>NW_027526203.1:340858815-341283091 GCF_048455015.1 Haemaphysalis longicornis | reverse complement strand
GACTAAATTTCGTGACTCCGGCCGGCTCACTGATGTGAGTTTAAGACTCCCATAGCCTAGAGTGTCATTTCCGGGATGACGTTTTATCTTCGGGTTATCCGAGGTCATGACACGCGTGCTCTTGAATCCTTTCCCCCTTGCACTCTCACAGGAGTGGCCACGCAGACCAATTCACTTATCGTCACTCTTGGTACCTACGATGTTCGTACCTGCTCTCCCACTTATAGCTCCAGATTACCAGATATTGATTCTCAGCTTGACACTTGACTGGAGGAAATGCCAGTGTGATCTCTAAAGTATCATTCTAAGCAGCCTTCGGCAGAATGAAGTCAGGAATATAGGTTTAGGACGCGAAAGCGGTACAAGTTGGGGAAAAAAGAGAGGCGACCAGCCAGTCCGAGAGAATATATTAATGCATGACCTTTTTTCGCACACCCCTTCCCTCATCCCGCCCCCTCTGACCCACCAACTCTTGTTGCGCATATACTGCTACTGAGAGTGTAGACCGCGGCTCGACCCAACTTTTTTCTAGTGTGAACGAAATGTTTTGTATTACGGCCATAATAAATGCAGTCATGGTGGGGATTAATTGCTAAATGCCAATGCACAGCCACATAATGCAGTACAAGGAGTAGGTCACCTACGGGAACGCCAGAGTGAGTCTGCTGTACTCCCCTCCCGCAATACCCAGCAAACACATACCCCCCCCCCCCCTTAGCTTCCTGCACATCATACACACCACAATGTATCCCCCAATATGCCCACACTGCAGCGAACATCCAACACTGTACCCCACCACGTGGGATTGCCAAAACACCCCAGCAGCCCCCATTATTCGCACACCCACCCTCGAGCAGTGCGAGGCCGTGCTGTGCAGTTCGGATCCTGAGGACCAGCGACAGTTGGTGGACCGGGCACGCAGAACCACAGCCGCCGCAGGGGCCCTGGACTGAGGGCTTCTCCCGCTTTCAAGCGCGAACCTCTTTCGCTTGAATAAATGCTTCTCCGCCACCACCCAACGAGCATGGCTGGTATTCAATGAAAAATTTGGCGGGCGAGTTCTTCTCTTGGCAACACTGAGAACCGCCATGACCATGGCCACTGCGCCTGCGCATGCCCTTTGCCTCCGCATCGAGCCGATAAAAAAACAACAAACACTAGCGTGCATCGTCTGCCGCGTTTCAACCCGATTCCCGGCGGTGGCGTCGATATATTATTAATTGCGCTCACATTATGTGCGAGGTGGCGGTCTAATTGCCTTGGAGCATTTCGAATCCGTCGTCTTGGCCGTAGCGCCAAGTGATATGAATAATATCAGCGATATTTCGAAGTGATGCTAGGATAGAATAGCGAAAAGTAAAGATTAAAAGACCAGGAAAGAGTGGAGAGGAGCAGTTTCAGTGTGGTTGTTCTCGTCGCGCCCAACATGCCTCGAAGACTGCTGGCTGGCGTCATGATTGCTGCGTCCGGGAGACGAGAAGCCTTGAAGGGAACGGTGAAGCGTGCAGGCGAGCGAGCTTGCTGTGACGAGGAGCGAAGTCGGCGGCGGTTCTAATCCCTTCGGAGTTCGCTGAAATGGAGTGTGGCCGGCAGACGGGTACTGGGGACCGGGAGCTGGCACTCAACGGCCCACGCCAGGAGGGTGAAAGCCGGGCGACATCGAAATCCTGGGCGGTGGCCTAGTAGACAACGGGACGCCGCAACGAAGTCCCTCCGAAAGTGCCTGATGGCGAAAACGACGCTATGTTATACCCGCTGGCTCCGTAATGGAACACGCGCGGCGGAACAACGTGAAAGCTTAGGGCGCTAACCGCCGCTGAGAGGAACACTTGTGGCACATCGCCCGGAGTGAAAGGAATAAACCCGCGTTTCTCCACAAGGTAATGCTTTCGATCTCGGTTGGACGGCCGAATGCATGTGCCGCCATGATGGTGGCCGCGCGTCCCAAGGGGACACACATGGTTGCCGGCATGCGTGCCACGCCAGCGAATATAACCTACACGAAGGTTGCCCAGGCACGCTGCTTTTCCTGCACTTGTTTTATCTTTTCCTTCTTTCTTAAAAAGGACGCTGCCAGGCGCTTGGAGATTTAGTCCAGCCAAGGCTTCCCAGCGGCACCGTCGTCACGTATACAAAGAAACCGCTTGCGGTATAGTGATCAGATATGGTGGCGAATTCGTCAGAGTTATCGGCCGGCCAAGCACAGATGTCGGGAAACATGGCATGGAATGCTGCTGTTTATATGGAATATGTGGCACGTTCCATCCCGAGGAACGTGCACCTGGAGCACAACCGAGAGAGAAGACGTGAGAGAGCCATGTTTCTCTTCGAATAGTGCGGCGGGGACCCGCGGACGAGGTACGTTGACGCGGCGGAGTACAGGCAAGGAAGATACGCGTTGGTGACTGTGAATACAAGCACGAGACGGGTTCCCAAGTCGGCGAGCGCGAAGTGCGAGAACGCCACCGAGGCTGAGGAGATCGCCATAGTCCTGGCGATGTCTGAGGGAGGTTCCGACACAATCCTGAGCGACTCACAAGAGGCCGTCCGCAACCTGGCAACAGGTCGAGTGAACGGCAAGGCGGCAAGAATTATATAAAGATCGGGAGTTGGAGACGGGAGACGAGTGAAGGTCAGATGGATCCCTGCGCACGCGGGAAACTGCTCACCGTACGCGCCGAGCCACAACGAGGCGCCACACAGGGATGCGCGCGCTATGACACACCGCGCTCCCAACGTGGGCACTCGTCCCGAGTTGGAGTGGTGGACGGAAACCAAAGATAGAGCCAGGGGCTATGGCGGAACACTGAAGTCCCTATGTCTGGCCAGACGAGCGTACACTCTTAATCTGGTTCCATGTAAGATCGAGTTAAAGAGGGCGATCCACATATTTTTATCTGGATCTAAACGAAGAATAACTGAAACGAGAAATACAAGTGGATCTTATCTGGAACTGTCCATTTGTTTTCTTTAGGTCTGTGGTTATTATGTGGAACCGAATAAATGAGGGGATGCGCTGTCGGCCGTTCCAGTTACTGTTCCACTTATGTCCCGGTAAACATTTTGGAGAGTGCGTTTGTATATTTTTTGCTCGTGTCTTATTCGACATAACTTGTGCGCTGCAGTGAAGTATGGATTGATTGTAGGGTTTAACGCGCCGACGCAACGCAGGCGATGAGGCGCGCCGTAGTGGAGGGCTCCGGATTAATTTTGACCACCTGGGGATCTTTAACGCGCGCCGAAATCTCGTACACACGGGCGTTTTTGCTTTTCGGCTCCATCAGAAAAGCGGCCGCCGCGGCCGGGAATCGAACCCGCGACCTCGTGCTCAGCAGCGCAACGCCTTAGTCACTGAGCCACCGCGGCGGGTTGCAGTGAAGTATGCACCGAATCGTGCATTAACTGGAACAATGAACCACATATATGTTTGACGCGCTTTGGCGCCCAAGCGCACGCACACGCACTTGCGCGCTCACGCACACAGACATAGATACAGACACGAACGCACACCCGCACACCCACACATACACACACACACACACACATGCACGCACTCACACACGCACACACGCATGCACTACATATAAAATTTAATAAACTTCGTCGATATCTATGGAGCTGTTTTAGAGCAGTTTACTTATATAAGACGGCTAAGACGTATTTTTAGTGACGTTATTTGACAGTAAACGAAATCTCCACTGCTATAACAACACTGTACAAAGCATGAAAAGGCGCGAGAGAAGGGTATCTTACGCGAAAATAAGAAATTCCACGAACCCCTTCCAGGTTGTATGCGGCGCTCCGACCGTTTTCGTGAATACCGTCTTTTGCTAATTTCAGACGTGCAGTATGTCTGAAATCACCAATGACTTGAATTCGAGAAGGGCCAGATGTCCTCAGGTTCCCCTTCTGCGTTTGGGGCAGAGCCGTAACTGGTAGTGCTGAAGAATTCATTGTGCTTTTGTGGATACCTCATAAAGAAATATATATAGTTGTTGAGACTATTGCATGTTGTGCATTTGGTTCACAAAGTGTCGCAGAAACATTGTTTTTTGGCTCAATGCTCAGCCATCAGCTCGCTGTGTTGTAGTACGTGCACAATTTTAAGTATAAATGGCTACAATCTGCTGTAAAATAGGTACTTAGTGCACGTTATTTATGCCGTGGTGCGGTATATAAATAGCGTTAACCGACTGTGCCGCATTTTACACTGCAAGCAGCATGCTACGCATGCAGTAATAATATGCTTGGAAGTTCGTTTGAATTTTTCGTCTCGAGCGGGGGACTAACCTAGCTGATCCAATTCATATGGACTCACTAATTCATGACCCAAATTTATGAGACTTACTAATTCAAAAGCACCATGTACCGATACAAGAAGTTTTACAAATTCATAGAAATGATACTAACGGCTAAGTTTGCTTCTTCTAGAAATACAGTACACTTTCGTTAAGACGAACTTGATTCAAACGAACACTATGGTTAAGAACCACAACATTTTTCTCTTGTAACGTCCACAATGCAATACACCTCCGCTTAAGACAAATTTCGGATAATACGAATATATTTTTACGGTCCCTTCGAGTTCATCTCAACGGGAATCTACTGTATATAATTTCTCTACAGAGATAAAAAAACGCATTTTGGTTTCTCCAGTCGTCACTAGCAGGCGCTAGCGGCCCACCATGCGAGAGTTTTATTTCTTTATGTCAGTAGAGAAGTTAGATATATCTAAAACAAGCAAACTAGGCCCTTGTGAACATCGGTATGTATTTGTAAAACTATTCATATTGGTGCACGATGGTTTTTAAGTCCGTTTGTGATGACGATAGGATAGGAATGTTAAGAGGTGAGCCCCCTTAATTTCCACAAGCAAAAACAAAAGCCTCTTTGCAGGGAGCGGTTGACTGGGTGCGTGTCAGAAGAACGGAGCTAAACTTGGAGAACTAAATATACCACGTGACACTTGCATTATTTTGTCTGTATGAATGCTGAAATGACATTGCAATTCCTAATTATGCTCTGCAGTAACGGCAAAAATGCGCAGAGCTAACTTTCTGTTGTTGCGTCTTGTCATAGTAATTGAAGTTCATTGAATGACCCGCCTTCTCCAGCTTCTTCCCCAGTTGCTGTTTTCCTGCAGTACTGGTGTTCAGGAGGGAAAAGGGCTGGGAAACGGGCCGATGTATTATTACTGGCTAATTAGCTACATACATAAGTTTTACATAACGTGGGTATCTAAGAGCGTCGCAGTATATTTCATTGGCTATGGAAAGGCTTGTTGTCAAGAAAACACAGTAAATGAACTCACGCCCTTTTGCGTTCACTTTAAACAGTAACTCAGAAATTCTGTCCTCCAAAGTTATGCGCAGATATCGCCCGCACTCACGGCCCTCCGGGAGAAACAATTTTAGCCTGTACTAACGTGCTAAAGCGGATATTATCTGAGCTCTTTAATTCGGCCTCAGCGGGCGTAAACGTCCGCTTAGGCGCATATGCCCGTTTTCCGAATCAAATAAAAGCCACCACGTGTGCCTAGTTTGTGTGAGGTCTTATGCGGGCGCATCGCGAAAGCCTCCGCGAAAAACAAAGGTACCAGAGCTGTTTGCGTTGATTCACGGTACAGTGGGACTGCAACGGGTACAACGACGACGGATGAAAATCGGGACTGCGTCAACACTTTGAATCACAGCAGCGCCCCCATATTCGAGGATACCCTCCGCTAGTTTTACGATGATCATGATGATGGTGATGATGATGATTAAAGGCCTCCCCTTTGAATCTGGGTGACGGCGTGCGCCATCTAGCCTATCTTAGTAGTTTGAATTTAAATTTAGTCCCTCAACTCGGATTTCTTTTTAATTCTGTCTTGCCACGACCCCTGGCTGGGATGACATTTTATCCGACTTCCCTGCTTTTTTCCACTAATACTCTAGCCGCTGCTTAGTGATACCTATTGTTGACCAGTTAATGCTTCCATCAACTGAGAAGCCCAGTGCCTCAGGAAGTAAGACTTTCCGCCCAATTCTATCCGGCTGAATCTTTTGGCATCCTATTACTATGTGGTCGATTGCTTCTTTATCCCTGCCACATACAACAAATGTCTCATCCTGGGACGAATATTTGCTCATGTAAGTTCGAGTTCTCAAGCAGCCAGCCCGCGCCTCAAAGACCAACGCACTACCTTTATTGTTGTCATAAAAGTTCTCTTTCCGGATCTCTTGTTTGCTTGCTTTGTAGATTCCCAGCGATCTCTTCTTTTCCATCCTCTCTTTCCACAAGAGCGTGTCTGTTTCCTTCACTTGCTTTTTAACTGCCCCCCATTGCTTATTTCCCGCGGTCCAGTTATATTTAGTCGCCAGCTTTCGCGTCCTCTTCCGTGTCCACACTTTTAAGCTGCAGGTACCTGTGCACTCTAGCTGCTAAGTTCTTCTCATCTAAATGTCTAAGCCGCTCCTCAAAACGTATTTTACTTTGTGCTTCCCTCGCCTCAAATGAAGCCCAACCCATATCGCCTTGTACTGCCTCGTTTGTAGTCTTACTGTGAGCTCCGAGTAATAATTTGCCGACTGCCTTTTGGTTAACCTCCAGTCCCGACAGGATATCTTACTTTAAGCGTAATACGGCATTAGAGAACGTGAGCGCCGGCACCATTACCCCTTTCCAGATGCCTCACACTACCTCGTACTTAATGTATCCCTAAAGTGCTCTATGTTTCATTACTGCTGCATTTTGTCTCCCTTTCAGGTGCTCTTCATGGGCATTCAGGTAGCCATTTCCTTCATTAAGCCAGATCCCCAAATATCTGTACTTATTTACTTATGGTATGGCTTCCTGTTGAATCCTTATTGGTGCTGTATGAGCTTCCTCGTTAAACACCATGACACCAGATTTCTGTGGGTTAAAATTTAGCCTAGGTACGTTGCCTCATCACCACAAATGTCGGCCAGTTTTTGAAGGTCTTCCGCATTATCGGCCAGCAACACTATATCATCCGCGTACATCAATCTCGGAATCCGTTGCTCCACCAACTCTCCATTGCTTCGCCACCAGTGGCATTCCAAAGCGGTTTTCTCAATTGCTCGCGTGATGCGCCAGATATTTACTAAACAATTTCTCGGTCACGCTGGTGAGAACCGTAGCAAGTTTGATTGCGGCGTGCAACTGGGAATTTTTTCATATCCCCGGGCTGTATTTCCTGTTCGACGAAGTGGGGTATTGCCCGGAAGCGCAAAAAAGGTCAGGGCTGCTTATCTATGTGCTGGTAACGGTTGTTGCTCAGTGACATTCTTGTTCACTGCGTCCGGTAAACATACCGCTTCTGTGCCCTTTGCTCGTGTGTCGTCCATGCTTATGGTCACGGCGTGTAACATTTTGTGTTGGAGAAACGTTTGCAGCCGTAATTTACCAAAACTTGCGTGTTCGTGGGTCAGAGTCGGCTGGACATTTCTGAATGCGTACGTTAGCCATTGCTATAAGGAAGTTGCTGGTTTGCGCGTTTCAGGAGTGCTCATGTTTCCTCACTGTGTGGCTTCGTGGTTGTATATTGACGGTTGCTGTGTCTGTCTGCGGTAGTGAATCTTCTCGGGTTACTCGCTTGCTATCATCTCGCGTTCACACGTGTACAACTTGCAAGCAAGTTTGTCGGAGCGTCCGCCCTTAGATTTATTGGTATTTTTAAAACTTGCGTGTTAATTGCGGCGTTGTGTTAGTCTGCTGAGTAGAATGAATGTACTGTGCTTACCAGACCGGGAGTCTTCGACCTTGCCCGTTGCGCGCAAGTTAGACGGTATTTTGAGTTATGTTGATATGCTTTCAAGGCGTCAGCGGCCGCAGTGCTTACGTTTATCTGTGCAGTGTGTTATGTAGTTGTTCCATGTTTATTCCAATTCCTTTGACCAATTCAGATGATCTATTTTACATTGCCTGAAGTGTAGAGAAATGGAAGGAACAGTGGTTCTCTTAGCAGTACTGTAAAAACAAACGTTTCTTTTGTAGAGGGGAAGAAATGTGGAAATACGCAGCGGGTATATAGAAAGTGTGCTGCCGTTTCTATGCTGTCAATGTCAGTGGTTACCTGAGACTTCAGGATAATTATCCATAACGCTTACGTGCTTACTATTAGTGGTTGCTAATTCACGAACTGCATTAAAAATGAGCCACTCGTGCATTTTTATGCCGTAAATGTCAGTGGTGACCCGAGAGCCGCAATAATTTGCAACAACGCTTAGGTGATAAGTTCTTGCATCACTATGTGCAGCAAACATTAATTCATTTCTGTGCTTCCTTGAACTTAGAAAATATAACGCGACAGCAGATTGCTACATTCTGTATTCGATCTGTATCCAGAAACAGACTATGGCTAACTGTGGAGACATTTGTCTCTACAGTGGTAGCTTGCGACAATTGTTTTCCTTTGTCTGCAGAATTGATATAAAAATGGATTATTTTGATTCCTTACATAACCTGTGAAGTCATGACTGTGGCATTCACTGTGGGTGAAGACATTTTCGGCACGCCGGGGCGTCGTCATGACGAGTGTGGCGGATTATGACTGCATTGTGGAGCTCATAAAGCCACGAAAGAGTGCCTCTTGGGTGTTGCGTGTTATACAGACGTTCACCACTCCACATGGAGTAATGACAGGGGAGCCTAAAGTATGTTCAAACATTTTTATATTTAAAACATTACCAGTGCTCGTGCTGTAAAATAAAATTTTAGTACAGCTAATCAGGCATTGTACGAGATTTTGTAGTGCTCCCTTCTTACAGGGAAGCATAAATGTATGCTTTGATATTTTTATACGGTTTTTATTTTCTAGGAAATATGGCGGATAGGGACTTAAAACAATGGAGCAAGGAATGCATACTGCCATTTTCATCGTATCTAAACCCGTTCTTGAAGGCGTGTGTTCGCAAAAAGGAAACACAGGAAAGCCGTTGTGTGGGATGAAATCATTGCATTTTACAAGTACGCACTGCCAGTTCTGGAACTTTGATGGTCCCTTTTTAGGTAGTTGCATTATACATAATGGCTTCGGAACACCATTTCAGTGACAACTTGACCTGTAGTTGAAAACGACCGTAAGAGCTTTTGGGAACACGTTGGCAAAACTTTCCTGGAAATGCACTCCGAGGAGGCCCTGCCAGGAATGCCTGCATGTTAATTTTAGTTGGGTAAGTTGGCATTCTATTTTTGTGGGACTCAGTTTATGGTAGTGTTTATTGAAGCTGGCATTTTATTTCTGCGGGACCGAATTTGTGGTAGTTTTCATTGTAGCAAAATCTTACAGTGAAGAATTTACCGTGAACTCCAATATTCGGAAATACCTTCACATTCAGCCTGTTTCGGATGCTGCCACATGCGACAAAAAGGCTAGTATTTTGCATTCAAGTTCGCAAAACATTTGGCTTTTACATTGAGAGTGTTGTTGGACCTCTGGGTCCGCCAGCTGCTGCGCGATGCTTAGGAAGGGGAGCGACACGTCGTGATACGATGACGCTTTAATGGAAACTAGAAGAAGAAGTGGAGTGAGCCGACGCAGCCACGAGAGCATGCGGCAGCTCGTGAAGAGCATGATGAAAATGATGATGATCAGCGTCGTCTGCTGGAAGGGGTGAAGACGAGGAAGTCACAACAGTCTCCCCCGCCGACAGATGACGCTAGGTGGCTTCCAAAGGGTGGAGTAGCTGTATGGATCTCTTCACTGTGGTGTCGCTGGGCAAAAGTTGAGTACACCCTAACGATGCACATTGCATCCATCGATGAGTTTTTGCTCAACGACAGAGCTATGTCGGGTGCTGTCTTCCAACGTTAGGGTGTACTCGTTAGGGTGTACGTGCATCGTTAGGGTGTACTCAACTTTTGCCCAGCGACACCACAGTGAAGAGATCCATACAGCTACTCCACCCTTTGGAAGCCACCTAGCGTCATCTGTCGGCGGGGGAGACTGTTGTGACTTCCTCGTTCTCCATCGTTTCTTGATTAATGTTGGCTCCTATGAGGGAATCATTCGTACCCATCAAGTATTGCGGTGGTCGGTGTGCCAGTGGGTAGTGATTTTCGGCGAGTTGAAAGTGGTGCTTCAAGGTAACCGTCAAGAGTACAGGACTAGAAGTAGCTCCAAAAGGCGTCCTAGTCATTTTCCACGAGCCTAAGTAGGGTAGTGGATGGTCTGGTTGTGGAGATGTCCACTTGTTGAGCACTGACTTATCCAGCGCCAAGTCGCTGCCCGTCGCTCGTTTGTCTTCAGCCTTGACTCCGATGCTCTCATGATCCCTTAAAGGAGTCACAAGTTTCGAGACTACTTGGTCTTCAACGGACGATCGAAGCACAACAGCACTGGAACACTGGACGAAGTCGGAAAAAACAGGCAAAGGGCCTTGTACAGTCCATCCTAATTTAGTCTTCACCGCATTCAGCTTTCCTTGCACAGGTCTGACGGTATCGGTCACTAGCTCCCAATAATAATCTGACCCGATAAGGACCGCAATCTGTTTACCCTCCACTCCTCGTACCGAAAGAGCCTTCGTATCGATGTGCATATTATTCATCTCCCTTAGAACTCTTTCTTCTGGTAGAGGGATGTTTTCGCTGCAAATCGTGTCCACTTCCAGGGCATCGATGCTGATTGGACGTTTGTTGTCTGCAGCGAAAAAAAGAACTCGCACCTTCTTCATCGTTTTCCGTGTGTTTTGACCGCCGAACACGCCTACGGTCAACGTTTCCTCACCCAGCGGTTTGCAACCGAGTTTTTCAGAAGCACTCGCAGTAATGAAGCTCCGCTGGCTTCCTCCATCGAACAGAACTCGGTAGCGCCCTGACGTTTTCGCGCCTGCTATTGTGGCTGAGAGTGTCTGCAGCAGCACGACGGAGCCTGCTTGTTTCGCGACCAGGTTGATCGGTGCAGACGTCACGTTCTCCGTGTCGTTAGTGCTGTCTGCAGGGCACACGGATCTTGCGTGCCTTCTCGTACACTTGCCACATTTTAGCTGGCTTCTGCAATCTCTCGCCAAGTGACCTTTCTTGAGACAACGGAAGCATCGTCCAGCTTTGGCGAGCATCTCCTTTTTGCACGAAAGGCTGAGTTCTTCGGCATCACAGGCTTCGGAAGAGTGTGCTCCAGAGTGGCAAAAGAAGCACTGCTGCGGCCGGTTCACTGAGCTTTGTAGAGCAGCTGCCGTGGGAACATCACACGGGTGGTTTCGTTTTCGTGCTTCTTTCTCTGGGGTGCGATGAAGTTTCTCTTCCGCGCGTTCAGCAACAGCCTCTCGACACATAAGCTGGTGGTCGATGAATTCCAGAAGAACTTGAAGCTCCTGGTCGGGGGAGGCCGTTAAACCGGATGAGTCGCCGTGTGGGATCGATGAAGCGCCATCTGGGGAAAATGGCGTCTTGCGCCCCTCATAGAACCGCAGGACCATGTCTGTCGGTAGTACCCTTAAAAGGATTTCACGCAGCATGGTGCAGTAGGTCGTGGAGCTCGTGCCAAGCGCCTTGAGGCTGCGAATGTGCACCTGGACCCGATCGTAAAGTTGCCTCAGTTGTCGGACGTCGGATGACGATGACACCGGCTTCAAGTCCAGGAGGCCTCGCAGATGATCTTGCACGATGATGCGGTCATCTCCGAAGCGCTGTTTCAGGATCTCGATGGCGTCATTGTAACAGCCATCGGTAGCTTGCAGTCCGGCTATGGCTGATGCAGCTGCTCCAGTCACGAGGCTGCTCAAGTAGTTAAACTTGTCAGCCGTGCTGAGCTCGTCGTTGTTGTGGACGGCTGCCGAAAACTGTGTCCAGAATCGCTGCCACGACCTGCGGTTCCCGTCAAATTTGAGGAGCTCTAGCTGAGGAAGCTTGCATTTGCCAGTCGGTGATGGGTGGACGGTCGTCGGACGTGGCGTTGAAGACCGGGACTCTTGCAGCTTGAGACGAAGGTTCGCGGTAGCGCTTACAACCTTGTCGCGGTATTGTCCCGCGTCTGTCGTATCGCTGTCTACTAGGTCCTCCGGTGTCTCTTCAAAGATCGCCTCGTCCAACTTCTCTATCTGGCCATAGAATGCATTGATTCGTTCTAGCAGTACACTCACCGCTCCTGCCGTCGCCTCTCTGTTTCCACTTATGTGGCCTTCCGCTTCCGTTAGAAGGCCATCAAGTTGCGCCCGTAGGCTGCGTCGTCGTCGAAGCTGTCGTTCCATTCGGTCGCACGCAGCTGGGAACTCGCCAAGATCGCAGGCGCCGCGTCTCTTTCTGGGCTTTCGCGGCTCCGTGCGTCGATGGTCTTGGCGTCGTCTAGAGTTCCCGGGTTTCGGCACCATGTGTTGGACCTCTGGGTCCGCCAGCTGCTGCGCGATGCTTAGGAAGGGGAGCGACACGTCGTGATACGATGACGCTTTAATGGAAACTAGAAGAAGAAGTGGAGCGAGCCGACGCAGCCACGAGAGCATGCGGTAGCTCGTGAAGAGCATGATGAAAATGATGATGATCAGCGTAGTCTGCTGGAAGGGGTGAAGACGAGGAAGTCACAACAGAGAGTTTCTGCTGTGATATTACGGCGCCGCGGACACGCCCAATGCGGTTGCTTTCCAGAATGAGGGAACTGCCATTGACAGTCTGTGTCTAAAATTTTTTGTACATTGTCAGCAGCATTTCCAGAAAAGAAACCGAGAAATCAGTAATATTTCAATCAATTACTGTGCTATAAAAGGGGTATCCTAATCAACTCATCTAAATCCATCGTCTAAGAAAATTTTCTTTTTCGTTCCTTAAAGCTACATGAGGTAGTCCAGTTATACTCGAGGTCCAGTTACTTTGAGAGAAGAGAATGACAGCGTAAATATTGTCTGCAAGAAACACGTCATGGATTTCGCGCCTGCGTTGTCACTCCAAGATGTGGTCATCCTCCTTCTCGACACATATTTCATCTTAATCTTCTGATACTTATGTGACTTTGGAGGGTTCTTGGGACTTCTGCAGAGAGTTCTTGGCCTTTTAACAGTGACCTGGTGTCATTTAAGTTGGAAACTCCGTTGAAAGACTTGATGTGGCCACTCTACTTGGGGTTTAAAATTATTGGTAGACGTTGAAGCCTATTTGGAAAGACATGTCGTGGTTCAAATGATTGGTAGGTGCAAGCGGCATGTCAATTGCAAAACTGAAGTCGTGCTTTCCTTTACGATTTTTCATTATTGGCACAAAGTGCAGGCTGCCTCTACAGCTACTGTGTTAATGTGGTTAATGGCACTGCACTGTAAAGATTTTACTGTTCATGTGCAGCTCACGAAAAAATTTTTCATGACAGTGCTGCTGTTGATGGATGCAAACGTGACAGTAATTATTTACACAGACGGCTTGGGGCTTTATTAATCAATTATTGTACTGTATCTTAGCTGACACCCAAGCCCTAGAAGAATGCGATATGGGCATATTTGGCTTGCAAAAGTTGTTTAGTGCAGACTAAGTTGCATTTCTTGCTTGTTGGAGGCAGTGCTTTAGTCACCAGTATACTGTCATCATGATAGTAGGGTCTGTATAACGCACAACTGTGAATTTTACCTCAGATAAATGTTCCAGCTGGAAAAATGCTTCCAAGTTTGCTTGGTAAAATTGCTCACATGTATGTTTCTACGCTGCCTGGCTTGGTTATTTAGGATGTCTGAATTATTCTTGAGGGAAGGAATAACATATGTAGAGTTAGGCTGCTTGTTAAATTTTAAAATGCTTAACATGCTCCGAGGTATCTGGTTTGAAAAAATTTGTAAGATCCAGACTGGGTGTTATGAGCTTTTTTGGAGGAGGTATTTAAATAGCTGCAAATTGTCGGGGCAAGCAACGCAGCTTAAGTGAAATGCTTTTTCAGAGCGCTTATGTAGTCCGTTTTTCGTCTCGTTTCCGGGAACTGCATTGTTTTTAATATGAATGTTTTAGTTGTCGTATAGTGCCACATGCTTCCGGAAGGTTTTCCTGTGCAAATGTTGTATTGTTAGTATTGGCTTCGGCATTCTTTTCCTAAACTCTTGCAGGCCTTGTGATAAACCAACCGTGTATGGCTTGTATTTCTGGCTTTTCCCTACAATTTAATAGCAAACTGCATTTTTTGGAACCGTGATGCACAAACTTGGTATGACAAGCGCAGTGGGTACTTCCGCATTTGAAGTACCGGATTTCATGTGACAGCATATTTTATACTCACTGTTGTATAATGTTTTCTAAGTTAGTGCGAGGGTAGATGTGCAAGTCTATTTGTTTGTGACGCGTTTGCGCTCAAAGCCATCTTTATTACACTTGTTTTTTAGCAAAGCATAATAGGAAATATTAGCATATATATGAAGGTGCCACTTAGATTGTTTTGGCCACTTGTTATGGTTTTGGTATTTGTTCCTGTACGCTGGTAATTTTCTGTGCAAGTGGAAACAGTCATGTCTCCGTATCTCAAATGTAAGCAATAATACCAGCGAATAAAATTTATTCAGCGCTTTGAAAAGCATTGTGTCAGTGCCAACAGTTGGTTTGGTATGTATTTTAATGCGAGTCTTGTTTCTTTTACATGCATCCAAAACCCAGAATAGGATTCGGCGGATGAAGCCAAAGTCTCTGTGCCACTCCAGGTATCTCAGACCAACTTTTATATAGAACTGTGCTCCGATAGGCAACTGTTGGGAACTGTCAGGGACCACACTGCTGCGGCGGTTTCTGCTTTCCAATTGTTGGTATCCCTGCGGGCCATATGTCAAGTCTGTGTTAGAATGGTGCTTGCTGTTTCGTTCCGATACGATTGCATCCGCCAGCCTGGCATATGACCTCGGTTTATACCGACAGGAAAGCAGATATATTGGAAAGCAGCTGGAGTCCCATAGACAGCTTCCCAACGTATATAGGAACACCGTTTTATATAAACAGCTGGTCTGAAGGTACCTGGAACGGCGCACCGGATAAATCCATAATCATTTTACGGGGGTCAGTGTTCCAGTAACTTACACTACCCGTTTATTTGGAACAGTGATCCATATACGTTTATTTGGAACGCCGATTAACATAATTTCCCGGGTAGCACAGGACTGTTCGGCCTAAAACAGGCCGGTGTACATTGGCCGGTGATTTTCTGTCCGGCCGTTTTCCGGCAGCCATGTTCGGCCCATGTCCAAATGTGGGCCTTTTGGCCGTATACGGCCGTACTCCCATGGCTGTCCAACGGCCAGTGTCCGTCGGCCAGTCTACCGGCTTACGGTCATACGGCCAGATTCCAGCCGTAGGGCTCCGGCCATTCCAAAGCCACCCGTGCACGGCCGAAGTACGTCCGCCGGAGGACAGCCGAGATGCGGTCGTCGGACTTCAGCCGGACTACAGCTACCGGAAATACGGCCGTGCTACGGGCATTGCAGTTCAGCCACAGAACGTTAGCTGTACTGAGGCCGGTCACTGCATGTCGCGCAAGCAGATGACTCATTCGCGCAGTGCAGAAGCAGCACAAACCCAGCATTTTGGGTCCAATGCAGCCACATCAAAGTGAGCTCGCGCGCAAACACCAGCCGTCAAGCTTTCAGCGCAGCCTTGCTTAATTACCAGCCTCAGTAGACAGCAAAATTCGTTTATTAAACAGTGCTCACAAATTTTCGTTCCTTTAATGTCTGTGGCTCATTTACTGCCGAACACAGACACTATTCAGTTCTTTGTAGAGCTTGAATAGATGTATTGTCCAGGTCCTGATATCCTCTGTGGGGCGGCTTACCTGTAATAAACGGGGAAAGAGGAGGGGGGGGGGGAGCGGAAGGCGCATACTTTAGTGGGTTGAATTTCAGAGAGATAAATTGCGCCGCTTTTAGCAAATTTCTTTTAGGGCAATATTCCGGAACACTTTCATGCTATGACTACATAAACTATTTTTATAACAGTTGCTTGACCAATTTTGATGTATATAAAACCGGCGTGAATGCCTTTACGAAGCGTTTTGGTTCTCAACAAAACACTCAGGAGCATTTAATATAACTCCTTCACGAAAAAGTATGTCCAGTTTTTGCCCATTTTTCTTGCAAAGACATTTTCTACTCGATCAACTTTTCTGATGATCTTGCGCAGGGCTGATCCTAAGAAGGAGCGAACAGGTACTTTCATTTTCAATCTATTTTAATGTTGTTTTCATGAGTATACGTCCACACCACTTAATAGTCCAAAAGAGCTTAATTTTCTTCTAATGTCATACTACGTTCAAAAAATTCTAGACGCGTCGCGAATGACGCCCTGCTTCAGGTGGCTGCAGTTGTATCCCTTTGTGTTCACGCAAGGAAAGGCGTAAAATTAGAGTTACATAATTTGTTTCAAACCAATAACATAGCAATGGTAGCATGTATACAGGAAACCTTGCATACTGCAACGAAGAGGGCAATAAATATTTTATTCGTCAAGGTTCAATGCGTAGGGTTCTCAACCCGTCGGAGGCAAACTTTCCCCTCTGGAATTTTATTTATTTATTTATTTATTTATTTATTTTTTATTTATTTATTTTTATTGATTCATTTATTCATTGTTTTATTTATTTATTTATTTTTATTCATTTATTTATTTATTTATTTATTTATTTATTTATTTATTTATTTATTTATTTATTTATTTATTTATTTATTTATTTATTTATTTATTTATTTATTTATTTATTTGATGCCTGCTTGCCTTTGCATGCATTACAGAAGGGAGATACATAACACTAAGCATTAAATATGAGACAAAATAACAAAATAATTCTACAAAGCGCGCTGAAAATCGTCAATATAGACAGTTAATACAATCATACGTCGAAGATAATTACACTGAAGTATTGATGTAAAATAAAATGAATCGCGCAAGGCGTCACCTTTAAAGGAAAGATAATAATTTGCTTTAAGCTAGCGGTCCCACTTTGCGATATGTAGAATGGCGCTTGGACATACTTCTCCCCTTCTACAACAGTTTTCGAATGATAGATATTACGAAAAAAGTTAAACCTGTGGTTTCGTCTGTGATCTTTCACGTCCTGCCATTTCAGTTTATTTTTACTTTCTCTCATGCTAAGTTGAGCGTGCCAATTACCTAATACGAATCGCACTGACATATTCTGTATGTTTTCGAGCGTATCAACGAGCTCTTTGGTGTAGGGATCCACGAAAACACATGCGTACTCCAAGATTGAGCGCACATGAGTTAAATACGGTTGTTCTTTTCAGTTAGATGGAGGTTCACTGAAATTTCGTCTCAGAAAGCCAAAAACATATGCAGCTGTAACTTTTACGGTGTGCACCTGCCTATTTAACCTCTAACCACTCCCTAAATAAACGCCTAGGTATTTATATTCCTCGGCCGTGGTCACAGCAGCATAATTTACGGTATACGTATCCAATTGGAATGAAGGTTTTCTTGTAAAGGTGCCGTTAACAGACTGTTTAACATCCAAAAACTTTTCTGAATCAGCACACCAGGATGTTATTAAATGCGAATAGAGCTGCAGGTATACGGAATCACGTTCATTCGCTATAGTCCGGTTAACTACACAGTACTTTTGAACAAAGCTATAGGACCAATAGTAATAACAATGCAAAAACCGATTCATTCAGTTCATAGGATGAAATGTACTACGCAGAGGGTGATATGCAACACCATCATTTGCTTTTCTGCAGTCCAAGAATATACAGTCAACCACTTTAAGCTTATCTATTTCAAGAGCGAAATCGTGCGTGAACTCAACAATCTGCGTTGAGCAAGAAAATCCTGATAAATCCGTGTTTGCTAGGATGCTGGCGATTATGTTTACCCAAATGAGTCATGTCCCAAGAGTAGCTAAGCTCACCTTCAAACATCGGAACTACATTAACAGCTAGGCTTCGTCAGTGACAACGCTCTGTTGTTATCGCAAATTAAAATTTTTTTTTCTAAATAGGCAGTCATAAAATCCCCTGAAGTAACGTAGTGCAGGGCATGAAGTTGATCCTACCAATGCACGAGCGAGTCTCTTCTACGTTTATCACCAACAACATAGTGCAACATTGCTTGTCGCAGTTTAATTGTAAGCAGAATAACTTGCGCTTTTGCTCCCACTTGCCTTTCTTTGGTGGGGAGTCCTTGACATGGTGGCGGTTTAGCTCCTGCGTGGTTGCCGCTTGCTCGACGCCCTTGAAGGCCAGTTATTTTGGTGTCCCATCTCCATCTCGGATCGGACATCTCTGGCGGATCGATGTCTCCAATGCTCTCCATTTCTTGAGCGGGCGAATAGCCTCGAGATGATGCGTCGACGAAGCCGGCGGCAGAAGCGTGGTAGCGGCGATGACTGGCGAGGCTTAGCTCACCCGTCGGTGTGGCACAGTCTTCTTGTGGCAATAAATGACATTTCGATGACCTAAAAGGTTCCCTGCTAATGTCCAGTGAGTCCATGCACCTTGCCCGTTCACCGAGAACACTCATTACTGTTTGACAAACGATGTTCGTTCATTTAAAACGTAGAAACACGGAGCGGATTAAAAACGCGTCCCCGTCGTTCGGCTCCCTAACGGCTTTTTGTCCCCCCAGGAAAAAACCGGTCGGTCTCCTTCCAAACACGTCTGTGCATGAATTCTCGGCGCCCAGGCGCGAGCCGTTGTTCGGCTGTATGCCGTTTGCCGAAAAAAGGACGTATAACCAGATACCTTACGTAGGCCGGTCTCCTCTTGAACACCGGTTGCCAATTATTCTGTTGCCATTCGCTTGCCGGAATTCGGCCGAGGACAGCTAACCGAATGCAAAACGTATATTCTGGGGCCGTACATCCGCCGGACGCGCGGTTCACCGTTGAAACAACGAATGCACGGCAGCCGCGCTCCGGCCGGTCTCCTTTCGAACACCAACTGCCGCAAGAATACGCATATTCTGTGGCCGGTCGCCTGCCGTGCTTCGGCCGATTACCGCTTCCCGAAGAAAAAACGGATGCCCTAAGGCCGTACTTCGGCCGTTCTCTTTCTCAACATCGGCAACCGTAAGAGAACTGAATATCTGGCAGCCGGTTAGCTGCCGTTGGGCGTCCGGACACGGGCGGACGGAAAAATGCCGAAGCGCTGGTTGCCGAATGTTGGCCGTTCAACGCATGATCAGTGGCTGCCAGAACCTGGATGCTGGCCGGACATGCCAGAAAGCGGCCATAGACGGGCCGGTCTTGGGGCACACTTTCTGTGCCGCCTGGGTTAGCTGCAAAAATTTGGGGTGCACTGTTCCACTTACATTTTCAGGTTATGTGGAACACGGTTCCAAATATATAAGTGGAACTTTTTTGCATAAAAAGTTCAGTTACTAAGAGGATCTTATGTGGATACAGATTAAGAGTGGACCCGCCGCCCCACCGGGCACCGGGCCGCGAGGAGGCGATACATCTAAAAAGACTCCAAGCGGCGTCGACAACGTCACCGGCCTCCTTACACCGAATGTAACCGGACGAGTACCCGAGTGATCAGTGCAATGTGTGTAAGAAAGGACCGGCCAACCGCTGGAACATCGTGTGGGACTGTGCCGCCGACCCAGACGGCACGAACTTCGAAAAGTATGCGGGAACCGCAGAGAGCCATTGAATCTACAAGCAAGACAGACCAGTCATGGGCCATCCAGAAGGTCTTCGCCGCGCTCGAAAGGCACGGGCTCCGTAAAACGGGCTTGTGACGAGTAGGGTCGCAGAAGAAGGCGCGACGCCAGGCCACGTCGAGGCGGAGCCGTAACCCGGGTCCTGCCCCCTACAGGACTTGTTTCAATAAAGTCCTTTCCAGTCCAGTCCTATGCAACAGAGATAGAAAGGGAGTAGATTAAAAATTGGCGGAGCACCAGCGTCAGCAGGCAAGAACCTGAGAGAACGGCACTAAGTGCGAACTTGCCGCCTTAAATATCCGAACAAAATTTGCGTCGTCCTTTTTTGTTATCTTGAACAAAAAACGGGGGAGTAATAAGGATGCACACCTGCATCAATTACTGAGTTCCTTATGGAAACATCACGCCATTGCCTTCACCAGGACAAGATTCAACGGGCTCTGCTTCGCGCGCCACAAGGCAAAGCTAATTAGGTAGGAAAAAAAAGGTACGAATGACGATGGCGTATGTTTCAAAAGAGCCTCCTTAACAGTGTCGCCGAGTTGGGTAAGGGACAAAGCAATCCCAGGAGGAGGGGTGGGTGTGGAAAGGGTGTCATATTACAGCAAGATTGGCGTTTGCAACGTCAAGCGCATTTGTTTTCTTGCAGCTGTATTTTTTTCTTGATGTTAGAAAAAAGGTAGCTGCTAAAGGCTTGACTTCGGCGAGGCATCGCATCCCAGAGCCAATTAGCGCGTCAAACGTCCTTGAAATTGGAGAGCACTGAGATCTTGTTCGGCGGATTGTAATTAACTCAGTTCTTTTTGTGCCGTTGTTCTCAGAGAGGATATGCGGTGGCATTTTTTTGCAGTCGTTTAAAGGAGTTGCAGGTGCAGTAATTATTTCTCTGACTTTCTTAGGTGCCTTCGATTCCAAGTTGGTCACTGACGTGACACGCCTGTAAAAAGCGCGAAAGACACTTGGTACATGACATTGTGCAGCGTGCGCGGCTGAAATCATTGTCTTTTAGGGAACAACTGTGCGAGAAAATTCAAGATAAGAAGTTGGATAGAATATTCCTTGACGGGACACTAATTCTACGATACTTCCGATACGGATTATAGTGTACGAATAATTAGAAGCTTCAAGTAGGAATCTCACTCTTAGTTGGTAATTCGGGAGAGTTTGATATCACACACGATATTTAGAATAGAGAAAAAAAGGTTGCTGAGGACATCTACCTTTAGCCCTTGAGATATGAGGGTTGATAGCACTATTTCGTCGTTGAGGGAGCTTTTAAGGCGAAAGTCTTAGACGTCTATGTTTCATGCAATGTTGTGAGGTACCGAATTCAGTGCTGAAAGTCGGCTTTACATGCAGAAAATCAGCGGGCGAGCCGGAGAGCGCGCGAGGAAAGTAAAACAGCAGCGACCGTAGGATGTTCTAGACGCGACTTGTATATACGTCACCGCGTGGGCTCAGACCTTCATTCCACATCACTGTGGGTGACGACGCAATGGGCCCTAGGAACGAGTGGGGAAGGCTGAGAAAGTACGTCCCGACGGAAGAGGCTAGAGCCGTTCGAAATGCCGCTCGTCGTAACCGCAGTTGGGAGGAGGCCGCTATGGATGAAGCTGCGGCAGCGGCCCTACGAGAACATGGAAGTTCAACAGCACATCAACACCAACTAGGCTTTCGCCTTCACATTATTGGAAAGTTCAGAAATATTTTGGTACGTAGCTGCTGCATTCACCACCCATTCTCTCCATGCGCTGACTGTCATCTGAGAGAGCAAGACTAGCAGCAACAGTTTTTACAGGGACCATTGCAGAGTGTGGTGCAGTGGGACGATTGCCCGGGTTATCACCAGCATTCATGCTATTTCTGCTTTCTTGTGTTTTTTTACTGTCAGCGTATATGTGATATGCCGAAAAATAAATCTCAGTTGTAAGTCAGCGCTCAGGGTTGTCACTTTCTTGAGGTGTTTCTTATGTGTTGCCCTGTTCCCCTCTTCGTAATTATGCACGAACTCGCCCAAGCCTTCACCATTGCAACCATTACAGAGGCCGTTGAGAGCGCACCACTTTTGATATTAAATCTTCCTGCAGTGCACTTGAGGGCCACGATAAAAAAGTGACACTTTCTTAGTCGGTTACCGCAATTGCCGCACGTGCAGCACCAACGTTTTTCGGGGGCCGTACTAAATTTTTGCTTCACTGGGGAAGAGGAAAACAATAATAATTGCGTAGGCTAGAATTAGTCTCTTTCTCTTTTTTATTGGTTGAACAGTAGATTGGGTATGTCGGCAAAATTTCCGCCCCGATCCGCAGCGGTGTGTCATTAGAGCGAGTGACAGATGAACCCAGGACGATCGAGGGGAGAGATCGCGCGGAAAGAGCTGCCTTCGAGGAGAAGGGGGACGAGGAGGAACTTTATTAACGGACAGGACAGAGTTAAAGGGAGGGAGAGGCGGTTAAGGCTCTCTAGCGTGGGTGGTGTTCCTCAATCCGGGATCCCATTAGTCGAGGCCGCCGACCGTGCCCGCTGGACGAGAGCCCGCTGATACTCCAGGTCCGAGCAGCCGGACAGGGCCGCCTCCCAGCCCTCCCTCGTTGGCTTCGCTTTGGCTTTTAACCCGAGATTATATTGGCAGGCCCATGCCATATGATATGTATCTTCCCATTAGCCGCAAAAGTTACACGAACCTGAGAAGGGCAGGTTGATGTGTTTGAGCATTGCGGGGCTGTAGAATGATCCCATCTGCAGCCGGCGAAGATGGCGCTACGCAGTTATCCAGGCCCTTGGCGGGCACCGGGAACGCCTGCCTACCGTGGCGCAGGTGTGTTGTGGCCTCAGATAATGTGGTTAGCGGGTAAGGTGCGGGCGTACGGTCAGAGCCTGGGAAGTCAGAGGAACGGAATGCTACTTAACTGCTCATTCCGTCTTCTTCCCACACACTATGTATTAAATACAAGCCTCCTTAACCCACATTCATTTTATTTTGAGGCGCGTGCGAGGTTTCAGTTGGCTGTAAATATAGTGCGAATGTATTTTTATATGTACCAACATCTTTTGTTTTTTATATGTGCAATGAATATTCTTTAAAAGCCCATGTTCTTCTTGTATAGTCGGTGTATTCGGTGCATAAGTTCCTATATATATATATATATATATATATATATATATATATATATATATATATATATATATATATATATATATATATATATATATATATATATATATATATATATATATATATATATATATATATATTTATATTTATATATATATAAATCTAGAGAAAGACAAACTCGCAAAGCCAAGCCCACCGATTTAGGAGAATTTGCTCAAACCAAGCCGACTTTGACTCAAACTGTCGAGAACTCAAGGCCGCCCTCCTGAATAAAAAATACCCGGAAAAAGTTATCGACGACGCTATTGCCCGAGCCAACCAATTAGACCGTAACGAAATCTGTAAGAAAAAAGCCCCGAACGGGAACCCGCAAACTAACTTAGTTTTAACCCACTCATCCTCCGCTCCAAGAGTGTCAACCGTGCTAAAAAAACATCACAATATCCTAATGCAAAGTGACCGCTTAAAAAGCATATTCCCCGAACCACCACGCGTTGTCTACCGGCGTAATAAGAATTTAGGTGACTTTCTTACTAACTCTCGTATCAACCGACCGGCAACTACTGGCTGCATGCCCTGCAATAAACCCCGATGTAAAGTATGCCCACACATGACCACTACACAGCGCGCCACCAGCACGGCTTCAGACTACTACGTAAATATAAAAGGTAACTTTAACTGTGACTCCGCTAATGTCGTATATCTTCTAGAGTGCACTGTTTGTAGGCAACAATATATCGGCCAAACTGAAATGCCCTTCCGAATACGGTTCAATAATCACCGCTCTCATGCAAAAAGCTGCCCTTATTTGCCCCTGTCAGGACATGTGAACAGTCCCGGGCATGCATTTGAACGTCTTAAAGCAACGATTTTAAAATCCGCCTTCAAAACGCACCACGACCGTGAGGTTCGGCAATCTTATCTCATTTATAAGTTTGGGTCAGCCACGCTTGGAATTAATGAAAGTTACGGAAAACTAACGTGCTTATCCCTCGATTAAAATTAGCGGCTTCATAATTTTTATAACTATGTTCATTATTCCTACCCTCGAGTTTGCCATCAGAATTCGCAGAAACTCTCCTAATACAGCAGCTTTATTAGCCTAATGCGGCTCAACAATGCCATTTGCCCTGGGGAAGGAGGCCTCGTTCCCACCACCACTTCAGAATGTTTAACTCTTTGTGATCTATTCATGTTTAACCTTTTGTGACCCTACCTATTTCCTGTTCAATTGCTAGCTTCTGTGAAATGCTCTTTTGTGCTCCCTATCTATTCTCTTGACCCGCGGGGGGCACACCCATCTTCGCTTCCCCCCGAACCAGTCTCAGCAGTCACTGAATACCTTACTGTATACACTTCCCTTTCTTTTCAAACCGCGGTTGTCCAGTTTCCCCCATTGTCTGAACTTGCAGCCCGCGCGGCATACGTTGACCCGTCATGGTGCAACCTTGAACGCTGCATTGTTAACACGACCCCTTTTTCTCTCTCTCCCCCCCCCCTTTTTATTTTTCTTGTGTGTTTGTTGATGTTGTAACATAGGCGTAGCCTGACTGTATGCACACTCCCCATTTCCGAAACATTTTCCGCTCTTTCTCACAGTTTTATGCAAACCTATATAAGAAATGTGTTCAGAATGTTTGCGACAGCAAAATCATGTAACTTTACTCTGATGAAGGCAAGTCCTGTTGCCGCTACGTAAGTAAACATTGTTTGTTATTGTTCTTGCTGTGTATCCGACTTTTACTTATACTATATATATATATATATATATATATATATATATATATATATTTATATATATATATATATATATATATATATATATATATATATATATGCGTGTGTGTGTGTGTGTGTGTGTGTGTGTGTATGTATATGTGTATACATACGCACTTGGTGTTTGTTGAACAGCTGAATTAGGATGCCACCGATTTGATTTGATGCCACCGAAGTGCCATTGTATTTTGTTTGTGGACCCTAAAACTAGCCTCTGGCTATTGGGTCCAACACTGTTTTTGCGTATGTTGCTCTGCAAAAATAATGAATAAAGCTTCAATCAATCAATCAATCAATCAACTCCGGGGGAGAGACGCTCGGGCGGCTGAGTGCGCAGACTCGTCCCCCTCCACACCCTGGTGGCCAAGTACCCATGCAAGTTGTTTTATGGAGTCAGATATTTCTGGATTAGCATTTGTGAGAATTTTTCTAGCTAGGAGTGCTACCCGACCCCTGATGAAATTTCGGCAAGCTTGTTGTGAGCCTGACATTATGTGCGTTGCGTCAGAGTGAGTGGCGGCCAGTGCTATAGCCGTCTCTTCAGCAAACTCAATTTTACTCGTTTTCGCTGATAGTCCATCCACCTGTGTTCCCTCTTGCAGGACCACAACCGTACAGATGCCCTCCGGTGTGGGTCCCGCTGCGTCTGTATAATACATGCCTTTACGGGTGCTATATTGTTTTGTTATGGCTGTTGCCTGGGCTTGTCTTCGTCCTAAGTTTCGCCCAGGATGCATGTTACGGGGCAGAGGTTTAACGATTAGTTTACGGTGCCAGGCGGGAGGGATGTCCGCTCTGTCTTCAGGGGTAGGGGGTAGAGCGATGCGAGATACCCAAGGGCCTGCCTGCCAGTAGTTGTCATTGACAGTCGCATGATTTGGCTCGTGTATTGAGCTCGTGTACGTTCGGTGGACGTTTTAGAAGGGAGTCCTAGGGCTCTCTTAACAACTGTCCTGATCATAATGTCAAGTTTCTCAAGATCGCAAGGTCGCAGCTTGAAATAGGGAACTGCATATGCTATGCGGCTGATGACGAAGGCCTGTACAAGGCGGAGCGTCTCGCATTCCTGAAGACCCACGTGTTTGACTGATACTCGACCGATCATGCGGCTGATTTGTTCACACGTGGATTTAAGTTTGTTAACGGCAACGGCGTTATTGCCTTTGTTATTAACTTGCACGCCCAGCACGCGGATGGTCACCACTTCAGATATCTGAGTGCCGCCCAAAGTAATGTGAATTTTATGTGCTTCTGTTTTGTCCCGGGTGATGTGAAGCAGCTCGGGTTTCGCCGGCGCACACTTGAGGCCGCATTCCTCAGCGTACGTGTGCACTAAAGTAGCCGCTGCCTGGAGGGTTGTGTGATGTGCAAGAAGGACAGGGCCACGGCGGCCCACATCCTGTGGGACTGCAGAAGACACCCGAGCGAGGCCAGTGCAGCAGAGACGTTCCCGCCGTACCTTATCAGTGCGGCGGCGTGCAAAGACTACGTCATACAACACATGGCCGTCCAGCAAGTGTCGGACGCCCTCGAGCTTCAACGCCCGAAAGTGTCACCCCCACCCGGGGGTAGGCATGAGTAGGTGACGGAAGCCGAGTGGCCGGCTGACACGACGTGAGGCCGCGTCGCGTTTGCAGGACAAATAAAGATGTTTTCTCTCTCTCTCTCTCTCTGCCTGGAGGGTTTCCTCGATTTCTCCTACGCTTCCGCTTGTCGCCCACAAAGTAATATCGTCCGCGTATATAGCGTGGCGGACCCCGTCTACAATTTTGAGTCTCTCAGAAGGCTCATCATGGCCACGTTGAACAGAAGGGGGGAAAGCACCGCCCCTTGAGGTGTGCCACGAGTTCCAATCTGTACAGGCCCATAATTTGTGTAATCGATTTTTATGTATGCCTTACTTCCCTGAAGAAAATTCTAAATATCACGAAAGATTTTGTGCCCGCAATTTGTGGAATTTAGGTTACTAAGAATTTTGCTGTGCTTTACGTTGTCGAATTCACCTTTCAAGTCTAGTGTTAGGATGGCCCTGTCCCCATGTTCTCCGTGAGGGGGTCGATCACATCCTGTTTAAGCTGGAGGAGAACGTCTTGGGTTGACAGGTGTGCGCGAAAACCAAACATGGTTGGGGAGAAGAGACCCTGTTCTTCGATCTAAGCAGAGAGACGCGTGCAGACCATCTTTTCCATGAGTTTTCCAACACGCGAAGTTAGAGAAATCGGCCGTAAGTTGTCCGCGATTACTTATTAACCAGGTTTGGGAATGAAGTACACGATTGATGCTTTGCATTCGTCCGGAATTGGGGTGCTATTCAAGATTGCGTTAATGAAGTCTGTAAGCTCCTGAATAGATTTTTCGCTGAGGTTTGCTAGCAGAGCAATCGTGATGCGGTCGCCTCCCGGAGCCGTATCCATCCTCAAGTTCGCAAGCGCTGCCTTTGTTTTTCAAAAGTATAAGGAGCATCGAGAGCCTCATTTGCCGTCCCTTCGTAAGTAAGAGAGGCCGCGTCTTGATCGATGGAAGTGCAAAAATATCTGTTGTCTAGCACCTGCGCTAGTTCTTGGTTAGTACCTTGAAAGGAATGAAAGGTGTGCCTGAGCTTTCGTGCACTTTCACCCCGTGTGCGGCTCGGCTTGATAAGATATCGTAATATGCACCAGGTTTTCCTCAAGCTGAGGGCGCCACTGAGTGAGTTGCACTTAGCGATTCAATTATTTCGAGCAAGCACCGTGGTGTATTCTTCGGCTTGCTGTGTGAGTCGTGCTATCCTTAGCTTAAGTTTCCTGTTGAGCTTTTGCCGGCTCCAGCGTTTTGTGAGGTACCGACGGGCTTCCCAAATATACATAAGATGTGTGTCGATGACCGGTGTTTCCTCAATCGTCTGTATAGTGGTGGTATTTAGATCTCTACTTTCTATGAGAGCAGCAGCCCACGCATGGTAGCCCGTACCTGATCAAGCGCCGGAAGGTCTGAGTCCCTAAAGTTGGTCGAGTCCGTACGTTTCTCCTGTCCTCTCGTGTGCCTCAATTTTTGGGTCTCTACCGTTACCATGACGATGCGGTGATCGCTTCCGAAGGTTTCTTCCGTGTTGATCCATGCATAACGTTTTGCATTGCGAACTAGGGAGACATCAGGACACGTGTCGATAGCCACACTGCTGATATGCGGGTCGGATAAAAAGGGTCGGTAATGAGGGTAAAGCGCATGTCTGCGATGTTGGCCGCTAATATTCGCCGCTTGATGTCTTCTTTATGATACCCCCATTGATAGCTGTAAGCGTTGAAACCTCCCACAACTACAAGTGGTGACCTTCCGGCAATTCTGATGGCTTTGTGGAATATTTCTGCAAAAGTATCTTTCCGGTTTTTCGGGCGGCTATAGGTGTTAAGCATGTACACACTGCCTTGGAGACGTCAGGTGGGTAAGATATGGATGAACGTGTATTCAACATCCCTGTCTAAGCCGAGGTTAATAGTGGTTGCCGTACATGTGCACAAGGATACAGGTGGATGGATCTAATTGGTGTGTGCTGTACGACCTGAATTTCACTGATATTCCGACGTCTTGCATCGCGATAACGTCTGGTATTGTCTCAAGCATTTTCAAATATTGATACAGGGCATTCGGCTTTTTGTTAATACCCCTAAAATTCCATTGAAAATTTTGTATGCATTCCGCATTTTTTGAAGGTTTCGCCATAAGCCCAATTATTGATCTGCGGGTTTCGAGGTCCGCTGACAAACTGTGTATGGGACCGGGCGTTCGCCACTCTACCCGAGTCGCCGTTTAATTTTGATCTCTCAACCATTGAGCCGCGCCTCTATGGATTCTATTAGAGGTTTCATTATATTTTGGAAGATGACAGGAAAGGTGTTCTGAATGGTGATCTGAATGTGTGATTCAAGGTCGGTTTTAATGTCCTCTACTTTTTGATGCAGGGCAAGTTCATACTGTGTGTTTTATTCTCGAATAGAGCCCCTGACACCCTGGTTCGCCAGAGGTGTGTTCTCTACCTGCTGCCTGTCTTTTGGATCTTCTGTAGGGATCATAGGTTCCTCACTGCGAGCATCCCCGTCCTGTGGAAGGGCTGGTGTGACTAGGCTACGTTCGGCTTTGATGGTGCGAATGTCTTGACGAAGTTGTTCCAGCTCCCGCTTTAGATGAATATTTTCGGTTTTAAGTTCCTGTATTGCCAACAAAGGAGGGGGTAACTAGCGACCCGTGCCCTGCCGCTCACCTTTGTGTGATCCGCTGCTGGCGGGTTCGTTGCTGATTTGGCGTGCCTTCGGCCCTGGTTCCCTGGATCTTCTCCATCCCCTTTTCGTTGATGCTGTAGCTGTCATTCGCGCCTGAGGGCCGGTCGTTACCGGCGTCTCTCGAGTTCGTGCTTTTGTTGGTGCCGCTGTTGTGCATTCTCCCTGGTCTGCGATGTCTAAATTTGGCGGCACAGTCCGCTGATCCAGTGAGGTGACTGTCCCAGCAGATGAGGCAGGTGGGCGTGCATTTGTGTTCAAGACCTGGCTGCGCTTCCCCACACGCCTGGCACCGTTGAGCGTTGGGAGTAGGTCACATGACCGCGCCATGTCCGACCACCCCGCATCGCGGGCAGGCTGGGGTGGTTTTTTGTAAAGGCACCCGGGATGGCTTCTTTCCAGTAGAAAATTGTGACGCGGCACTTTGCGTCCCTCAAAAGTCAAGACCACCACATTTGTTTGTCCGAGTTTGCGTATGTTGCGGATTTGGGCTTCGGGCGAATATTTGACCCCTGAGATGTCTTGCTCCGTCACTGCCGAGTCTACACTCTAAGCTGGGTAATAGATGTATAAATTTTCGAATTTTTGTAACCTATAGTTTAAATGGTCATTAATTGTAACAGAGTTGATCCTAAGAGAAGGCAAGCGTTGCCGGGGGTGGCAGAAAGTTAGATGGGCAGATGAGATCAAGAAGTTTGCGGGGATACATTGGTCGCACTTAGCACAGGACCGGGGTAATTAAAGATTAATGGGAGATGCCTTTACCCTGCAGTGGGCGTAGATAGGCTGGTGATGATATCTCACCCGTGGCGCTCAAAATTCTCGAGCAAAATCCACCGGAGATTTCAGTGAAGCTCATCCGGACCCAGCCCACGCTGGCATGGAGGGGAATGAAAACGCACACGCTATAGCACGCGAGCTCACACACCGCGCCGGTGTGAGTATAGTTCCTCACCACGGGGCCCGCTCAGCCAGAGACCGACTAATCGCATTTAATGGCATAACAGAGCACTACTGCTTCTCACGTCGACAGCTCACCCACCCCGTACGGTAAGCCAGGCGCGTATTTGGCGGCTCTTGCCAACGGACGCCTTTCCGCCCAAGCAGAGCCCGCCTCCATCACATCACAGTTCCTTCCCTTCGTCAGCATGTCCTCTTTGAGGGGAGCGCGCCTCACTAACTCCCTCCATACGGTAATGACACTTAAGACACCTTCCCTCTAATCACCAGCTGCGAGCAGTGGAGGGAGGCGTTAAGTCGCTCTTACCAGACTGTACAAGAAGACGTGGTGAAAAGAGCCACCGAAGTCGCCACCAGCCTTTGGCCTGTGGCCACCGCGCTTATTTCTCTCTCTCTCTCTCTCTCTCTCTCTCTCTCTCTCTCTCTCTCTCTCTCTCTCTCTCTCTCTCTCCAAGCCTGCTTGTGCAGGGGGAACGCGCCATACACTCATTAAGAGGGGACCGCCTTCGGCCCGGTGATGTGCGCGTGCGTGAACCGAAAGACAGCGGCAGAAGTGCCTCTCCAGGGCCCTTCAAGGAGGAGGATAAACATCTTTATTGTGGGAAAAAGTTGCGTGGATTCTTCAGGAGGTGAAGTCCTCAGTCCAGGACCCCATATGCCTTTCCAGCCGCTACAGCCCGCTCCACCAGCCGAAGCTGTTCGGACAGGCATGAGCTGGACAGGGCGCGCCTACAGAGCTCCGTAGAGTGTACGGATTCGGCTTCGGGAGAGGGTGGAAGGGGCATCCACCAACCACGTAGAAAAGAGTGCAGTCTGCTCCACAAAAGGGGCAGCTAGGGGACGTAATTTTTCTGAGTAGTGGCAGACTCTTTCTTGTTCTTGTACCGTGCCTTGCAAAGTGTTCGTTTGCAAGGCACGGTAGTGGTGTGCCTGCTCGATAGATAGGTGTCGGTGGGGTGGGGGAAGGGTGCGTCGGGCCAGGCGTAGATGTTGCGTCATTTCTGTGTATGTCAGGAGGAAAATAATTCTCTCCGAGACGGCCCTTTCTTCACTCCTCGTGCGGCGTGTCATTTCTCGCGCGAGGTCGTGTGCTGTCTCGTTCGCTTTCACTCCCACATGGGCTGGAATCCATATGATCTGGATCTGTCGCTGCGGCGGGTGGCGGAGTAGCATTGCGCGGGCCGCAGCGTGAACCGTTCAGGCCTGGAAGTGCCGGCAGGCCTGTTGGCTGTCCTTCACTACAGTAGTAGCCTGGGTAGAGAAGATGGCAAGTGTGATTGCCGCCTCTTTAGCTTCAGCTGGTTATAGTGTTTTGACAGAGGCAGTGATAGCCTGTCCTCCTTGGGCGGGGCTTACGGCCAAGGCGAACGCTGGATAGGAGGGGTATGCTGTCGCGTCTGTGAAGATCGCGTCAGAATATTGACTGTACTGTCGTGAGATGGCCTCCGCGCGAGCCTTACGCCGTCCACTGAGGTGTTCAGGGTGCATATTACACGGCAAGAGTAAGACACCATCGGGGTTCAGGAAGCCGGGAGCGGGCGTTCGGGGCCCACCGCTCCATTTATGGCAGGTGAGGGGAGCAGGATTCCGCTTCCTGCGGCCGCCTTCTCACCTGCCCTTCTCCCACACATCCCTTCCCAACCTCCAACATTATTTGCACAAAACTACGAAATTGCTCAGCCATTCAACGGTGGACGACCAGCGAAGCTGGAGTGCAGACTATACGCTCCGTCCTCCCTGCGACCACAGAAGAGAAGTGGTATTGAAAATGGTGGATGGTAACTTGTCCCCACGACGAGACCGCTGCCCCGAGGAGGTGGAGGAAAGTAGACACGCAAGCACTTGGAATGCCGGCAAACAGAGGGCGCTCTGAACGTAGATGTGGCCGGCGCTGGTAGCACAGCGGCAAACCTTCAAGAAAGCTTTATCTACGTGAGGAATTCTACTGGTCTTGAAAATGGTGCTTGTTAATTACTACTCTACTAGGAATACAAATCCAAGTGATGAGACGTGTAAGCTCGAGGTCTAAATCAGTGTTTTAAACAGCAAGCGACTTTGATGGGGACCGCATGGTAATAGCACACACACCAGGGCGTTGGCTCAGGGGCTAAGGTGTTGTGCTACTGAGCCCGTGAACAGCTGTTCAATCCTGGCCGCGGCGGCTGCTTTTATGTTAGGGGCGAAAAGCGAGTGCGCCCGTGTGTCTAGATTTTGGCGCACGTTAAAGATCTGTAGCAAAATTAATCTGGAGCACTTCACTAAGGCACGTCTCATATACCAGATGCAGCTTCGAGGCGTTAAGCCCCCAAATTTGAACTTTGGGAAACCTTATTATATGCCAAAGGCTCCACATATCTTAAAAATAATGCGAATTGTTAACTCAATTACACAAAGTGCATATCCTAGTGGTGGTACGTATAACCTTGAGGTCTAAGTTATGTTTTGAACTTGAACATAGTTCCTATTATACACTAATACTCAACATGCATATTCAAGTGATGAGATGTATATGCTTGAGTTTAAAATCCTTTTGATGGCGCTGGACTTTGATACCGATTCGTTAGTTTTTCAACGCCTCGCGCTACAGAATGCCTTGCGCTTCAAAGGCACGTGGGCCCTGGAGACTTTTAGCAGCGAAGCTGTTTTTGGTCGAGGATTTCATGGGATGAAATGTGGTGACGCGTTCGGAGCGACGTGGAGAGGGCTAGCCTAGCGAGGAGGAGAGCAAGCGCCAAACACACATGCAGTGAGTGAACAACTAAATCTGGTGGCAATGTTTACATTTATTAACGTTGGGGAGCAGGGGCACTTACAAGACGACCCAGGATCGTGTCCCAAGTGTTCGTCTCCGGCGGTTGAAGCTGGTGCCAAGAATCGTTTGTGGACGTGCGCGGGACAAGGACAGCTCGAGACGATGCGCTCAGAAAGGTTGGTCTCCGGTGGGATAAACCGGATGACTACAACCGCTGGGTGCAGGAAGATAAATACTGCAGGTCGCTGATGGACCTTCGGCCCGCCACTGGACTGCATGCATACCTGTAGACTCGAAGACCTCTCGGTTCCGTGGCCATCTGTGCTCTTGGCAGCCCCTCTCTCCCTACTTTCTTCTCTTTCTGTTGCCTTCCTACTTTCTTCTCTCCTCCCATTTTTAAACTGCCTCTCATAAGCCGCGCGGCAAAAACAGGAAGTAAAAAAAGAAAGAAAACATCAAGCCAATGCGAGCCAATACATCCATACATCGGTGATATTTGCGTTGTTCTTCTACTTAAAAATGCATCGCTGCTTGATTTTTGCGGTAGGAAATAAAAAAATAGGCCGGGAAAAAACGAAAAGCGCTCGCGTGGCCACTTAGGGCCTTTTTTCAAAATGTTCCAGTGGATGACGTCAAAAGTAACTTGGCGCGAACGGGAATTGATCTGCTGGCTTTGAGAAGATCTATGAACCTTAGCCTTGCGACTGGGGAACGCCAGGCAGCTTCATTATTAGCATTAGCGTCACTAAATAGGCTACGCTTAAGAGTACCGACACTTCTTGCACCCGGAAGTGGCTGGGGGCCATTTTTTTTTCTGGCTTGCAGTGTTGCCATCTGTCCCTACGAAACCGCCACCGGTTGTGACGGGCAGAGTGCGACCGGCCGCTCTAGTGGCCGCGCAGCAGATAGAGAGAGAGAGGAGAGGCGCCCAGAAACAAAATGGCTGCGCCCATATGTAAACTAATATCACCTGGTGCCGACCGACCAATAAAAATCCTGCCGGCACATAACAATGAGAGAAAAGAGTGTCGATACTCTAAAAGCCTTTATTTAGTGACGCTAGTTAGCATCAGCGTTCGAGATATCAAGTCAGTGAAGCTTGGCTATTTTTAAAGACGATAGTCTTTCTTGGGCTACTTAAACCCAGAAATTTTGGTCTGTCTGTATGTCTGTGTGTCTGTCTGTCTGTCTGTGACTCGATTCAGCCACCCGGCCAAAGCAAAACAATGCCTGCCCAATAGTCTTATATAGTCACAGCTAAATCTACCCGTCTTGGTCCGGTGTAATGTTCATACTTGTCAACATTGTTGAAGAAGAAAAAGACATTACGCAAATATGAGACAACAAATCAATACACAAGTGATATTTGCAGTGTTCCTTTATAAAAATTCAAACATGCTTGACTTTTGCGAAATTAAAACTTCATCAACTGCAGAAAAAGAATTCACTCCGCCGTCGCCTGCTGTCGCCAGCGCCACTATAGCTTCTGGCGCCATTTTAAGAAATCAACCGGCAACAGTTACGCAAGGTTCCACTAGATAGTTTCCACGTTCTGCTTGCAACGCACGTGGAGTAGGGAAACGCGGTTCTATAAACGTTGAAGTAGGGCGCCTCGATTAACGCGCGTCTTCGCCGTACGGGAGCGTTCACATCGAGACACCCGGTTTGGAGCAGTGGAACGCGGGAAATTTAAAATTATTTAAGCAAACCTTTGGTGTCTTTACCTTGGCAGGAGCGCGACACAAGAGGAACAACATGAGAGGTGAGCGGTAAAGCGAAGGGAGGCATTTACTTGGCAAAAGTCGATAAAGACTATCGTCTTTTGACGACATTTGCAACGAAAGGAGCAAATACGGGGCCAATTTTTTGTTTGTTTCCCCTTCGGCCCAGTGATGTGCGCGTGCGTGAACCGAAACACACCGTCAAAAGTGCCGCTCAGGGAGCCTTCAAGTAAAAGACACCACCGGGCGTTCAGTTAGCCAGGAGCTGGCGTTCGGCACCCACATAGCAAGAGGCAGCTCACTCCAAAGACCAGCGCAAGGATTAAAATAGCCTCCCTACCAACCATAGGTCGGCGTACTCACTCGTGATTACACTCATTTGTACTCATTTGTACTCAAACTCACGAGTGAGTACGATGATGAGTGATCACACACCCAGAAAAAAACAGTGAGTACGATGACGAGTGAGTATAGGGGTAAGTTCAATACTCGTGAGTACAGTACTCATGAGTACACTACTCATGAGTATGAGTACTCATGAGTACAGTATTCATGAGTATGAGTACTCATGAGTTTGAGTACTAATGAGTATGAGTACTCGTGAGTACACAGTACTCATGAGTACACAGTACTCATGAGTACACAACACTCATGAGTACAATACTCATGAATACTGTTTTTGAGAGTGCTTGCACTCTTGAGTATATGCACTCCTGAGTACAGTAGTGCAAACAGTATTGCAAACAAGAAAACGGACGACAGAAGCTGCCACCCGAAGACACGCAGAAAAACGCAGTTTACGGCCACGGCTGCACCGACAACCCCCGAGCTCCCCTGAGCCCGACCGGGCCAGAGAGTAAGAGGAGACACCAGACGCAACGCGAGTGCTTACGTTCCGTTTCGCTTTCTCACATGTACTTGCCTTCGCGCAGTAAATCGCCCAACGACCGTGCACCGCGTCAGACGTTTTCTTCCTCTGTCCTCATTTATATGTAACCTGTGTTTTTCTAATCAATACAACAATTTATTTTTTCGACTTAGTCTTTCATTCCAGCTAACAGTGCAGGTAAGTTGATTATTCGTGAGTAATACAAATTGAGTATTCATGAGTGCAGAATGAGTAGTACTGATTAGTGAAAAATGAGTAGTACTCATGAGTAGTACTCATGAGCAGTAGTACTCATTGAGTACTCATGAGTACAGATTGAGTACTCATGAGTACAGATTCAGTACTCATGAGTAAAGATTGAGTACGAATACTCGTGAGGACAAATGAGGTTGAGTACAAGTGAGTACGATTACAAATGAGTTTTTGATGAGTGAGTACGAGTGATTTTGTGAACAGACGAACTTTTTGAGTCTGAGTTTGATTGAGTACAGCGTGAATGAAAAAAATTGTGATTGAGTTTGAGTGAGTTCTTTCTGTTTTGCCGACCTTTGCTACCAACTAGCATGAGCATCATAAGGCACAAGGACCGGAGAGCACTGCGCGCAAGAGCCCTCCTAAAAATTATTGAAAAAACAGATCTGGATACTGGCATACTGTACACGGACGCCAGTTTCTCCAACGGAACAGGTGTTGTAACAGTTCTCAACAGGGAATTGGAGCTTGTCACAGCAGCCACAGAAAAGAAACTGCAAAAAGCAGCCGACCTTAAATCAAGAGCAATAGCAAGAGCCATTGAAAGCTGCACACGGAAAGACTGTGCAATAATCTTCAGTGACTCGCAAGCAGCGTGTCGCCAGCTCATTCACAACCAGCTAAACGCAACTAAGGCACAGATAATAGAAAAAGCGATACAGAGTAGCTCAACTCGATTCAGGCTGCTCTGGGTCCCTGGTCATGAATGCATCGCTGGAAATGAGCGCGGCAATGCTCTCGCCCGCGAACTCAACAACCAGGCACCAGCGGATGGTCATCCGCGGGCAATGCCCTTCTCAGGCAGCCGCTACATTTACACAAGAGAAGCTCTTCGGGAGGCATGCTTTTTCCAGACAGCTGTTTCCGCCACCTCGCAGCAAACTAACACGACGGCACTCAGCTATACTTCGACAAATACAGATCCGGACGCTTCCCACTCCTAACATGATACGCAAATTCCGAAAAATGGAGGGTACACCACAATGTCCGCATTGTGGGGACTACCCGGACATGTATCACACACTTTGCACATGCACCCAGAATCCCGCTGTCCCGCCCACACCTCACATCACCTTCGCCAAGCGGGAGGAGTGGCTGGCCGACTCAACCGGTCAAGGCCAACGACAACTGACGGAACGGGCAGAGTTGGCCCTCAGCTACATACCCGGAGCCCCGGACTAGGGGCACCTTCTTTTAATAAAGTTATCTCTCTCTCACTCTCCGTTTAACGCAGGGGGAGGCAGCAGACAGGGGCGGCCAACTTGGCCCTAGCTCGTCTACGACCGGCTCCATTGCCTGCTGCAACTCCACTTCTGGCGCTTCTCGCTTCCCTCCCCCACCCCAATGTTATTTGCTAAATAAGGAAAGTAAATTCATGACGCCGCCATTCCACTTTGTGCAGGTGCATGGTGCACCTCTACTCTGTGAAGTTTTATCGCTGGCAGGACGCATTGATTGAGTGCTTTTCTTTTTAGGCATAGAAATAGTTTGCTCTTCATCATTTGTAAGTGCTTGCCAAATGCACGCCAGCCCATTGCTATTGTGCGCCGGAATTCTTTCTCGTGGTTGGGATCACCACTGGCCCACTAGCCAAGGGGGTCAATGCTAATTGTTCTAGCGTTTCGTTACATATCCTGAAAAGGGCGCATTCAGCATGTTTATTTAAAATTACTTAAGATTTATTCGTATTTATTTTTTCGCCGTGGCGAAGCTTTTAATTGTAGTTCTTCAAAAAATGTTTCAATTTTTACGCAGATACAGTAAGAGTATGTCGTCTGCATACCTCAAATGGTTCAAGTATTACCTGTTTCTCCGTAACACTGCGTTTTCCCAGTCAGGCTTCCTAAATACCCGCTCTGATCAATTTTTCTGAGATAGTATCTCCCTGTCGCACCGCACCCCGTTCGGAACGGGAACTTTTCGCTTTGCTTGTGAAGAATTATCCTGCCACTGCTTCCCTCATATATATCGTCTAGGCGTCCTATGTAGGTCCCATGTATTCTTTAGCTGTGCTGCTTAGTTCTTTTTATTAATTAGTTTTCCCATCTCCTTTGCATACGTTTTGTTTCCGTGCTGTTTTGCCGTGTAAAGCCGACTATGAAGTATCACACGGGTTCCTTAATCCCGCCGTCTAAAACGTACGAGCGTGTTTTGTTAGGAATACACTCCACCTACAGCCACCTACTTGTCTCTGAGCCTTCTGACAATAGGTTCTATACGACGAGAGGAAGTCACTATTGCAATATCTGAACGGGTGAAACGAAAGCAAAAGGGTGAGAGCTACGGTGTACGCAGTGCGTAAGCCGGCGATATTGTCCGGCGGCATCAGCGATTAACGATTCCAATAAACCAGCGGCGCACAACGAATGCAAACCGCCTATCGCCACACTGCGCACAGGGCATAAGCCGGCCGTCGGACGACGCGAGGCACTCACGATTGCAATGCCTATGGCCCTATTCTCGACTCCACGAATTCGCAGAGAATGCGCCATGATTTTTTTTTTTTTTTGCGTAAGCACGACGTAAGCAATCAGTGACGTGATGCACCTATAACTATGATGACATGCCGTGCAATTTGACACTTCACTCATAAAGATCACAACCAAGGTATCAAATTTTGCGCATAAAAGATATAAAAACACTTGGCATGTACTATAAAATTGAAGACGGTAGGTGAGCCTGGCAAGGGAAACACATTTCTGCAGGCCAAAATTGGAGTCCACACCACAAGGCGATCGAATAACGTTGATACAAAAGCGAGCGGAAGGCGGATGTTGAGCTAAAGAACATCACAAAATTTTTTAACCGTTTCTAATCATAATCATCACCAGCCTCGCCCACCGCAGGGCAAAGGCCTCTCCCATTATTCTCCAATCATCCTGGTCCTGTGAGAACTGCCGCCAATTTATCCCCGCAAACTTCTTTTGTCCCCTGTGCCCATCTAACTTTCTGCCGCCCCCTGCCACGCCTGCCTTCTCTAGGGATCCACTCTGTTACTCTTAATGACCAACGGTTATCTTGCCTTCGCATTACATGCCCTGCCCACGCCCATTTCTTCTTCTTAATTTCTACTAACATGTCCTTAACACGCGTTTGTTCTCTGACCCACTCCGCTCTCTTCTTGTCCCTTAATGTTACACCTATCATCTTCCGTTCCATTGCGCGCTGAGTCGTCCTCAATTTAAGTTGAACCCTTTTACTGAGCCTCCAAGTTTCTGCCCCATAGGCGAGTACCGGTAAGAAGCAGCTGTCCTACATTTTCTTCCTCGGGGACAATGGTAGGCTGCCATTAATTATCTGATAATGCCAGCCCAATGCACTCCACCCCATTCTTATCCTTCAAATTATATCTGCCTCATGGTTGGGATCCGAGGTCACAACTTGATTTAAGTAGATATATTCGCTTATTACCGTATCTATTTATTTCTTTCAATTGCTCTTGGTAACATAGTTCGGCTCTCCGCTTTAATGCAATCTTTGTTGCGTTATCACCATGGGTTATCACCTTCCCTGCCGCCACCGCCACCACGCCATCGTCTGCTGCTATGTTACAAGTTTATGGTGTGATCAGAGAAAAAGACGGCCGAGACCATCGCTTGTATGGCACATAACAGCAGCGAAGCGCTACGCCTGATAACCGCGGAGCGTACCAATGTCGCCGATTCACTCACTCGTCAAGCTCAACTTCCATCAGCGCTGTAATGAACAAAAGTCACTTTTCTTTCTTATTTTTCCCTTGAGTTCGATCATGTGACCCAGCAGCTTACTAGGAGGAGTGTGGACAAATGCCATGCATTGAGTTCTCTTTGTCATGGAGAGGCTTGTACTGCCCTCTCATGTTTCGATTACCCCAAACAAATTATTTTTATTTTTATTGCCAAACATAAAAGCAAAATGCTTTATTTTTATGCTCCGCGATCGCTGACTTGGAAACAGTCTAAACTATTGTTTCTCTCGGTAGAAAACGTGCTTTAAACCTCGCGTCATGCGAAACTGCGCCTTCTGCAAATTCATGGGCATTTTGCGGTGCCAAAGGCCGGTGAAATTTTTTGCCCTATTTCGGGGCAAAAGCAGCCGGCATTTTCAAGCTGCTACGTAACATTAAGTCGCGTTTACGCATGCTGAAGTTGCCAATGTGTTACGTGATCGTTCCCGCCAAATGTGTAAATTACGTCACGCCTTATAAGCCAATCACAGAGAGGGCGTCATGGAGGAAAGAAAAAGTTAGGAGGGGCCCTGACGTCACATTTGTGACGCCGAGTCCCGCCATGACTTGAGCCCACGGACCTCAGCACTCTATCCCTAGATCCTTTGCTGTCTAACATGGCGTCTAACATGACTAACATGGTCTAACATGACTAACATGGCGTCGCCCTGCCCTCCCGCTTCGAAGCGAAAACAGCTTCGTCGCTAATTCCTCGGTGCGATGTCATCTTCTAAGCTGTTGATTTCGCCTTCAATTTGCCCCTTCTAACCCTCACCCAAAGTTTCAATCGAAAGACGGCCTTCGTTTTTGAGATAGAAGGACGATTTTTCAGCTCTTAAGCCTGGCAAAGTAGCGTTTGTCGTCGTCATAGCAACAGGCTGGCGGGATGGCGAACGCACACGCCTGCGACGGCAGAATTTTCAAACTGGCCTAATTTAAAAACGTTTGTCGTAGCCACTGCGCTGATTTGCAAGCGTAGCGAGGCAGCCACATACCAAGCGCATTAAAAATTTGTCCGCTCTATTTGCCCAAATTTGGCCGCCGCAGTTGTAAACAAGTAAGCAACATTGTCTATGGGCTCAAGAAAATTCACGTGACTCCCTCCACACTTTTCGCAATGCATTGGGATGCTAGGGGCCTCTCCTGAGTATTCTTTCCTCCATGGAGGGCGTGTATTACAAGCAGTATGGCTGCTGAATAGCAAAGACAGGCCTATGTTGTCATGTCCGGTTCATTGCCGGCCAAGAATTATGCGCTTTCAGTAAAGAGAAATAAGGCAAAATTTAAAACTGGTGCTCGGAAACGTCATGAAACGTCAAAATTACGAAAGCACACATAACCACTTTGCCAACCGGAAGCATGTGACTAAAATTGAAAGCCAATCAGAAAAGACTTCCGGCAAATTACCAGTTCCCTGGGAATTTGTGCAGTCTAGAATAGGGGCCCCGGACGTGCACAACGAAAGGATTTAGAGAGCTTAGAGTGCGCCCCAAGGCCATGTCGGACAACGCGAGTAGGCCGCGATCGCGAAAGCCAATCGGCGAGCGCAGCACTGCGCATAACGCTCGAGCCTGCACTACGTTTCCAACGGCGCGAGAAACGCGAGCTGAGGCCTGCACAAGTACCTGAACGCGGGCAGTGAAAAATAACCTGTGATCACCACCGGGCACGCAAAAACCGGCGGTGCATATATACGTCGTACAACGGGGGAGAGCCGCAGTTCCAATTATGGGACACCCGCGAGGGCCAACCGCGCACGGTGGAAGCGAAACATTTCATGCAGCGCACCAGCCGCGTTAGACGACGCGAGTAAAACCGCGATCCCAATTACGGGACGCCTACTACGATGCCCGTAGAATGTTAAGCGAGTCCCAACTAACACATGCGCATCAGAGCACCCAACGCAGCATCCGGCGATACGCGTGTTGGATTGCGTCCGAAAGCCGTGATTACAGACCGAGACACTTGCGCTAGGATTAGAACGCATGCGTGAGGCGAGGGCAAGTTTCGTATATAGTATATCCTTGCACAGATACGTTGCATATCGCTAACCAGGGGAAATGCCAGGGAGGCCGCTGAAGAGCCTCGAAAAACGAATGAAAGCAGGTGGCTGTGCTGCGCTTACGTTGAAAACATGAGCTCTCGGTGATTTCGGGGTCGGACAGCATGTCAAAAACAGCGAGATTAAATCGTGTAATTGTGTCCACTTGGTACCGAGCCCCACCGTGTCCTTATTACGGTTCAAACGCAAGGAGATAACGCTACTTCTCAAGTGCGTAGACAGCACTGCTTAACCACTCAAAACAGGCTAGTAAATACGAATTCACGTGAGGGACATTATTTAGTGTCATTGTCACTACAGTAGTGTATGAGTACGAATGGGCGCAAATATGCATACATATCTACTATTGGGAAAGCAGCAGTAAATTATGTAGATCGAAATTCCGGCGTCCTTGACACACGAAATGGCCCACGGATGGCACACATACAGACGATTGCTCAAACAATTAGAAAAATTAGGACACCTAAGCACTGCGTATGATGTAGAAAATGAGAAAGCATAAATGTTGAATTGTGGAATGGATATGCCAGTATTGTGCGCCCCGCCATGTTTCACACACACGGCTGTCAGTGTCGCGTGGAATGTAGCACGTTCATTCTATGCCCTGCGATGACACCGTGCTTAGAGATGCACGTGTACAGTGGTACGCTTGCGTCCCCTCATTATCGCAATCATACTTTCCCATTTGCAACGTTTTCTTTCTCCTTCAGTTACTATGACGAGTGGCTTGGATAACCGTACGTGTTATACGCTATTAGCGGAAATACTCTTTGCTACTCACCTAGTTGCTACTTGAGTAATTATCGTGCGTAAATGCAATTACCAAGCTAAATGGCGTAATTGCCGTGCTGAGCGCAATATATATCCAATTTTCGGCACTAGGACTATTCGGCGAAAGGAAATTCGCAGCAGGGCAACTCATAGTAGGGCAGTTCGTCGAGATGACGATTCGTCACCAGAAACTTCGGTTAAGCAGTACTCTGAACTGGAGTAGTTACTATTGGTTCATTCTACCTTCTGCACGAAGCAACAGACTGGGGCACAACGAAGACTAACCACGCATTTTTACACGGGAAACAATCAACTTGTAAGAAGTGCGGCCCTTCGCACCCGCGAACGATGAACGCATCGGTATCAAAACGTGAAAAAATATTCAAAGACATACGTCATGCTTCGACGCAAGTGCCTGACGAGGCACCCTTATTCCTCCCACCCAAAACCAAGAAGAGCGACCTCACTGTTATTGAGCCTATTGTTTATCGAGAATTTCGTCACGAAGTGACAGGCGAAGCAAGTTTCTTGTAGAAATACCGTTTACTGGAGCAAACTGGTTCTCTGTATAGTCTAGGACAAAACACAAGCTTCGAAGATGCAGTCATTTTACATTTTACCGAAGTCAACAAAGTGTTGTGCGTAGTGTAGCGTCAAGGAATTGAATGCCGCGGCATTTGTTCTCGTTTTCAGAAGCACCGAATTGCATCTAGAACTTTTTCGATAAAGCAAGAACAATCCAGGATAATGAGCGGAAAGCTACACCCTTTCTTTATCAAACAAGACCGTGCGGCATATGACGAGGAAATGAGCACTTCTTTTAGGGACGAAGCGCCTTAGGAACTGGGGCTGTTGGCGTCTCCTGTCGTCGTCGTCGTCGACGTCGTAATCGTCGTTCGTCTCTTGTAGTCACGGTACTAAAACACCGGGAAACTCATTTACGCCTCGCGCTTGAACGTAACGCATGTTGAAAAAAACACCGGGACACTCGTTTACTCCTTCCGCTGGAGAGCTTCGTCTTTAAAAAACAAGGGACTTTTACAGCAAGGCTGTTTACTTCTACCACCCAGCGGTTTCATCTCCGTTGGCAAAAACGTCAAGGCGCCAAGATTACACTTATACGCTGCATGCTTGGCCTCTCCCTAGGTTTCCCGTTATTGGAAATGGCCTGGTATTTTTTTATTATTTATTTATTTACAGTCAAAGCTGGATATAACGAAGTTTGCGAAAATTCGCAATTTTTCGTTACATGCAGGTTTTCGTTACATGCAGGTTTCGAGTTTAATACTTGCGTGAATGAAACAGAAACAAAACCAAACTGCTAGAAATCAGTGAGGACGAAATTACCCTTAAAGGATTTACTTCACACTGAGAAGCTTCGTGATTTGCGCCGGCAGCTTTCCCGCGAACTTAGTCACTAAATGCCCTCAACAAAAGCAAGGTCACTTGCCCCCGTATTCACAATCGTAACTTAAGTGTCACACCTTGCCTTTGACACTTTTCGGTGCCTTAACGCGTGTAAAGGACCAAACGTATGCTGAAAGGGTGCCTTTTCGCAAACTTGGTACTTTTTTCCGCACTCAAAATTGTTGAGAGGGAGCTAGGTGAGATACTGTACCGGGCGGCGACGTTATTCGTTCTCGCCGGCGCGGACGGCATTAAAATTACGAGCTTGTCTTGAAAAAAACAAAACAAAACTTTTCGTTTTCTAGCAGCAGAACTAATCACCGATGAACCGACACCACCGATAGCAGTGGAGACTTGCGACTACACGCCGACAGGCAGGCCTAGCACCTAACCGACACCGCAGTGACACTGGAAACGCATGGTATATATTTATTTATTTTTATTTATTTCAGTACCCTATAGGCCCGTCAGGGCATTACATAGGGGGGGGGGGATTTTCTACAACACAGAATGCAAAAAAAGTACAGATAAACAATTGATACAAGCGTGAACACACACAAAAAAAACACCGCAAGATAAAGGTACACAGGCGGCGAAAAAAAAACATGGAACAGTATAAACGGTGTGACCAAATTTACTAAGGAAAAAGAAGCGCTACAGGAAGAATTCAACAGCACTTTCCGCTTGAAGGTGACCGAGTAACGCGGCCTCAAATAAAGAAGCATCCGCTAGGGAAGCTATACTGGCGGGTAGATGGTTCCAGTCATTTATTGATAGGAGGAGGGGAGATGATTTGAATTTTTCTGTCCGGGCAAAAACTGGTGACAACTTGTGCGCATGATCAACACGTAACGAGATGTAATGCGCTGGAAAAATATGTTTTGAAGAAAATAGCGAGCCGTTGTAATACAGTGAGTGGAAATAACCAAGACGAGATAATTTACGACGCACGTTAAGCTTTAGAAGACCTAGAGGATTTTTAAGGGCCCTATACACTTTGGTCTCGAGAGTAAGAACGCAAAATAAACCTTGCAGCCTTGTTCTGGACAGCCTCGAGTAGGTTAGTCAAATTGTCTTGATGAGGATCGATGCGTATTCTAGAGATGACCGGATCCGAGTAGTGTACGCATGAAGTCTAGTGTCAGCATTGGCTAAAAAATATGTGCGGTGCAGGCGAAGTTCGCCAAATTAGTGCATTTCTCTAGCCGATTTTCCAGAAAAAGTGCAAAAACTAAGGGGTTAAACTAAGGGGTTATCAGCGTAGCGAATTCGTTACACCAAGGCTAACTGTTACCCACCGCGGTGGCTCAGTGGCTAAGGCGTTGTGCTGCTGAACACGAGGACGCGGGTTCGATTCCCGGCCGCGGCGGCCGCTTTTCTGATGAAGGCGAAAAGCAAGAACGCCCGTGTGTACGAGATTTCTGCGCACGTTAAAGATCCCAAGGTGGTCCAAATGAATCCGGAGGCCTCCACTACGGCGCGCCTCATCGCTTGCGTTACGTTGGCGCGTTAGAACCCGCAATCAATCGATCAACACAGTCAATTTTGTTGATGTCGCAGTGTATGCAGGGCCACCAAACAATATCTGCATATTCCATTATCGAACGAATGAGGGACTTAAACATTCACAATCTAGTTTATTTCGGGGCAATCGCACGTTCCGTGTAAGGAACCCACATTTTTAGTGCTTGAGTTCTAATCCTATGGTTATAATAGACTCAGTGTAAAAGGTGCGCCTCGTCACTCGAAGACTTCGGCGGTGAGTCAGCAATAAATGATAACGTTTCGTCGAGGGTCAATGATACTCCAAGAAATTTTGCGAAGTTAAGGTTGATTTGACTTAGCTCACGCCAAGCACAAAACGAAGAGCATTATGGCGGGCATTGTCTTCAATGGGATTAGTTACATTGTACGAAACATGTACATGATCATCAACATAAAGAAGTATACTAGACACTGTCCGTCGTGGAGGGTCGTTAATGTTCAGCGGGAAAGACGTCTGGCTGTAACGATCGAGTGGCATACTCCACACTTCACGGACCACACGGGCGACATGCGCGGCCTCACCACTCTATTGGTGTCTCTTCTCTCTTTTTGTTCTTCGCCTTGGCTTCTTCACGTGCGTTCGGCGTGAGAAGTGCTGTCTGCGCTGAAGGGCCCTAAAACAAAAGCGGAGGTCTCAGATAGCTCAAAAGAGCTTAAACGCGGCTGCTATCACAATTTTACAGCGCGAAAGAAGCAGCTTATCCCGCAATCCGATGAAGCGTTCGCGCCGTTCAGGAGGGGTTTAATAGCGCCTATGTCCGGCGGGTACTGCCTTTTCAAGACGGCGTATTTACCCGCCTTAAAACGTCTTCAGAAACACTGTCTAAGAGTGGTATTACGCAGGAACCCCTATAAATCGGTCAATGTGACTTTTCAATCCATATTTTAGAAGCTTAGAAGCTGCTATAAAAATTCCAGTCTATAAATGGGCTATTGAAGATAGCTAAGAATTTCTTCCTTGGGAGTTTTGTGGCTGCATTCTACACTTTTGAAAGACGGCTCCCTTGGCCATCGTCCTCCCCTAACCCAAGGAGCTTAGGTGGGGAAATAGTTTATAGTTTTTGAGTTCAACTTATTAAACATCGAAAGGTATAATACACCATTGACAAGGTTGGTTCAGCATCCTGGTACTCTAGGAATGCCGAGCGGGGTGACACGACATAATGATTTTCTTTGCCTAATGTATCATTTTCTCAGGCCTCTTACTTCTGTCGGATCTTTTTATTTGAAGTGCGTCGGTAAACTCTGTGTGCCGGCTCAAACGCAATTGATATGCAGGGCAAAGGCAGGATAACCGAAACTAGAAACCTCCCTCACAATGACTCTTTAACTCTCTGGCTTTCTCTATTGTTTCTGATATTAAATTACCTTGCACCTGTCTTCTCTTCTTCAAACAGGCTTCACCATGGACGTTTAATTACAAAATGTGTCAGTGGAAATCCCAGCTGTGGCCATTAAAAAAAAAGTTCAGTCTAGTTACGATAACTAAATGTCTTCCTCTAATACACAGACAGGTATAAAGAATGCGGAGAAGAAAAACTACCGCAGTTTTCTCACCGCACCCTGCGGAGATAAAGCATTCCCACACAGAATTTTACTTCAAAGCAGAAATATGAAACAAACAAATGTGGCCTTGGCTGTGCCTACACTGCGAGAACGTCTACGCACTTTATAGAGATTATAAGAAAAACGTGACGCATCTGGTGGCAGTGTCATTAGAAAGAATTTCAGACAATAATTAAGTGTTACAGCTAAACTAGCAGTAGTCAACTCTTCCAGCTCTTTCCTTACCGTTAGCTAACGTGTGAATGTACCAAACACAACAGATTCGCGGCGTAGCGCTCGCATACCGCCAAGCTGCTCCTCGCGTCCAACTGCCATCTAGTTACTCTTTGCAACAGACATTTTTTTTTGTCATTTTGGGAACAAAAGACTGAATAATGCATTTGTAAGTTAGTAGCTTATGCTTTTACTATTTATAGGCCACCTGGAAGCAGCTTACGCTTGTATGGTGTTACATATGAAGGGTAGATGGTAGATGGGATCTGACAAGACGAGGCACGCTCGGAGACTTCTGCAGAGACAACCACAAAAAATCCGCCCACAAAAACAAGTGAAAGCAACTTCAGTGTATCTGGGGTGCTTGCTCATGCTGCTCCTTGTTCTATTTCGCCGCAAAAAGAATGCTCAAGTTCGGGGATAGTACGTTCAGAACTGGATATATATATATAGTTCATACATACGGTAGTGGGAGCGCATCCACAGCCGCTGTTTTTAGACTACTCACGTAGAACACTGCACTGTGTCCACATTGTTAGGAACCGCTATTCCCCACAATGTTATATTTAAGTTTGCCTGTATACTTGACTTCGAATAACATTTTTCTTAAAATGCATTCGGCAGACGATGATGGAACACCCAAACTAGAGAAATTGCCTGTGAAGTGTTCAGTTCGACTAAATTTGCTCCTGTTTTGTTCTTGGCCAAACTGGCACAGTACGAGATCTCTGGTTCAGAGGTCAATTACTTAATAATACTGAGCGATATATTTCTTGGCTATTCTGATTGTTTATTAGGAATTCGTTCCTTCGTTTATATATTTCTGAACATCTTTCGCTTGGAGAATATGTTTCGGGTCCTGCGGAACCTTGCAGTATGTATATCATTCCGGCTGTGTGGACAAACATTGCGATCGTGTGGACAAACCACCGTCATTTTCTCCGCGTTTTGACACTGGACCCGATGCGCGCAGTTTGTGATTCATAACATCAAACCAAAGTTTGGGCTTAATGTTCTCCACGGGCACCATTCAACAAATAAACGAGAAATAAATGGTAGTTATATCAAGATACGACGTGCGGCGGACGGCTTCTTCGAAATTGAATAAGACCCTCCGCTTGCGGAGAAAATGGGTTCGCAAACGAAACAGGAGTCCCAAAATTTTATTAGGTGAAGGACCAATGGAGTGTAAATATTTAACTAACAGAACTTTGTAACCACTATTTCGATTTATTTCTTCATCGGGAACTAGATGCTGCGCGTATGAGCGAACTGCCTGCGCAAAGACTGAGTCAGACTCTATACGGGCTCTATACTATAGCCATCCCTGTAGCTATCTTCCTCTTTGCCGCCGTGAAAAGAAAAAAAGATGCGAACAGCCGGGTAACGCGGCACCAAGGCGCCTTTCAAGCTCTTTACAGCAATGACACTGAGCGACCTCGAAGAAAATGCGAAGACCATTAAACAAGCTTTGGGGGTATATAAGGCGAAAGCTACGTGGCTGAGTTTGCAAATGTACTTTCCTGTTGGGAACCAGACACTTTGAACATAACGGCATACTGCGCACCACATATTTCCTAAGCGAGTGAGATTTCTGAGTTTTGTTACAATCCCGGGAATAACGCTCGCTCCGATCGCAGTTATCGTGAAATCGGACTTTTCAATCACCGAGCAAGACCAGCTAGCATGGAGTATGTATAAGCACATTAAGACGTGTACGTGTGGTCTTCTAATACTCGTAAAAGTGGCAAGTGGCGGCTGTTTCTGCAGAAACACTCAAGTGGTATAATGAAAATCACTTTCGGAAACTATCCGCGCGTTTTCCCGAAAACTCTCGAAAAATATTGCATTATGTAGTGCTGAGTAACAGCGCCTGTAGGCCACGGCGTTGAGGAAACTGTTAGTCTGTGGCCTGTGGGCTGCGGGGTGCTCGGTCTTACCGAACCTGTGTTTATCGATCCCGTCCCCATAGGACACCATCCTGCCTATGCCCAACCAGCGAAACAACTGAGAGGGAGGGAGGGAGTGGGAGAGGGAGATGGAGAGGGAGAGAATACGAATAATATATTATTACAGCGAAGCTGCCTTGCGTTAGGTTTCACCAATATTGCGTGCGTCTATTGGGTCGCGTCGACAAAGGGTCGCATACGCTCGCAGTGTAGAATGCTCTGTAGCTTTAAATCTAATGTGGTTATCATAGAAAGACAGAATAACTTTATTTCGTTGCAGCCGGGGCGATTAAGCCGGCTACGTCTCCCCCGTCGTCTGTCGGGAAGCAGGGCCCCTTTTTGCCGGGGCCATCGGCCAGCGGGCCAGGGGTCTTTTTGTTCTTAGGGGTTTGGGTCACGTAGGGCGGCCTCCCAGCGGTCATCGCATCTTAGAAAAATTATGCTGAAATTGGCCGCCAAGACAACTCTATTATTATGCTGAGTTTCATTTACTTTTCATTAATACTTCGTTTACAGTGAAGTTGCAAATGTTACAGAATTCCCGGCTGCTGTAAATACGTGTCTGCGGAAGGAGTATGGTTAGAAAAAACGGCTCCAACTATTGTTTCATCGAAACTATCTCGAAACAAATTATATTAGAATAACTGAGAAGTAATTCTAAGGAAGTTATGTGTATGTGTCTTTATTGGATCACTATAGCAAGTCACCGTACCTAACTCAATATTGCTAACTACAAATACAGAGAGAAAGACAGAGAAAAAGCCACCTTTATTTGCCCTTCTACAAAGTCTTCTGCACCGCTGGGGTGGGGAATCTGTTACCAGTCGTCCCCAAGCACTGCCTTAATGTGTTGAAGGAGGGCCTCCCAGTGTCCTTCTTCTGTCAGTCTTAAAGGAGACATGGAGACAAAATGCAAGTTTGGTTGATTCAAAAGACGGCCTCGTTTGAATAACAGTGACACCACTTTTAACGCCACTTTTAACACATCTTTCCTTCTTCGTACTAGTGAAAGGGCTTTAAATTTTCATGAATTAATTGATTTTTATTGTATTGCGTTTGAAGGCTCAACACCTTCATGGTTGGTTAGGCCTCGTAGTTAGACTTTGCGCCTTGGGCGTTTTCGTTCCCCGGGTATGTCGCGGCAGTCCGGTTATTGTCGCGACATACCCGGGGAATCGACGCCCTCGAGAAGGTGGCTGCTCTTCCTCCTATGGAAGCCCTGCTTTTGGAAACTGGCCTGCAACACGAACAACGCGGATTCCTTACGAGCCAGGAAGCGGGGCTGGCTGCGCGGGATTCTCCAATCACGTTGCCACCACACCTGAGTCAAGCATCGCCCCCACCCCCCCCCCCCCCCCCCCCCCTGGGAAAGGCCATTTCTGACACCTCCAAACCAGTGACCCGGCATTCCCAGAGCAAGGAAATGTCCACGCCAAAAGGCCCTTTGTCGCATCCTGGACACGAAGCTCCCATACGAAATTGACATCTTTACTGACGCCAGCCTGGACCAACACCTAATGGGCTTCGCGTGGCACTGTCCAGTGCGACCCTAATTTGACGGATCAGTTGGAAAGCACATACTGTCCCCGTCTCCCACTGACGCCGAGGCTGCGTGGCATACTCCATTCACAAGAACATCTTGCCCACAACGTCTCTTCTCCGTTACCGTCCCGCATTCGTCTCCTCACCGACTCGAAAACTGCAATTGAGGTGTTCAACAAGGCCTTCCCTGACCATCATACCGTCAACCAAATTCAAACTATGGTCAACATGCTCGCTCAGGACGGCACTGGAACTCGTCCGCATGGATACCGGGACACATGATGCAGGGACACGGAAAGCAGACCACGCACTCCGCGGCTATAGGGATAGCCTCCTCGTATAGGGATAGCTGCTGTCTCGCCCACCTCCTTTCGCCTGCAACTGGACCACGCTCGTCACGCGCGCGTTGCCGCCTAGCATCAAGCACTCCGCTGGGCTACCTCAACGGCGTACCTTCTCTACCACGCCCAGCCGAAATTTTCATTAATAACACTCTCGCCAACGCTGCTTTCACCCCCACATCTTATCGAAATGGATTCATCCTGGGAAGTCACCACCTCTACATTGCCCGCACTGTTCAGCTACCTCTAGGCGGACCTATATCACTTAATCCGGCACTGCGTTGCATTCGAGGACCGCCGCTATATATTTATAAAGTGCACTCCCCCCATGGTTCTTCATCAGATGATCCCCCCTACAATGACCCCCAATTCCTCGCCGTGCTAGGCACTGTTTCCCTTGAGAGTGGTCTGGCACGAGTAGTGTGAGCCGGGGTCTATACACCAAGCTCGGTACCTTAAACTGAACCACTAGTTCCTCCTTTCGGAGCTGCATACACGCCCTTTGAAGGTTCAAGAAACGTTTATTCTTCTTTCTTTGCTATTCCTATTTTCCCCTCTGGCCAACCGGCCTCCTTCTCTTTCCCAATAAAGAACTTTACTACTAGTACTACGTTCCCCAGAAGGCGGGAATGGGCCGGAGGTTAGATGATTTGGACTCCTCTCGTTTTCCTCCTAAACCCGGCAGCAGAATTTTGAGGCTTTCAGACGACATGCGGCCCATAGCGAAAGTTAGGATGGTCGACTTGGAGTCGCTTGCTACGTCCTTGCATTTGGAAGACGCCATCACTGCCAAGAAAATGGCTGACTTCTCTCCAACTTTAGGCGACGTCGTGAGGATTGTGCTTGAGGCGATTGAATCGCCGTTTCAATTCGCTGCATGCAAAGGCCATAGCGCCACTATTGTCGCAATCGGCGGTGCCTGTGTTGGTCACGTACTCGGACGTTTGGAATCGTTTTTGTCGTGCCTTTGCTCCCTCGCGTCTGCATTCTGCTTTGCGCACGGGATCCATGTTTCACGATAACGGCGGGACGTATATCGTCTTGACCTGCATGGAATTTCGACAATGTGTTCAGCTCCCGCACGGGGCTACTTAGCGCGCCCATTCTTACACAATCTGGGAGCTTTTATGTGGCGCTTGACAACATGATTAAGCCTGGTTAAATTTATTGTAAACGCCTAAATGTCCTATCTAGGTCTCACACGCCGATGCTGCGCCAGGGTTAAAAGGTCAGTGTTTTATTTCTCCCTCGAAGGAGTTAAATTTTATTTCATAATGCAGATGAAGTTTGACAAAAGCCTCAACAAATGTGTTAGAGCTACGCATTCCTACAGTGTAACGATTGTTGCAAACGTTGTCTCCGAAACCAGAACTCTCGCATGCAGGTATCCGATGTGCCGCACAAGCACGACAGCGGGTTTATTGGAGCGAAATCATTATTTAACCCAGTGAGTTGAAAATATGGTGTCGTCGGGGTCAAAAGATAGCGCACAAAAAGGCCCCCGGACGGCCCACAATATGGCCGACGACACAAAAAATGAAAATACGGGGAAAATAACTGCGCAAGCGTTTGCTGAAGGGCTTATTGGTGCATTGTCGCTCCAAGAAAACAGCGCAGACGACGGTGCTAAGCAAGAAAACACACAGCACAGGCGCTGACTGACAACTGAGCGTGTTTTAATGCGGCAGGAAAATACGTTCGGAGTGGCAGTAAATTTCTCCGGGAAGCTCCTGCAAACGGTGTTAATAGGTTGAAAAATACTGCGGTGTTCAACGCGGTTAAACCGAGTTTCACGAGCGATAGATCGGTTTTTGCACTGAAAGCGAGCACCGCAACACGAAACACAGACGCTGCTCGGCGCAGAAGACCCTGCACTGTAGACACGAACGTGCAGTGAGCTTGGATGACTGGCGCTGGCTGCATACAAGTTCACAGTGCCATTCATTGTCCGACGGCATGAGTCATTACTCTTTCCCCCTCTCCGCACCCATCTCCTTGGAACGAACTAGCGATTACATGCTCTCACTCCGCGCAAGAGCACGAGGCGCTCGCTTCGCCTTGCCTGAGCTTGAAGGTCGACTCTTATACCTCTTATACCCCGGCTACACTAGGGTCCGAATGTCATTTGAACCAAATACCATTTGACTCAAATGGGGTACTTCGAATGCCATTCAGAATCCGCCTTGCTACACTAGAATTTAGATGGCATTTGAAAGCTTTCACAATCGCTCGCCGTGCTTCAGTGGCGCTGTTGTCGCCCCGTTCCATTTTCGTACAATAATACAACAATCAAATTCAGGAGCAGTCTAAGGCAGTAAAATGACATCAAAGTAGAAGAGACACCAGTTTTGACTCTAATGTGGAGGCTGTTTGCGTAGTTATATATTTTTTTTTTTGCAATGACCCACTGGTTTTGAGAGTATGAAAATTAAATATGTTGATTTGGTATTTTAAGTAAATGGACAGTGAACAGAGTTCCACAAACCAAAATATTTTGTTTGTTTTACGTACGGAAGTATTATATTTTTTATTGCCGATTGAATACGCTGCGTGTGAGAGTGCTATCATTCGAAATCCCAAATGTCTCTCTCGGTGCTCATTTGGCTCGAATGTCATTTGAGCCGAATGGCATTTCGAAGCCTAGTGTAGCAGGAAAACTTGGCATTTCAGTCAAATGACATTTGGTTCAAATTACATTCTGACGCTACTGTAGCAGAGGTATTAAAAAAGAGTCGTGGCACTTACTAACAGAACACTAACAAGTTACTTGTCACAGTATAACCTAGTAAAAAACTACGCGTGACAATGTGGATAGGCTGAGCACGCAGCATGACGCAGACACATTCAACACACACGTATTTCACTTAGACAACAATTTAAATTCAGCAAGAAAACCAACGGGACACACGAGGACAGCGAATATAACTTAGTTAACTTAGAAATACGGTTCATCAAGGCATTCTGACGGGATAGTTGGTCTGACATGATGGAAATAACATTGCGCCACAAGGACGGGACGACAGAAGAGGATACACCACACAGCGCAGAGACGTACTGAGGCCTACATGAGTAATTTCAGTACGGTAATCATAGATGTGGCAATTAAACGAGTAGCAAAATACGTACCACTCAGTGTTATCTTTCCTCGGCCATGTGAACCCGGGTATTTGCGTAGTAAAAATAACGAAGAGAAGGAAAAAATGCAAAGGAAATACGACGATGACGGCTACGACGACGGTGCCAACGACGACGATGAGGATTAGAGCTCACGTTCGGCAATTGGATACTGATGCTTTCGTACTGACCGCATCATAAAGGTGGCGCTCAGGTGTCCTCGCAATGTTTACGTTTTTCTTTTTCTGTCGGAACGCCGCCCTTCACCGCAGAAGGCGTGATAGCAGCCTTCGGTGTCGGTGGTTCCGCTTGACTGGCAATACGCGCCAACCAAAGAGCACCAAACGTTTAGTGCCTTGCCTGCTCAACAAAAATGCATACATGGCGTATTTAGGGCACTTAATCGTTAGCAGCGTAACTGTACAGCATTCATATAAAAAAACATAAACAGAACAAATGAAAATATATCGAAACAAAACGGTAAGTCGTCCAATTTTGAAAGGCAAATTAAAAACGAAATATAGCCCAATCTGGCTGCTCATAGCTAATTCTGGCCATAAGAAAAAAAATTCCAAGCGGAGATTTGAGGGAGTAAGAATGCGTTTACATTACTAGCGACTCTATAAATTTGTGTACATCATTTTCAGCCTTTCGAAAATATTCCGTTACTGATGGCCTACTTTTTAAATGAATGCCAGCACGTGGCTTAAATTTAGTTCCAGTCCTTATCGCATGAAAGTCGCGAATAAAGTACGATTGGTGATGTTCATGTTCTCTCTCACTCGAAAAGCCACCATGAAATAAGATCATTGTAATTAAACATCCAACAAGCAATTTATGAATCTCGGCGTACACAGTAACTTCAGCGAAATCAAGAGGGCGCTATTAGAGGCCCAGAAAGAACGCCTCCTGAAAACCAGAACGGACAGAGAAATTCTTAAAAAATATGGACAGGAGGTTCATACAGACTACATTATTAGAATGATAGACTTAACATCCGGTCACAGAAGCTGTATCAAGACCTCTCCCATTCCTCCCAAAATGAACCCCACTCACAATAATGGCAGAACATTTAAAAGAACTCCATACATTAGAAGAACAGACCCGTACAACCTAAACGCTATCTACATCGATGCGGCCGTAAACGAGCACGGCAGAATATCGGCCGTAGCTACCAACGGATATGGGGTGATGCTTGATTTCATCATTAGCAAGAAAAAATGTGGTTTAGCTCAGCTAACGCGGGATATGCAAAGCGAAAGCTTGACGTAGCCAGGTTAGGCCTTGGTTTCACTTGTTTAACCTTTGATTTAGCTGTAATTATTGTACTATTTGTCCAAAGCCTGCCTTTGTCAACGGTTGCGGTCCCGCTTCCGGCGATTTACGAGCCCAGCGGCTCGCTCTTCCTCCGTCTCCGATGCTAGCTTCGCGCGCTTGGCATTCCTCCAGTGAAGCAGCTCGCCCGGCGATATCCCAGGGGTGGTCAGACGCCGCTTTCCGCCAACGGCTCCAGTGCTTCAACTCCCGCGCAATGCTCAGAGAATAAAAGACGGCCCGGCTGCGTTCTCATCCATGGTCAAGCTCGCATCACCCTCATGCATGCCATGAGTCACGTGACCAGGCGGCGAACCAGCTCAGGAGCGCGTGCGCCACGCCTGCACAAGTGGCAGCGCCGGGCGGCTAGCGAACGCGATTGACGGCGGACGTCGGCCCGGCGAGTCACGTGCGACGCAGCTGCGGTCAAATGAAGGTCAAATCCTACGCGACGGCGGAACCGCTCGACGATATTAGTAAAGCTTTGCTTTAAAAAATCATGCACCCCTCCGTCAAACGACGACGATGGTTGAACGGGAACCTTTCGCGTGGCGGAGTATTTGGTTGTCGTCTAAGTTTTCCAAACCTCTTCGACCATGTGGAAATGGAGCAATCGAATAGACGCCGGCCTCATAACGCGGGAGACCCAGGTTCCATTCCGGCCACGCGAAGCGTTTTTTTTTTTTTTTTTTTCCTTTCACTTCGGCGTCTTCGCGTTACGGAAGCCATCCGTAAGGACACTTAAGCTTCGCTTCAAAACAGACTATTCAAGAAGCAGAAACCCCTGCCGATAATCGACAGGGGTCCGATAATCGACAAAAATAGGATATAACAATGAGCGTGTAAATGTCTCTAAGTTAGGTTAAAAGTTTATTATGGATATATTGTTGATTTATTTTTACAAAAAGAGAACCAGCGACGAAAAACAAGAAAATAATTTTGCCCAACGACATGCCAGCGCCGCCTGGTGGAGTGCTGCTCTAAGGCTGCCGTTCCCTGACTACGACGTTCGCGTAGGAGGTTTGAAGTGGCTTTTAAAGACGATAGTCTTTCTTGGGCTACTTAAACCCAGAAATTTTGGTCTGTCTGTATGTCTGTATGTCTGTCCGTCTGTCTGTCTGTGACTCGATTCAGCCACCCGGTCAAAGCAAAACAATGCCTGCGCAATAGTCTTATATAGTCAGAGCTAAAAATACCCGTCTATGTCCGGTGTAATGCTCATACTTGTCAACATTGTTGAAGAAGAACAAGACATTACGCAAATATGAGACAACAAATCAATACAGAAGTGATATTTGCAGTGTTCCTTTATAAAAAATCAAACATGCTTGACTTTTGCGAAATTAAATACTTCATGAACGGCAAAAAAAGAATTCACTCCGCCGTCGCCTGCTGTCGCCCACGCCACTACAGCTTCTGGCGCCATTTTAAGAAATCAACCGGCAACAGTTACGCAAGGTTCCACTAGATAGGTTTCACGTTCTGCTTGCAACGCACGTGGAGTAGGGAAACGCGGTTCTATAAACGTTGAAGTAGGGCGCCTCGATGAACGCTCGTCTTCACCGTACGGCAGCGTTCGCATCGAGACACCCGGTTTGGAGCAGTGGAACGCGGGAAATTTAAAATGATTTAAGCAAACATTTGGCGTATTTACCTTCGGAGGAGCGCGACGCAAGAGGAACAACATGAGAGGTGAGCGGGAAAGCGAAGGGAGGCATTTACTTCGCAAAAGCCGATAAAGACTATCGTCTTTTAACGGCATTTGCAACGAAAGGAGCAGATACGCGGCCAATTTTTTTGGTTGTGTTCCCGTTTCAACCCTTTGTGTTATAATCCACTCTCTCTGATAATACTACTTCGATGATAACGCTGCTACGATACGCTGCGCAGCCAAGAACAGTGAAGATATGATCGGCGGTGCTCAGTCACCGTCCCGACGGCGTTTTTCGTGGACTTGTGAAAGGAACCGAGTGCAGTGTTAAACCATGTAAACGCAATGGAGTAATTGTTTTTCACGTGACAATAAGGGGGAATTTCCAGTAATTTTTCGGAATGTTTATGCAATCGATATATAGTCACTGACATCACGGCCAAGGGCACTGTATTTAGTCGTTTAATAGCGCTCAGCCAAAGTGTCATTCGGAAGCCCTAGTGCGCTCGGCGTAAGTTCCCTTAAATAGGCACGTTTGACGGCACAGACAAAATAACATCATAAAATCTTAAAAGATCAATGCCTGCGCCTCATCTCAGCCTAGCTAGGCGCTGAAGAAGCGCGAAATCGTAGACAAATAAAACAAACACCTGCTTACTTAATTCCAGGCTCTCACTTATGTTTCCACAAAAGTATAATGAAGACTGCAAACAATGTCACCAGAAAGTCGATTTATTTCATACAAGTTGGACTTGTCCAATTACTTGAGTCTAAAATAGCTATAAAACTCATTAGACCAATGGGGGGAAGACCTGTCCAGCTCGGGCCCTGTACAGCAGCTTGCGTGGCTTAGTGGAGTTAGGGCTTCTGGGGTCCTGGAATTTGGGTCCCACCCTTGATGTCTCCCCCCTCCCCTCCCTCTTTTATTTAATAAAGCTTAATGCTACTGAATCGAAATGGTTAATCTTCTATACCCCCTCCCCACAGAGCACAACATATCCACAGGGGTGCATTGACCAACACTCCCCTTCACGGAGGTTTCCCGTTTCGATAAGACTCAGCCTCCCCAGTGTGGACAAGCAAAGTACTGGCTCCGGATAGGGCTTCCGTACGGCCTACAAAGCGTGTCGGAGTGAGAAGAAAACACTTTGGGGTAGAGTGATTGTTACAAGGATAGAACCACCGTCACAGCGGTGATTGGCCCCGTCCTTTTTGCTTACTGTCACTTCCCTCTGTCGGTAGGGCTTCCCTTATTGGCACGGGTTGGGCCTGACGGCGGCATAGTTTTGGTTTGCCCTTGTACGCTGTTTTTTCTCGCCGTGGAATGGCCCCCCTCGTCCAAGGCGGCGTCTAACAGTCGCGTCATCGTCGCTCGCTAAAACACTTACATTGACGTGTTGTCTCTGGCAGGCATTACCGGTCATCAAGGATTTGCTCCTGAGAGCCTCCGCACTCCTTTCTCCTTCTCTCATTGCTATCTTCGTGGGAGAGTCGAAGATCGCTCACGCAACTGAGTATCGTGTGCCGTCTCTATAGGGCCAACAACCTCTGTGTGTGAACATGAATTTGCTGGTAATCTTCGGACTTTCGGCGAGATCCACAGGAATGTTCTGAGTGTGAATAATAGTGCCTTTTGGAGTCTTTGTGCCCGCTGCTAACACTCGCCCGCGTCGTCTAAACATGCCTTCGATCCAGCCAGAGCCAACCAGAAGGTATTGATTAGGTGGTGCATCTCCAAGAAAGGGTCCGTAACCCACACTAAGGCTTGACTTTGGGCTAGTTGAATACTCATTGCTAGAAGAAAACAACACAGAACACTGGGACGGAGTACAAAGGCAAGCACAAGCGTTTTAGTCTGTTTTAGAGGCGAAGCACCTTAAGAGCGAAGCACTTTAGGAAACAGGGCCGTCGCCATGCGAATTGGAGTCGAAGGTGCAGAAATTCAACCGGACCAAGTGACAAGAGCTCTAGGCTGGAAAGTGGCCGGGGAAAAACTTCAAGCGCTGCTACAACAGCAACGAGAACGAAGCCTAATGGCCAGCACCCAAGAAAGTAATAAGCCTACCGGGAAAGCCGACTCATCTCGTCGGCCGGCTAATAATTTCAAGAGCAAGATCCTCAAGGCCTCGAGAATGCCCGAGCTACCGAAAAAAGATATCAAGATCATCATGAGACCGAGGGGGGCCAAGACGTTAGTGTGGTGCCCCGCTTTCAAATTATCCACACCATCGCCGCTGCTGCTGACGTCAGCAGAGAAGAAGCCAAGTGAGACGCCATATGCCCAAACAAACAACGAACCATCGTCATCGTCTCCAAGGACAGAAAACGCCGACCGCTACGCGGCAGTGTTCAAGCTCACTATCTACGGCGCCAAGCCCAACGTTAGTACATAAGTATCGGTACCCCACGGGACAGTGAAAGGAGTCATCAGAGGGACCTCCCTCACGGATTCAGCCCAAGAGATAAACGACTTCATCGTCTACGAATTGAACCCGACAGCCCTGCAGGCTAATCGAATCGGCAGAACGTTGCCAGTTGTCAACGCCTTCAGCGGCCCGAAAGTGCCAAATTATGTCAAGTACGGCAACTTGCTGGTGGAATGCTCACTGTACAAAAAGAAAATAGACAAGTACATTCAATGTGGCCGTTTGGGCCACAGAATGGACGTTTGGCCAAATCTGACAAACAGGATATGCCGCGGCGGCGGAATCCAGAACCTGGGAGAAGACCACAACCACGACTGTAAGCCAAAGTGCAGCCTATGCGGAGGAGACCACCTCACGGAAGACAAAGTATACGCAAGGCCCGTTACAAGACCCCGTACGTCGTACGATAGCGAAGATAGAGCGGCAAAGGTCAGCCTATGAAGAAAGTTCCAGAACACCGCCATGTCTAGAGGAGACGCCAGCTCCGCCGAAGTACTCGCCCACTCACCGAGAGTGCCAGAGCCGGCGCTCCCTCTCCAGGGGGATGGAAAGAAAAGGAGCAATAGCTGCGCCTTGAGACCGGGTTCGAGGACGTCATCTCCAGGCGCCGAAAGCAAGGCTCGCAGGCGTGATTCACGGTCGCGGTCGAAGACCAGGAGCAGTACGCCGAAGCGGAACTCCGGGAAACAGGTGGGTTGGGCAATTTGGTTTTCTGACGCTCACAGCAACGACAAAGAATCTCCTTTGTTTTGAAGTGGGAAGTGTTAAGACGCTACACAAGGTGAGAATACAGACACGGATGACACGGACGACCCCTCCCCTCCCAGTAGCGATTGCAAAGAATGCTCTGAATTTAGAAAAGAATGTGCCTAGCTAAAAAATCTTGTAGCTCAACAAAACAAACAGATTAAAGCATTCCTGGAGCGCATGGAGGCACGCGATAGAAGCGAGAAATGGGAGGATAGTACCGAAAGAAAGGTAGCTAAGAGAGACACCCATCCCCCTGAACCACCGCAAGGGGAGGTAATGCAGGCTGACAAGATAGAACCGGCTCCGTCCAGAGCGACGCCTCCGACTATTCCACAGCAACCAGAACCTACCCTGCAAACAATAATTAACCTGTTGTCTCAAATTTCAAATCAAGAGGCTCAGACCAACATTCAGGTAGCACCCCTTACTAAGCAAATGGCTCACACCAACAATAAAGTAAAAATTCTTACCGAGCAAATGGGAAACGTTACGTCACGACTAGAAACCTTAGACCGCAAGTATAACCAAAGGTCCTCAAGAATGTCGGCTTTCGATGCAAAGCTCGAACACGGGGCACTAGTTATGAACAAGTTAGACCTGTAATACAAAATAGATCCCACAATACAAACCCCACATGTGGGCAGCAAGCTGGCTCACATCTGGGAGGCAAAACACGCAATAACCAATTGATGGAAACGGCAAAGGCATAAGAGAAAGCTACGAAAGCGCATACACGAGCTCAATAGGCAGGTGGCAGAATACACAGCCCAGCTCTGTAAAGAAAATTGGCTAAGGATGTGCGACGGGCTCTAGGGAACCCTCTCCGCGAGAAAACATGGAGTATCCTACGACACCCCAGAGATCTTCTGAACACCAAACGTGCGATCAACCGTCATCTAACACGTACGCTGAATAACTTTAAAGGAGACAGCAAGCACGTCCTCAAAGACAAACCTTTGAAAACGGAAAAGTTGGGAGCTGCGATACCCGGATACGATGGAGACGAGAACCCGGACTTGGACCAATCTTACACAGATCGGGAGCTGGTAACAGCGATCGATGAGAGCAACCAAGCCAGCGCCCCAGGGAAAGGCGCCATTACCTACAAACTGCTGAGGAATCGCAGCGACGGGAGGCAAAGTAAGTTTTTGGGATATATAAACAAGGCCTGGAACGAGTGGTCACTGCTCAAGGAATGGAAGGAAGCAGAGGTACGTTTCATGCCGAAGCCAGGCAAGACTCCACACGTCGATAACACGAGCCCCGTCTCCCTGACGTCGTGTGTCGGAAAAGTGGTCGAGCGCATGATCCTGAACAGGCTGCAGAGACACCTGGATGCCACTGATCAGCTGCCGGCGTCCATGTACGGTTTCAGGGGACATCTACAACTTAATGAACTACTCATCAAAAAGGCCAAGAACCAGATTCCGAGAGCAATACTAGCCCTTGACCTCAAAGGGGCCTTTGACAATGTATCGTACGAGAGTATTCTTCACAGTCTGAACAACACGGACTGCGGTGAAAGAATCTACAGTTACGCCAAAGGATTCGTCAACAACAGGACTGCTATAATCGAGATTGGGGTGGAAAAGACAGATCCTATGACATTAGGGGACACAAGAACTCCGCAATGGTCGGTTCTGCCACCAGTGCTTTTCAACCTGGCGCTGCTGCCTCTACCAGCATTACTGAGGAAAATAGAAGGAACAGATCACGCTCTTTACGCGGACGACATTACGATCTGGGCAGCGTAAGCAGGCTCAGAAGGGTGGATGGTGGAAACCCTCCAAATGGCAGCAGACACAGTTCAGGAATATGCCAACACCTGCAGTCTCTGCGGCTCACCGCAAAAATCAGGGCTATTAGTGATACAGCCAACACTCAAAAAAGACGACAAGAGAAACACAGGAATAGTTATAGACGACTGCAGCATCACGCCCACGACTCACGTCAAGATCATTGGGCTAATAATACAGGAAAATGGTAAAGCATTCTGGCAGCCTGTGTATGCAGGGTGTGTATTTCGTGGGCCAGTTGCTCGCGCGGGAATGATGCTAGTTGCTGTAGCGCCGCCCGTGCATCGGTGAAAATCACCCACACAGAAGCTTCTTGCCCAAGAATGTACTGCAAAGCGGAGCGAAAGGCAGCAAGTTCTGAGGTCGTCGACGTTATTTTGTGGCTTAACCTGGCCGCAATTGTGGTGCGCGTTGATGGAACCCAGATTCCGACAGCAGATGATGTGGCCGTCACCGATCCATCAGTGTAGATATGCTTGTGGTTAGGGTAGCAATTCCACATGTGCTCTAGAGTGAAGTACTTTAGGGCTGGAAATGGCAACCTTGATTTACTGCTGATGCAGTGGCTACCTGGACATTGTGGGGTGAATGGGAATATGGTGGCCGACGAAACAGCTTGCGCGGCCCACACCCAATCTAGTGTCATCATCCCGATTCTTTTCTCTAGACGTGACGCCGCGACACTTGCGTACTCCGTGGCGCGGCAGTCACAACTCTCCATATGGACGGACGGGACAAAAAATTATCAGCCACTATACAGAATCGATCCAACCTGCACTTTTCGAATGCCGTGTGGCCTGGGAAAGCGCGACGAAGCAGTCGTTCACCGCATTCGCCTCAACGTCGCTTTTACCAGCCACTACTTGCACAAGACACGCCGAGTTGCCTCCCCTCATTGTCAAGTATGCAGTGTCCGTGAGGACATAGAAGATGTTCTGTGTGTGTGTCCCCGTTATGACACTCCGCGGCTAACCTGGAAGACAACTTTGGGACTGCGTGCTGATGCACCATTGAAGCTTTGTGACGTCATTGGTCCTTGGCACTCAACTGCCGCGGCAACACGGAGTGCACGGGCTTTGGTGTGATTTCTCCGTGACTCCGGCCTGAACGAAACTCTGTGAATGTGTGCCTTAACTTCACTTCTGTTTGTGCGCCGTGTGCGTGATCCTGCATTTGTCAGTTTGTGTGCTTATTTGCTTTCGTAGTGTCTGTATGAGTTTTTGTGTCTTCGTTTCCATTCACTTTCGCACATCATGTTCATGTGGAGTAGCAAGCCAAGCTCGCTGCCCGGCTGACTTCTCTTCATTCATTAAAGGCATTCCTCCTCCTCCTCCTCAAAATGGTAAAGCCCGAACGGCACTCAAAAAGCTCAAGAACACCTCCGAACAAATCATGAACATGATTAGACGAATCACAAATAAGAGAAGAGGACTCAAAGAAGTGGAAGCCTCCAGGCTTGTCCAAGCCTTTGTTACTTCGAGAAACATCTAGTCAACTCCGTGCCTTCAGCTTTTAAAAACAAAAGGGTGTAACTGGACACAGTCATTAGAAAAGCTACGAAGCTCGCGCTGCACCCGCCGCGGTGGCTCAGTGGCTAAGGCGTTGCGTTGCTGAGCACGAGGACGCGGGTTGCATTCCCGGCCGCTGCGGCTGCTTTTCTGATGGAGGCGAAAAGCAAAAACGCCCGTGTATACGAGATTTCAGCGCACGTTAAAGATCCCCAGGTGGTCAAAATTAATCCGGCGCCCTCCGCTACGGCCCGCCTCATCCCTTGCGTTGCGTCGGCGCGTTAAACCCCGCAATGAATGAATGAATGAATGAATCAATCAAAGCTACTGGTGATGGTCGAGCATAATACGGCCTCCGAGCTGATCGAAGCGCACCTATCAAACCAAAGGGTGCGACTGAGCCAAACAAAAGCGTGAAGAGCCGTCCTAGCTAAAATAGGATGGCAAGAAGCTTATCGTCAAAACAACCACCCTATACCATCCGCATGCGCCGAGACAGTGGATAGCAAGCCGCAACCTCAAAACATGAAGCCGGACAGAAACGAAGGGAAACTACAGGTCAGAGACAAGGCCCTAAACAAGGCCCTAAAAAGAAAAAGGAGTGATGCAACAGACGCCTCATTTCCCAAGCACCCAATGAGAGCAACGACTGCAGTAACAGGGAGAGACGAGCTCATCACATGTGCCTCAGGCATTACATCAAGCCCAGAGGAAGCTGAAGAAATTGCAATTGCCGTCGCGTTGACCCAACGAAAAGCGACTAAAATAGCCACGGATTCCTAAAAAGCGTATAGGAGCTTCAGGAAAGGATGGGTGTCCTATGAGGCAGTGAGAATCCCCCAAAAGAAAGTGCTACCAAGCCACAAATAGTGCTAATATGGGTCCGAGCCCTCTCTTTGGCGGAGGGCAATGAATTAGCCCACCAACAAGCCCGAGAACTAACCAGCCGGGCAGAGGGGCAGGAACAGCAACCCACAAAGAGCTACAAAGACATAGTCAATCACTATAAATAAGGGAGGAAGCGATATCTTGAACCACACCATACTCTAAGCAGAGCGCAGCAAGTCATATATAGAGAAATACCAGCCGGGTCCTTTCCCCACCCATTACTCCAAAACAAGTTCTACCTGGATAGGTACGAGAAAGAATGTCCCAACTGCAGACAACTGGGCGCACTCCAACACATAATAGGAGAGTGCAATTTTCCCAAGCTTACCCGCCCCCGCCCCCCCCCCCCCCACACACACACATCAACCCTGAGCGATGGGAGACCTTGTTGTCCAGCCCTGTCCTGGAAGAACAGATTGCGCTAATCACCTGGGGGCAGGAGTACCTGGAGACATACGGGACGCGGGAAGAGGGCACCAACCCATCAAGCGCCTAAACGGCACTAGAATGCTCAAGAAAGTTAGTTCTCTCACTCTCTATCTCTCCTGTTGTCTCATGTAGTAATGGTGCTAAAACACCGTGACACTCGTTCTTCAACGCCTCGCAATAGAACGTAACGCGTACGAAAAGAATACACCGGGACACTCGTTTCGCGCAACCCTTATTAACACAACTGGCCCATTGCCTATTGGCACGACCTGGCGCCAGGAAATAGGTCGAGTTCACGTGGGCGATGCAGCTGCCTGATCAACCGTATTTTTTTCCGCCGTCTTGTCAAGCCGTAGCCAGAAGCCGTGCCAAGCCGTAGCCAGAAGCGTTCATGCGGCTTCTTGCTTGTGTGCCAAGGCTTACTCCAATCTCCGCAAGAGAACAACAACCCTTCTGGTTTCTTCTAGGTGGCATATTTTTGCTCCCTAAACGAAATCTGACACAGTCTTTTTAACTGCCGCTGTGGGGAACTGTATTTAATTTTTCTTGTGCGTAAAATGCTGTGCGCGCTGTGTAGCTTGAAATGAGAAAATTAGGCAGAGATGGTTTTCGCGTGTTTTGAATAACAGCGTAGGAAACGCATTAGCAACTATTTTTTCTCACCAAAACATGGGCGCTATTTAAAGGGACTCTGCAACTCTTTCCATAAACGCGTTCACTCTTTCCCATAGAGTTTCTTAGTAAGTATACTAGAGAGGAAACTGCGCCTCGTAAGCCATGTCGTCATGGGGGTTCATGGGAAGACCCCCTTTTTGGCTTGAACTTGGCATGTCAATTGGATTCTTAAGCGTTTTTTGGGATTTGCTTTCTTCACTATGCCTGAACACGTTTACAAGCTACAAGGAAGCCGAAATCCTCCCGTTAGCCGTGTTCAGTGAAACAGCAGGCAATGCGTGATCGCACCTGACGTTGCTCATGCCGCAGTCGAAGGACGTATGACTGAGCGGGTATACTATGCCGCCGCGAAATTTGTAGCCGACGAAAAGAAGAAACAAAACGTACTTCGACGAAGACAAGATGCGGCAGATACGGGCGCTTGTATGCATCCTATCTTGTCATCGTGCACGACTGTTTAACGCCACGTTTTCTTTTTTCTTGTTAAACTAGGTGGCATTCGCGGTGCACCGGTTCCCCACGAAGGCAACGTTTTAATAGGCACGCTCAAAAAACTTTTCAAACTCTTCAAGCAGCCTATTATTTGCAATAATTGTAAAATAATAAAATCAGAGTCTTTAATAAATTTCCACCCCAAATATTAACCTTCTTTGTAACTACAACCTTGGCCTGCGGAATACCACGAAAAACCGTTTAGACAAAAATACCCTTTACTTCTTTTTTCCTTAGGTTTTAAAACAGCCTGTTTTTATTTTTCACTTACTTAATTTCACACTATTCTTCGCGTTTTTGTGGCACAATTGCGCACTATTCTTCGCGTTTTTGTGGCACTTTGTTTAAATTTGCGGTCACTAAAGCGTTTCAATCCAAGCCACTGATGAAACTAAGGCGAGCGCGATGTATAATGGCGGTCCATGACGACACAGACGACCTTGACGTGAGCCGCATAGACGGTAGCGCCAGATTCCTCTCTAGTGTATACTGTAAGAAACTCTATGACTCCTACACGTCTGGAAGCACTACGAAAGCTATAGTTAACGCCCACATGGAGCGGCACTGCGTGATTTGCTCCTCGCAGCAGATACGCCTTCCGTTTCTGATTTGCTTTTGTGGCTTTCTTCTTAAAATGGCTATCGAATGCGTTCATTGCTGCGACTGAAGGGAGGCCGGCCAATAGCCGCTACATCGGTGTAATGACGTAATTTGAGCGTCGAAGAACGCCAAGACCGGGAAAGAGAGAAAAATCTTGTGAGCAAGATTGCTAGTTGTCTGATGGGCATATGGCAGTAATTTTAAATGCAGAGCATTTCTTAGCCTCGCCTCTTCCTGCGTCGGACGGCGTCCACAGCTCCGCGTCCGCAGCAGGTGCGCCTCTCCTCCTTCCCTTCTCTCTCTCAACAGCAGCTGGCGCGCGCATGCGTCGTAGTCAGCCCGTTCGCTCCTCTCCATCTTCCCTCCTCTCTCTCAACAGCAGCTGGCGCGCGCATGCGTCGTAGTCAGCCCGTTCGCTCCGTCGCGGTCTCGGCGTAACAGGTGCATGATAGCAGCGCGGTTGGCGCGGTGGGGCGTGGAAGGGCGCGCACTGCTTGCGCGTGCGCGCTCTTCTCCCCGTACTGCTAACGCTCTACTGCGCGCGCTGCAAATATAAAGCGACTGGCGGTCGCTCGTGCTGCAGTCACTGCGTTGCTCCTTCCTTCCTTGGTTGACGCTCGCTCCACCCTAACGCGACTTTACTCTCCTCTCTCTACCCAAACCAACACCAACGCAAATACGACCCAACTACCCACCCTAACGTTACTTTACGCGGCGTTAACGACCCCCAATGCTCTGCATTTACTCATGTTCCCCTCGCGGGAAGGCGCGGGAATTTTTTTTGTCTGAGGTACTTTGCGACCTCCTAATCCAAGTACTGGATGTGTTGGTCGACTACATTATGCATGCATCTAAGATTTCAAAAAAAGTTCGACGGGAGAATAGCGCAGTGCCGCTCCGTGTTGGCGATAACTATATAGCTTTCGCAGCGCTCCCAGACGCGAAGGAAAGAGTGAAAACGTTTATCGAAAGTGTTGCCGAGTTCCTTTAAGTAGGTTGTGCCGTTTGCTAAAGGCTATCAGCGGTATACGAGCACGCTGTCGCGTTCACAGCTGCAAACGGCGGCGGCGAGGAGCTGGGCATCATCGATTTACCAGTCGTGGATAGCCCTCGGGCAGTCGACAGGCTGGCTGCCTTCGGAATGGGGGGTTCCCCAGGTATACATGGGAAAGTCGAGCACCGTATCATGTCCCCGGCAATCCGGCGGTCTGCAACTGTTAATTGAGGGGGCCCATTACGTACGGAAGTGGCCGGCGCCGTTGTGCTCTGTGGCTGCAAGCTGACTGACTTTAACTCAAGGCTACCAGAAAAGTTTGCAACACTTTTTATTGCTCCAAAAATGTAAGCGCTGTCAGAACGTGCGTTATTTGTTAGCTTAAGGTAAGATATAGTAAAGGTATGACGATACGTTAAAGAAGCCTTACGCGGCGTTCACATGTGCTGCTATATTCAGCGGCAATTTACGAACGGCAACAGCCGTGCAACCGCACATTAGCTTATATCGTTCTGCGAACCAATCTCTGTAGATTGTGCGTAGCGAAACGAAAACATCAGTACGCGTGGCTTTTGAAACGAGACCGAGCTTCACAGTGGTTGTCATAGAATAATCTATTACATGGGATGAGTTTGGAAAGAGAAGGTTGGGAGGAGTTACGAGGGGCTAAGCGTCTCTTTGGCGTCAGTTCGGGGCCGTATCCAGTGTTTGTAGGACACCACCGACACGGGCCGATGCTTGTAGCGGATCGATCTCAGACCTTCATGCTCCCAAATGAGATGACGCACGTCAGGAGTCCCCTTACCACTTCCGTACCACTTTATTGGCGGTGCGACGAGGGATTATATGCTTTGTAATAGAATCTTGTTTTCGTCGTTGCGCTCGTTTACCGATGGAGCCGGCCGTATAAAATGGAGTAATTTGCTCTGCAAAAATGTATTTACTGTTCGCTTCAATTCATTATTATCATCAGTCCCGTAGAGTTGGCAAATGACGTTTCGAATGAATAGGTTGGAGTTGATCAACTTATGTTGTTTTGTACGGCGTCCCGCATAACAGTATACGAATGGAAGACGACATACAACGCGTTCCTAACTCGTTCGCGATAGCTTTCGCGGTTCCAAATTAAGTACAAAACAGCGATGAGCCCAATTCTGCTACTACTCGTCGTGTAGTAGTAACAGTGCATCACAGCGGGTGGAGCACATCAATGCCGCAGCTGGTGCAGAATGAACGGTAAAGCTATACTTCTCCCCATATTTACCATTATAATCGTTCCCACTAGGGAGTAATAACAATGTTCCCTAGAAGTCTTTTTTGGCGTTTGGTTTTTATGGGGATTTTGACGCTGCGAGCTCATCCACATATTTTAATTTTGAATGTATAGTTCTGTAATTGGTGCCCCGGAAACACATTAAATTGCAGAAACACGTTCTTGGGCCTCTTGGTGTTCCGAGAAGACCGAGTTACCCCGGTTGCGGGCTCTGCGGAGGAACATCCGGTTGCTATAATAAGATGTAGGAGGAAATTAAATCTATTACTGTCACTAACTTGTAACTGAGTATAGTTATTATACCGAGGTACGCTACAGCGTGGGTCACGCTGGCGAACGCGCCGATGTAACCACATTTGACTAACCTGAACGTGAAGAGCGTAATAATTTATGTACCCTACACGCTGCATGCGCTCGTATACGTGCGGATTCGCTGAGAGCCGCCCAGGTCCAAGTGCCTCGGTGAAGACACGCCTTTATATAGTAGAACATCTAGTATGAAGAGAACAGAATTGCACAACGAAGCTTGGTGTATGTAATTATTTCGTGTATTTATGCTTGGTCTTGACTTGACACTCTAAGAAGTGCACGTAGGGCGTCTTCTCCACGATGCTTCAGAATGACCAATCAAAGTGGCCTAATGTACGAATTCGGCGAATGGCGTAGCGAGAATTCAATTTGAGTGAAAAGGGGCGTCGGTACTGGGACACTGCGCAATGCAAAACCCCTTGCACGCCTTGCGTGTTGTCTCTGCCGACGTGCATTTTTTTTTTTTCAAATGCTGGGCTTCGTCATTCGTCGAATTTGCAACACTAGACCACTTCGATTGTCATTCTGGGGCATTGCGGTGAAGACGCCCTACGGGGATAAAGTATGGTATTGCATGCATGCTATTGCATGGGTCCATCAAAAAAATGATTTCTAGGCTCCAGCTCGGGACGAAAGTCGGTGTTTATAGGAGAAGAGAAAGAATGGGCACTTCAGAACATAGGTTGATAGAAATAAGTTCACCAGAAGGTGTCGCCAAAGAAATTTTGTTAGTCTCTTCGCCTTTAACAACAATTTGTTTTAGGAATATTTGGTAGCGTTGTTTTTTTTTTTTTTAAGTTGCTTTATCTTCTTTTAGGACAAGTGAAGAGGCTGCCCCAGCCGCCTTGTAGGCTAACCGGTGTGCTGCATTACATGAACGCTTTGTCTTCTTGAAAAGGCGTTTCTTTTTGTTAGAGAGGCGTAACAAATTTCGGTTGAATCAGGGAGCCGAGTTGTTATTAAATACGCGTCTAAGAGGAACATGCTGATTAATTAGCCCGTTTACTTTGTTTTTAAACATGTTCCACTCAACTTCAATTGAACGTTCAAGGTGGCCAGGCAAGAGAAAGTCAAGAAAAGAGGCCAGTTTATTTTTTATGTCTGAAAAGTTAGCTTTGCTATAATCTCTAATATTTTTGAAATCTTTTTGTGATACTGAACAGGGAAAGTAAGCGAAGATTGCAGTAGATTGTGGTCACTTAAACCAGGGAAGTGCGTTATGGTTGCAAAGATATCAGGTGATGACGTAAGTATAAGGTCTAGAAGGGAAGACGAATTCTGTGTAACACGTGTAGGGTTGATAACCAGCTGTGACAAGCCGAAGACCGAACAAACAGTGATGAAGTTGTTAGACTCGGACGAAAAAGGATTATAAAACGGACATGATACGTACAGACCAGACAATGTTACCAAAGTTTAAGTCACCCATCAAAACAATTCCTACCCCGGGGTATTGAACCATGATAATGTTTAATGAGTCGTGCAAAGCATTATTAAACGATGAATCAGTTGAGGGTGAGCGATATATAACACTTATAATAATTTTCTGAAAATTCACTTTCACAGAGAAAAATATTGCTTCGAGTTCAGAAGAGATGGCACATTCATAACATTGATTACATCCGTAACATTAAGCCAGCGTTTGTCGGCTTTGATTTTTTACGCGTGGTTCTAAAGGAATACGCTGAGACGCTGGCTTACTGATGAGATGCACTAACGTCTGGCCGTTGGAAAGGTAGGCCAGTGCCGTGCTGAAGTGTACAGCTACGAAAAAATAGGCAGTTTGAAGCTCAGCTTGCCAAAAAGGACTCTGAAGTTGCAATAAAGTCCTTTCTCGCCTTTGAATACTATTCTAAGCCGAAACACCGTTGGTCGTGCTCTGCGCCAACAACGGTGAACTTTTGGCACGGGTGCGCAAAAGTTCGGCAACCCTGTGCTATATAAAGTCCGAAAACATTGGGACCACGACAGGGATACAAACACTATTTTTGTATTCTGTACATAAAAACCACTTACATACCTAGGTAGTCCTTGCTCGGGAGGTCACGGCTAGTGGTTATACTTATCACTGCGCCCAGGGGTGGTCGAGTTATTCAAATTTCAGCGATTGTACCTGTGCCACCCTGTTCCGTCGTCCTATTCTTTCCCCGGTATGGGCGCGGCGTTTCTGACGCAGCGCTGAACTTATCTGGAGTTTTTTTCCTTTCGTAACTTAGTGTGCCATGCTGCGGAACGTCTTCTGTAGCGTTGCCAACAATCTTTGACCCCTGCCTAGCGAATAATTTCCATTTTTTCAGATGTAACCCCGCTGGCTGGGCCTGTTAGGCTTAGAGTTATGGCGGTTGTTTATTTCGCGCTTCGACGAGTGCTTTGATTTTTTGAGGCCTTTCTTGTTTGTACGTGCCTGTGCGATGCAACGGAAAGCTTTTTAACCCATTTCAACGGTTTAAAGGCCCCGCTGGGTGAATTCCTTGCTTGTTTGCGATTGTGCACAGGCGTCTCCGCCGATTAGGGCTACGGTGACTGTTTTGTCTACATTTGGGATTTTGGCTGTACCTTTACAAACAAAAAAAAAATTGGTTGATTCCTCTGTCAGAGGAGTCTGTAAAACACGAAAGTGAAATGTGCAGCGAGATCTGCAGCTGAGCATGATTTGCGGGTCAGCGGCTGTCTTGTAGGTGTGCTTGGCGAGCGACGTCCTGCTGGCGGATCGCTTCGGCAAAGGTGTACTGGTGTCATTTCCATGTCGGATATGAGGTCAATGAAATGTTGGTGTATCCCGGCATAAAATACTTTCGTGTTAAAATATTAAACCCCAAAACGAACAACCTCAAGTATAACGTACTGATGATGATGATGATGATGATTGCTATTGGTTTCCACTTTATAGCTAGGTGATGACATGTCATCTTACCAAAATAACTCTTTAGTTCTAAAGGTTGCTTCACCACAAGAAGACCCTGTGTGCAGGCGTGCACCCTCTACAGGCCGCTTGCTTCGTTGCACTGGCGTCATTTCCGTGACGGATATGACGTCATTCAATTCTTCGTGCGTCCCGGAAGAAAACACGGTCATGTTAAAATGCCCCTAGTGAGCTGGTTTAACTCGCCAAACTATAGGAACAGTCCCGCGATAACTCTAGTATGGCCTTTAAGGGGCCACCCTGTCACGGAAGTTGGCTAGGTTTCCTTTATTGCCTTGACACCAGGTGTGACTCAACGCGCACACCCTCCCGCCGAAAAATAAAACGTTTATATCTGTAAATATATTGGTGCACGGAGGTTCAAATTTGGTACAAAGGTGTCTAGACCTTTATAAAAGAGGAGTGCGAAAGGATTAGAGCATACATGGCATATTTCCTGTCACAGACATGAAACTTCGCGCAGCTCCGTGTAAGCACGTCCGCCATGACGGCAAGCTTCTCGAAACTCCTGATATGTTGATGATTTTAATTATTTTTCATGTATTTAGATTTTTCTGCGATGAAAATATCTGTCTTAATTGATAGAACCAGCCGTTCCCCCTGGCAGTCTGTACTTCAATTACGCATTCTCTACTGCATAACATTTTTTGAAAATACCTCAAAACCTTGCAACATTTTGATATCACACTTTTCTGCCCTGTACGTTTACAGCTACGTTGTAAAATTCATTTCTGTAGCGGAACTGTTTAGGCAAGGTTCTTACCAAAACTGGATGCGTCGACAGAAAGTCGCGCTTATAATTTGACGGCAAAGTTAACTGTCTGGTTATTGGGTGGAGGTTCTAAAGCTGTGACTCTAATGCACATATCTTAAATAACCATACAGAAATTGCCGCTGGGGTGACTCTATCATTACGCGGGGTCCCATTTGCTCGATAAAATTGGTTAGTTCACAGTTAAGTTATAAACGTTACAATATTCCCGGTTGCTGTCACTGCATGGCCATATTCGGAGGAGGTATGACGGAAAACGGCTGCAACTCTTGTTTCATTGAAACTACACCAAAAACAAATTGTATGACCATTACCCGCTAAGACCATTCTAATATTACGTCGAGTTTCATTTACTTGATTGAAACATTTAGTTAGCAGTGAAGTTGTAAACATTAAAGAATTCCTCCCTGCTGTCAGCACATGGCCACGTGCGGAGAGAGAAAGAATGAGAGAGAGAGAGAGAGAGAGAGAGAGAGAGAGAGAGAGAGAGAGAGAGAGAGAGAGAGAACATTATTGCAAAGGAGTATATTGATATATTGCTATTGTAGTATATTGATATTGAGTATATTGAGAGGAGTTGAGAGGAGTATATTGATATTGAACTCGCTGACGCAACGGAGGCGATGAGGCGCGCCGTAGTGGAGGGCTCCGGATTGATTTTGGCCACCTGGGGATTTTTAAAGTGCGCCGAAATCTCGTACACACGGGCGTTTTTGCTTTTCGCCTCCATCAGAAAAGCGACCGCCGCGGCCGGTAATCGAACCCGCGTCCTCGTTCTCAGCAGCGCAACGCCCCAGCCACTGAGCCACCGCGGCGGGTGCAAAGGAGTAGAGACCTCTGGGCTCTCTCCGCCGCGTTACATAGGTAGTGTGGGCAGAGAAAACGCCTGAAAGTTTTGTTTTATCAAAACTACCCCGAAGAAAATTATATGACAATTTGCTGCAAAGCCGAGTTTCATCTACTTTTTACAATAATGTAGTTTATAGTGAAGTTCTTAATACGTATTGTAGAAGTTCCGTCTGCTGTCGATGCATTGGCTTCTACGGGAGGCAAACTGACGTCCCCATGTTTGTCCGCTAGAATAAAACTCTAATCCTCGCAAGTGTCATTCAGCCAGGAAGTATGCTTAATCGGAAATTACAAACAAATGCGTTGCGTTTTGTGCACTCCTTGCACTGCACCAACGTAAGCGGAGCCATATCTCTCGTAACTAAATGGGCGTTTTTTGTACTTAAAGGGTTATGAGATTGGACATCTGCGAATTGTTTATGGCATATTGTATTTTTCATGATGTACTAAAACTTCTACGTAATATTTTCTAGATTTTGTAATGAATAGTTTGCAATTAGAAGAACTGCGAGCTGGGCTTGCTGGTAAATGTTCATGGGGGGGATGTTCACGACGAGGACAAGCAAGTACACGGGACAAAGCGGGACAAAGCTTGCAATTGTCGTGTTTTATTTGAAATGTTATAGCTTGTTGTGTAAAATTGTTCTCATTTCCCTGTGTCATACTGCCAATGCCATGCAAAGGTTTATGGGCACATGCTCAAGCTGTTAAGTCTGCTTTTAGCCCATGCACCCCTCCACATGTATTTCCGGGAAGTAAACTGATTGACTTGACTTGACTTGACTTAACATACAGCTCCGCTGGTCATCTTCCTTCACAGAGTGAAATGGCGCTGAATTTTTGTCCCCTTCAGTTATTCTTTCTGCGTACTTTGTGTTTTTTGATATTGGCTTTCCTTGCCTCTTCACTGTTTTTTAAATATTTCATAATCTGCCTTACAGCATTTTTTCGCAACTGTGTCTGTCTCAGCTTTTCATGTAGAGGCCCCTAAATACTGTTGGGAATCAGCCATCCCGACGCTGTCAGCACTCTTGGCACTGGGCCCTCTCACCGCAGCGACCACTGTTGCGACTGGACATCCGAGCGCAGTCACCGGTGTAGCGACGTTGCCTCGCTCCGTCCGCTATCGACGCGGCGGAGAGCAGAGCGATGAAGTTCTCGAGCCGACGAAAAGTTGAAGCAACATTTATATACAGTATGTACAAGAGTAACAAAGGCGTTACATGGCTCGCACAAAGGCGACAGCACCTCTCCACTCGGTGCCTCTGAAAAGTGCCGCGCTCGCTGCTGCTTCCTAGGTGGTTTTACACCCCCGGGAGTCCATTGCGGCCCAGAGAAGTTTCAATCGCTCCAATCAGGACTCTCGCTGGCCGAAGCTTGAAATCCGACAAATGGATACGAAGCGGTTGCGTCAGTCGAGCCTCCGCGACTGGGAAAGGGAGGGCGACACAGCGGCACCCTCTCCAGGCATGTCGCCGCGCGTCTGCCACCGGCCGCTCGCCCGATGCATGATTCGCCCGATCCGCCACGACGGGAAAAGGATAGGAGACTCTGCGACGATGCAAGGTTGGTCCTGTCGGCCGCGGGTGGTTTGGTCGAGGCGCGAATCAGTCCCCTGTCGGCGCGTCGCCCCGTGCAGTGAATTTGGACTGGGCGCTCGGGCACAATACACGGATCCATAGTTCTTGACCTGGCCTTGACGCATACTTTACGCTAAGCTTCTTGATCTTCAAATGACGACACCCAACCCATGTCTCCGAATACTGCTTCGTCCCTTAAATATATGGAGTCCGTACTTTACGCTGCCTCCCATTATGACGTCAGAAAATAAAATAAATGCAAAATAAAGAAGGGCTACCTGTCTTGATGACGTGACAGCTGTCCCGAGGAACCAAAAATAATCTATACGTGCAACCGCTTCGAACGCCGACAAAGAGAGCGTGATGCGAACGCAGACGTGGCTGACGCAGTTTGCACAACGGCATCTTTTTAGAACCCCTTATTATCATTCTGAGAGTCTACTGATCTTAAAAATTGTGCGTGTTAATAACAAATCGACTCAAAATGAATATCCATGTGATAACACGTTAACCTATCGCGTATATGAAACAATTTTGCGCTATATTCGGGACCTCAGTTATTGCACACGCTGAATAAAAATGCGCGGAGGCCATGAACAGCTTCACTGTAAAAGAAAAAAACTTGGCCATGTGTCTGCTTGCTTCGCTGCAAACGTAGTCGAAAGAACTATAGTCTTTCGACGACACCTGTCCCACGCTTTTACCCTCCCTCCTCGCTCCTGCCACGATAAACGCGGTGGATGTTTGCTTCAGTCAATTCGCGTTCTACTGCTCGTGCGCCGTCTACACGAACCTTTCGTTGCTTCTTAAAATGCCGCCACAAGAAATGAGCGACGAGCACGAGCGCTTTTTGTATTTTCGGGTGAAAACATTGTTTTTAACGCGTATTTTTTATTTCCGATTACAAAAATCAAGCAGCCTTGTATATTTAACTAAAAGTACAGCGGAAATACCACTTATGTTTGATGTTTAGCCTCAAATATGCCTAAGTTTTCTTTCTACGGAACAATTTTGACAAGTATGTAGTACGTGCTTCGAGGTTAAGTCGTTTGGAAACGTTTTATGTATATAAGCCTCTCCTTCATGAAGTTTTTTTAACTTCTGGTCGGACGCCGAATCGAGACACAGATAGACAGACAGGCATACAGACATAGAGACATACAGACATGCAGACAGGCAGACTAGAATTTTTGACAGCTCAAGTAAGACATTAAAAAACTAGAAAAGAATTACCGCTGCGACGTTTTGACCGAACTCGCTGATCCACCACGTCCGTTCAGGTCACTGCCACGGTAGTTGCAGGTGCTGTAGCATCACAAGGCGCCCCCTTTCACTTGGACTCACCTGTGTTGGGTCCTGCCTCTTTATCCGCCAGCAAAAAAAGAAGAAAAGCGAGGTGGAACCACAATCCCACATGACTCGCGCACATTAGACATTACTTTACATGTTTCAACTTTTTCATCGATAATAAGAACATCGTCCGCAAGTCTCGAGTAGTTCAAGTATTCCACATCCAGAAATGCCTGACATATTCGTGCAAAGCCTTTACATTACACCCTTCAGGCATGCTGTAAACATTTTGCGAGAGGTTATGTATCCTTGTTCGACGCCTTTACTGACACCAGTTTTCTTCCCCTTTTTTGAGGAATTCCCGACCTCATGCAATCCTTTGGATGTCCTCCAACAAATCTACGCAACAATCCTCAACTCCCTGGTTTCGTACATGCATTCGTTACTGCGGCGCGTTCCACTAAATCAAACGCGTGCTTGTCATTCATATGTTCCATGCACACAGTTTGGCTACATAACCTCTACCGTCTCCATTACTTGGTTGATGGCTGCTATGGAGCAACCTTTACTGAACACAGCCTGCTCGTTCGGTTAACGGAAGTGTCACTGATGGGGTTAAATATTATTTTACAAAAGGTGTATATTAACGACACCTACCTTGTGTACTTGTAATTCTTAAGATCTCGGACTTCTTTGCCCCGGTACCTTTAAGGCTTCAAAGGAATCCGGAATATTTTCTGAGTAGCTAGGAATCCGTGCCAGTCAGAAAGATCGCGGGTTTCATTTCTGGCACCGGTGGCTGTTTTTCTGATTGAGTAAAAAAACTACAACACTCGTTGGCTGATATTCCGATGCACATTAAAGATTTACAGTTGGTCGTCTTTGGCTTCGTGACAATATTTATCAGTAGCCATCCACCACTGCTAGTTTCATAGCTTTAATACACTGGTGTAACTTCGTTGGTTAAAACCCGAACTTGAGAATAATTTCTGAGGCTTTCCTAGAATAGGGAAACGAACATATAAATACGAAGGCGTCGTAAGGAGAGTAGTTTGGACCCAACTAGATCACGGGAAAGGGCGAAAGAGCAGCAATTATTGACGATGAGGAAAACATGGCCGCCGATGTTGGATGAGCCGAGTTCAAACTACTATGGCGACATCAAGGCAGATAGGAAGAGCCACTGTGTTTGCTTGGTGTTATCTCGCAACCATGGAGGACAGCCGCGCGCTTTATAACGTGATGATTTAAGTTACTAAATTTGAAGGGAGCTTTCAGAGGAAATATGAGCTATAATTGTTTATTTCTAAGCAAACAGAGCACCCATTGTTTTCACACAAATGCTGGAAGAGCTAAGAAGGAGGGTGCCTTTCAATTAAACAACCAGTTAAACAGCCTTCACTGTCCCTTGAAAGCAGTTTTAGAGTCTCTTTATTGCTGAAAGAAAGTCGGACAATAGCTGCGACACGGCCACTGGGATTTCACAAAGGCGTGGAGGAAATTCACGGAATCGAAGGACACTGGGGAAGTTGGAAAATTTGTAAGCGTTTATTCAGCGTGGCTAGAAGCGTTTCAGATGTCCGGATTTGACTTTTTCCGGCGGCCTTTTTGGGCAAAAGCACTGTGCTTTTAACGGCACTCTATAAACGTTTCTTGTAAATCCTACGGCGAAGCTGTTCAAGGCATAATTTTTGTGTTAGATTGGCCATAATACTAACGGGGATGCCATGACTAATGAGACGTTGTTAAGGCAGCACATGTGTAGCGTGTTATTTTATGCGGACATGGGAACTAATTTTCCCTCTGATGACCTCCTTCATTTTTCCAGCTTTGCACCAGGGTATCTCGAACAACGATATACCGCAGTGTAATTGTAAAGAGTAGTATACGCAAAACGTACGAGTAGAACAAAGTTATTTATGGATTGGGCAATAACAGGACCAAAATATCTAAGCTACAAACAATACCTGCATCCCAAAACGACAGAAAAGACTTAGAAGGGTGGGTCATCAGGGTGAAGTTAAATGTGCTTGTGATAGACTATCATGTACAAAAGAAAGGCTGGCGTTGAGACTCTTGAGTAATCAGAAAGGCGGAGCTTATGAAAAAAAAGAAAGCGCAAGAAAAAGCAAACACGAGCAAGAAAGAACGTGCAGGTACAAGAGGGTGTTGCGGTACAGCGCTGAAGGTTGCAGGTTGCTTCTCTTCGTTTTCTGTGTTTTTGTAGACGTGTTCCTTTATTGGCTATATTGTTTTCGTTCATACGTACCTACTTTCTCAACCATCCATTTTGTAGAAAAGCGGAAACAAAATAATAACGACTTTTGAACGCATTGAACTCTGAAGTCGGGGCATCAATATCTTAAGTCAATATCTACCACGCCGTATTGATGTAATAAAGACGCAATAATGCGACTCACTGCTCTACAAACAGCTCCACCAACCCTGTCGCGACACTTTTCGCTCGGCGGCATTGATTGCGCCTTGCGAGTAAACATCTCTTCCTGCCGGCGTGGAGCCTGCGTCTTGGTGCCTTGTGCGCAAGTGTCGAGGTCTCTCCGCGGTCAGGCCCCGCAGCCCCGAGTGGATTGCTGTAGCGTGGGGCAAAAATTGGTTAGAGGCGCCAAAATGGTCTGTGACCGCTGCGTCTGCTCGCTGTGCCCCGAAGCCCCAGGGGAAGCCTTCGCAGACGGGCCTGTGTTTCTGGCTCTCCGAGGCCTCATAACCCTGTTTGCGGTGACCTAAGGGGCGCTGATTTCCTACTAGGCTGAGATTAAGCAAGACGGGGAAAAGAAAAGGAAACAAGAAAATCCCAGGACACCTACGCACTTCTTATGAGTAGAGAATGCGAAAGCATCAAACTCACACTGTACGCCGCTCGAAGCTCCTCCCAGTTTTCCGCTACGAGTAATGTTTGCGGGTTTTGCTTCGGGCTATGTCTGCGAGTTTTGCAATTACATTGGCGCAGGTTATTTCTTGGAATATTTACGTTATGTTAGCTGTTGACCGGAATCATTTGGCTGATATTTTTGAGAATCCTGGTGTCACGCATAGCAGGATTAGCCGCACTGGTGGCTTGGTGGCTAAGGAGTAGCGCTGCTGAGCCCAAAGACGCGTGTCCGATTCAAGGCCGGGGCGGCCGGTTTTCTGGTGGAAGCGACAAGCGAAACTCCCGTTTGTGCGAGATTTCGGCACACTTTAAAGATCCCCAGGTGGTCAAAATTAATCCGGAGCCCTCCACTATGGCGCGCCTCATCGCCTGTGCAGCGTCGGCGCGTTAAACCTCATAATGAAGGGCTGGCTAACGTCTGATGCGCCGTTGGTTGAGCTCAGCGCGGTGTGTGCTTAAAGGGACCCTGCAACACTTTTTCCAACTCTTTTAAAAATTTTAAATGCTTGCAGAACGTAGTCACCCAACACACGCAGTACTTAGATTAGGCGGTCGCAAAGTACCTCAACCAAGAATTACTGCTCTATGCCCATCAGGCAACTTGTACTCTCGCTCAAAAGATTTTTCTGTCTTTCCTTGTCTTGACGTTCTTCTACGGCTCGAATTAAGTCACTAAGGTTATGTAGCGGATGTTGCCCGGTTTTCCTTCAGTTGCAGCATTGAACGGTTTTCGATAGCAACTTTATAAATATGGAATCGGTTCAGCTGAGCTAACCTTGCATATGCAAAGCAAAAGCTTGGCTTAGTCTGGTTGAGACTTGGTTTCGCTTGCTTAACCTTTGATGTAGCTGTATTGCCGACCACGGCTCAAAGCCGTTCGGTCCCGTGCAACGCTCACAGAAGGAGGCCCGGCCTCGGTTTCATTCTCGGGGAACGCGGCGTTAGATGAGTCACAGCTCCCCAGACGCCCCAACAGCGCATGCGTGGGAGGCTGCGGGTTTGGTCGGCTTTCGATCAGCTGAGCGGCCACTCCGTCGCCGCCAAGACGGGAGCGGCGGTGATGTGAGCAGAAGAACTTAAAATGAGCCCTTGTGCGCAGCTCCCACAGCGGGCCCGGCGAATCACTCGATGCTCTTCGAGGGGTGTGTGGCCGGTCAAAAGGTTAACTTGCGCATCCTCCGCGACACCGCTGGACGAAAGTAGTTAACATAGAGTTTCTTAGTAAGTATACTAGAGAGGAAACTGTGCCTGGTAATCCAAGTCGTCGTGGGGGTTTATGAGAAGACCCCCCTTTTTGGCTCGGGCTTGGCATGACAATGGAATTCTTAAAAGGTTTTGGGGATTTGCTTTCTCCACCCGCGGCGGTGGTTCAGTGGCTAAGGCATTGCGCTGCTGAGCACGAGGTCGCGGGTTCGATTCCCGGCCGCGGCGACCGCTGTTCTGATGGAGGCGAAGAGCAAAAACGCCCGTGTGTACGTGATTTCGACGCACGTTAAATATCCCCAGGTGGTCAAAATTAATTCGGAGCACTCCACTACGGCGCGCCTCATCGCCTGCGTTGCGTCGGCGCGTTCAACCCTACAATCAATCAATCGATTTGCTTTCTTCACTAAGCATTAACACGTCTGCGTGCTACGAGGAAGATTGATTGATTGAAGGGTTTAACGCGCCGACGCAACGCAGGCGATGTGGCGCGCCGTAGTGGAGGGCTCCGGATTAATTTTGACCACCTGGGGGGGGGGGGGGATCTTTAACGTGCGCCGAAATCTCGTACACACGGACGTTTTTGCTTTTCGCTTCCATCAGAAAAGCGGCCGCCGCGGCCGGGAATCGAACCCGCGACCTCGTGCTCAGCGCTACGAGGAAGCCGAAATCCTTCCTGTTCTGCGGCAGCTGTGTTCGGTGAAACAGCAGGCAGTGTGTGATCACACTTGACGTTGGTCATGCCGCAGTCGAAGGACGTATGACTGAGCGGGTAATATGCCGCCGCAAAATTTGTAGTCGATAATAAAAATAAGCAAAAGGTACTTCGACGAAGAGAAGATACGACAGATACGGGCGCCTTTATCCGTCCTATCTTTCCATCGTCCACGACTGTTTAACGCCACGTTTTCTTTTTTCTTGTTAAACTGGAGCTGCCGGTCGGTGCACCGGTTAAGCACGAAGGTGTCGTTTTCATAGGCAGCTGCCAGAACTTTCCAAACTCTTCAAACAACTTATTATTTGAAATAATGTTGAAGTTAATAAAATAATAGTCTAATAAGTTTCCTCCCCAAATATTAACACTGTTTGTAACTACCACCTTGGCCTGCAAAAATATCGGGAACAAACGTTCCGGCAAAATACGCTTTATATCTCCTTTTCTCTTAGTTTTAAAACCGCCTGTTATATTTTCCACTTACATAAGTGCACACTATTTATCGCGTTTTTGTGGAAGTTTGTTTAAACATGCGGTCACTAAATCGTTTCAATCCAAGCCAATGATGAAATTTAGGCGAGCGCGTGACCTTATGGCGGTCCATGACGACACAGACGGCCTTGATGTGAGCCGCATAGACGCTAGCGCCCGATTCCTCTCTAGTGCATATTATAAGAAACTATATGGTAGTAAAGCTGTGCTGTAAAAAAAGCCACAAAAACAAAGCAGGAATGGAAGGCGTATCTGGTGCGACGAGCAAATCACGCAGTGCTGCTCCGTGCTGGCGATAACTTTAGCTTTCGCAGTGGTTCCAGACGCGAAGGAAAGAGTGAAAGCGCTTATCAGAAGTTTTGCAGGTTCCCTTTAACCTCGTTGCTCCACCGCAGTACACTGAACGGCTGCCGCATGCAGCCACCGCGGCACTCTACGCTTTATACGTGGATCTGCGCATGTTCAGGCCTTACCTAGCAGCGCTGTCCGTATCTTGTGTTCAGCGTGTAGCGTACGCTATGCTAGCGTCGCCGCAAACCAGGTGGGCCTGTCTACGCGGCTTGCTGCTTATACCACTGCACTAAAATTAATGCTGATCATGTGTAGAGGAGGTAACCGCTAGTTTTCCCTAGCTTATTCATAAAAACATATTTGGCCGTCTTTAATATTTGCTTTACTTATTTGCTAAGGCTGGTCAGGGGCCAAATGCCTCCGAAAACGTTAGGTGCCAACCGTTGAAGCTGAACAAATTCAGACGGATCATGAACAGGAACTGACTTCGTAAGCAACTTTCCGGCTGCTTGATTTGGCGTGGTTAACAAGAATATTGTTCACAACAAGGCCTATTTTGAAGTTATTTAACGACTGTTTCATCCATTAAAAGCGTGAAGCTAACTTCAGCGCTGGCTTGCTAGCGAGGTGGTTTGAATGCAGTGTCGTTTATGGGTGGAAAGGAAAACAGTAAGTTGTCACAGCACGTGGTAAAAGAAACTTGCCATCAAGCTTCAATCACATACACACACACACAAAAACGAAAAGCCCGGGAGCGCTTAGAACCTTACGATCCTCCAAATCTTGAAGTGGGCGCGCGATTACCGGACCACTTGCTGCTAAGATGATGGGCCTAAACATATAGCCTACCAAGCTAGGTCATCAACAAATACGTCTTTACGTGCCTAGTTCTTGTCGTATTTGAGAAACCATCGCAGTTATGCTGCTTGCTTCTTAGGCACCGATCTTGTAGACAATCCCCACCTTGCTGTTGCCACAAGCAACGTACAGTCGTCCACCGTACTAGCTGGAGCAACGCCTTACCCACTTATCTCCTCCCTTAGCGCAAAGCAATTTCGTCACAACCGCTGCATTTCTTTGAAGTTTAACGGAGCCCTACAATCCTCCACTTTCGTTTGAACAGTTTTTCAGCAGAGTTTTGAGATATTATACGCTAAAGTCGAATCTGATGTTCCAGCTAAGCGTGTGGACGACTGCACCCGGATTTTCTTCGTTTAACCAGAGTCCATCAAAACGTTGAAGGACTCCGGTTGAACCTACGAAATGCTATCGTGAATGCCCAATCTCTCCCGCGGAGGCTTATAGGTAACCACTAGTGGAATGAGAGAGAGAACAAACTTTATTTCCGCAGGACCTAAGTCCAGGTCCTAATTTCAAAGTTCAATTCACCGGATCCACGTAGTACTCCAGAATGTCCGTGCGGATCCGGTGCACGTGTTTGTAGAGAGCTTCCTGGGCAGCCTGGATGTTTACTGTCGGCGGGGGAGACAACCAGAGCTCCCAGGAGGTGATGGAGGCGAGGGATGGGTCAAGTGATGGCGGGGTGCAGTCCCAATAAGAATGAGGGATGGATGGGTAGGAAGAACAGGTGGGACAGGAAGGATGACCAGGGCGCCGAGAGATGCGGTGAAGAATGTGATGGGAGGGGAGTGAAGAGGTTTGAGCTTGCCGAATGAGGCACGCAGCCTCACGAGTTAAACGGGAACTGGGGGGTGGGTACAGGGTACGTGATAGGCGTTGGGCGTGTAATTGGTAACGGCGGGAAGCGCGGTGTTGAATACGAACAGTCGGCGGGTGGTACAAGGTTGGCCAGGACATGGGCGGACCCGGGAAAGGTACTCGGGTGAGCGCGTTTGCTAAGGCGTTTCCGCACATGCCAGCGTGGCCAGGAACCCAAACCAGTGTAAAGCGGGGCCGAGGATTCGATGCAAGTATCGGAGTGACGAATTCAGTAGTGTGTGGGTGAGTCTCATGGTGAGCGAAATTACGAAGGGCTGACTGACAGTCGGAGAAGATATATACTGGCGTGCTGGTAGGAACAGTGAGAGTAGCGTGCTCTATTGCAAGGGCAATGGCGTATTCTTCGAGAGAGGTCGAACCCGGTGGGGAAAGAAAGGAAAGCGTGGCAGTGTCTAAAGAAGGGAGTTGGAGAAATGAAGCCGTGCCCGTTGAGTTTGAGGGGATGTCGCTGGCGTCAGTAAAGTAAACGATGGAACCATGGGAGAGTAGAAAATTAATTCGTCTGGAGAGGGCCTGAACGCGCAGTGCACGACGAGCAGGGTGTCGATCAGGATTCATGTTGCGGGGCAAAGGTTCAACCCGTAAATTAGTGAAAGTCGCCCAAGGAGGGTGCTCCGGTGGTATGGGGGGTAGTTGCGAAATGGGGTAGTTAAGTGTATTGAGAATAGCACGACCTTGGGCAGAAGTCTGCAGGCGTTCGAGTTGGGCCTGGCGATGGCACGCAATGCGTTCTTCAAGAGTATTATATATCCCTAGTTCCAGAAGGGTGGCGCTGGGGGCGTAGGGGGGTACTCCCACAGCGATACGGTAAAGTGTGCGGAGGGAGGCCTCGAGGGACGAGAGCTGAGATGGCGAGGGTTGCAAATACGGAATTGTATATAGTATATGGGACATAACAAAAGCATCGATGATGCGGAGCAGGTGATGCTCGTGCAGTCCAGCTCTTCGGTTGGCGACCCGGCTGAGGAGATGGGATAGCTGAGTGATCTGATTGTGAAGTGTGCGCAGAGTCGGTACAGAGCTGCCAGCATAGTGTAAGGTGAGACCGAGGATCCGAAGGGTGTCAACATGCGGTATAAGGCTGCCAAAAATTTGTACCTGAGGAAGAAAGCGGTCCGGGGCTACTCCACGCTTGTTACTGACTACGAGTAGAGCGGATTTTGAAGGCGAAATAGAGAGGCCGACAGACGTGACATAGCCTTGGATGACGTCACACGCTTGCTGAAGAGTGTCCTCCAGTTGGCCGGGACTGCCCTTGGTTGACCAGAGCGTGATGTCATCCGCGTATATAGAGTAGGAGAGAAGGGGGATGGCATCTAATAGTGGAGGAAGCGAAGCTAAAGCGATGTTAAAAAGGGTGGGTGACAGGATGGAGCCTTTGGGGGTACCAGCTGATAGATAGAACGGGGGGGAGGTAGAGCCCGGGATAGAGAAAGAAGCGGTACGGTTAGAGAGGAACGAACGGATGTAGGTATACATGCGAGATCCGCAGTTAGTTTTAGCTAAGTTAACGAGAATGGCAGTGTGCTGCACATTATCGAATGCCTTATGAATGTCGAGAGCAAGGATACCACGGAGCTGAGAGGAGCTACGAAAGCCGTAGACGTCATGGGAAATACGGAGGAGGATATCCTGAGTGGATATGTAGTGGCGGAATCCAGTTTGGGTGAAAGGGAGGGCAGAGTTGTGAGAAAGGTGCCATTCAAGGCGCGTCAATGCCATACGCTCAAGCAATTTACCAACACACGACGTAAGCGAGATAGGGCGAAGATTTGGAAGAGTGTGTGGTTTGCCTGGTTTCGGGATCAAAATAATTTTGGAATGTTTCCAAGACACCGGCAGTTCGCCACTGAGCCGGATGTGGTTAAAGAGAGACAGGAGTTCTGAAAGTGCGCTGTCGGGAAGGTTGCGGAGTAGTTTATAAGTTATTCGATCTTCCCCTGGCGTCGTGTTGCGACGAAGGGTGTTGAGCGCCCGGTGCAGTTCTGTTACTGTAAAAGGCTGGTCAAGGGGGGACGGCGGGAAGTCTCGGCGTGGAAGCGCAGAAGCAGGAATGTGTGTACTAGTAGGGTACATGAGTAAGCGAAGGTCCTCTGCTAGTGTGTTAGCATGTTGCTTTGTCGAGAGGAGGATGCGGGGAACAGGGTGGACCGGTGAGGAAGGTTGAATGAGCGAGCGGAGGAGGGACCAAGCCCGTTTGGTGTTCATTGCTGGATTGAGAGAGTCACAGAAATTCCACCAGTTCGAGCGAGCTAATTGGAAAAATCGGACGACGAAGATCCGATCGCTTGGTCTGCCTGAACCGTCTCAGAATTTTATCTCTCCGCACATGCTGCATCAAACCTACGGCCACGACTGCGTGTTCCGTCATCGTTAGAAGCACCTGGTCACCACCTGCACAAGTGTCAACACTCGGAGAGCCCGTGTTTCTTCACCATGAAGGTGGGTCACAGTGCTAGCCGGCGCTAGGCCTAACACTGCCTCTGCACCGGCTTTGCCCGCTCGCCGCCGATCCTCCGATGACAATGCCTACCCCAGATGATACCGAGCGCTGGAGAACGGTGTATCGATCTCGTCGACGCAGCGCAGAACTACATACTGTTGTGTTCAGACCATCCAATCTATCTCTGAAAGCATGCAAACCAATCGCAATAAGCCAGGCCATCGCAGCGGCCGCCCACCTAACACCTAGCGAGCTTCAAGATACCCTTCTGCAACCACAACCGGACAAAAACATCATATCTGTCTCCACATTTAGAATGTCAGCGCTCACCAAGCTTCGTGGACTCCAATCCCTACGCATTCAAGACACCGACATTCCCCTCCGCGCGTACCTTGCTGCTCCCACAGACTCTTGCCGCGGAGTGATCCATGGCGTGCAAGCTAACACCCCGCCTGAAGAACTCGCAGCCAACCTCATCAGCACGGGTGCTTCCATCATCTCAGCACGCATGATGGGCCGCACTGAAACTGCCCTAATTACATTCGCGGGCTCCACCATCCCACGATACGTGATTTACCATCACACTGAATTCAGGTGCTACCCCCAAAAACCAAAAGCCCAGTTCTGCTCCCGCTGCCACAACATCGGCCACCGAGTGGACGTCTGTCCCTTGCCTCCATCAACCGTGCTGTGCCCAACCTGCTCCCGGGATATCACCGGCCTGGCAGCGGATCAGGAACACGACTGCGTTCCAAAGTGCCACCTCTGCCAGGGAGCTCACGCCAGCACTTCGCCCAAGTGTCCTACACGCATGGATGCCGATGCACAATCGGCACGTCGCGCCTACCAACGTCGCTTGGCTAACCGCCGCTCCCAGAGACCTGCCCTCGACATGACCAGCTCAGATCCTCAAGACCGGCGTCACCGATCTTCGTCCCGAAGACGACAACGCTCCCAATCCCGACATCGACAACGGCCCCAGTCTCAGCAGCGACACGCCTTCCGGTTCCACCGCCAAAACCGGTCTCCATCATCTCATCGTCGCGTCACCACATCCCAACATGTTCGACTTCGCCTGCCAAGCCATACTCAAGTACAACAGGGGGAGGTGAGCCAGCAGCCTTCCGTCGGGGCACCTACCGACCCTGCACATCCTCCTGCCACGCCAATAACGTCATCCCTCACCTATCGTAACGCTCTCGCCCCGCCTGGTCCTTCCACCTCTCCTACCCTACTGCTCCCACCCACCGCTCCCCAGACAATCCCTGAGCTTTGTGCCCTCATGGTCAATCTTTTCTCGCATTTCGATCGCCGCCTCGCCACCATCGAGGAGGCCCTTGACCAACGGCCCCGTCGAAAACGCGCCCCACCCAGCAAGAATAGCCCCCCTCCACCATGCTCCCGAGACGTTAGCTTCACCTCGGACACCGAAGATCAATTATAATGCTGTCTCATCCACCAATTATATGGCAATGGAACTGTCGAGGTCTCCGTCGCAAACTCTCCTCTCTCAAAACTCTCCTTTCATCACAAACGCCTCAGCCGGACTTGATTCTTCTTCAAGAAGCTTTCTGCCTCCCCCAAATTCCTGGCTACGATACCTATCACACAGGTGTTGCTGACAATCCCACCACCCTCAATCTCATCACCCTTATTACAAAAAGCCTCATCTACACCCCCGTAGACCTCACTTCCTACACTATCCCACATTTCCATGCCCATGGCATCCTCATTAAACCAGATCCAAATTCGGCTCTTACCATCAAAATAATCAACGTCTATCATCGCCCAAACAAACCGCTACCCTCTCTTTCACCCTATTTTGCCCGCTCCCCTCCCAAGGATCAGGTTACGCTGGTGTTGGGGGACTTCAATTGCCCACACCCCCTTTGGGGGTACACTAAGGCCAGCCCAACGGGCCGAACTTTGGCCACTGCAATCAGTCAGGGCCGTTTTTGTCTCCTGAACGATCCCGCCTTCCCAACCCGCCTCGGCAACTCAGTCGAACGCGACAGCTCCCCAGACTTGTCGTTCTTCCAGGGCACAGGCAGCCCTTCGTGGTCACACCTACACGAAAGCCTCGGAAGCGACCATTCCATTATTGAAATCTGTTTACCGTTTATGCGGACCCAACCTCGTCCGGGATCCCGCGTGGCTCTCACCGACTGGCATCGTTTCCGCCTGTCGGATCTCCCCACCATTGACCCATCTAATCCCGACGCTTGGCTTTGTGCTCTCATGCGCAATCATGATCGGCACACGAAATATGTTGCCCCGACAGCCGATGCCCCTTTTATAGACCCACATCTCGTGCACCTTTGGGACGCGCGCCGCTCACTCATTCGCCGCTGGCGCCGGAACAAAGCCAACCGTCGCCTGCGCCGTCGAATTAACATCCTCACACAAGAAGCCCAGACCTACGCGGATCAATTAGTGGAATGAGATGTGCCGCATGAATGACAGTTGTTTTGTGTAAGGACTTCAGAGAGAAATCGCTTGGTTGAATTTCACATAAGGCAGGAGAATGCCACTACGGCAAAATAAATCTTGTTTCGGGTGGTTTGTGCCAACCAAAGCGGACTCGCGGATGTCGTCTTACATTCGGAGCTGGCCAGTTTTTTTTATGTGGCATTGCCGCTAGGTTAGAGCGATACAGACGACATACTGTACTTTGTTTTGCTATACTAGAATGTGTCAGGAATATACCAGCGACAGCTGTATTTGGAGCACCTTTGCCGGGAAAATGGTGTTGTTCATTGCTTGTAACCGAAGTCACTCGCTTAAAATTAATAAAAAAAAGCAGCGAACCAGTGACACATAGGTAGCGAAGCTTGTAGGATATTTTCTCCGTGCTGCCAAGAGTTGCTTCCATGCTTTTGTAAAGAAGTTACATTGCACAAAAATAGAGAGAACAGAGGCGTGCATTGTGTGGGGTTAGCCTTGCACGCTTAGACTAACGTTATCAGCATTTTAAGCGCTTTTAGAGTGTCTGGTCCTAGGATTAGGGGGGCTCGAAATGCCTCAGACAAACGGTACTTCTCTGCGCACACCAGTAACTCGGAAACTCGCTCTAGAGATTTCGCTTTTTCCGGCGTTCTTTAGGGTCTGGTGATTCTGCGCATTCCAGGTTTACGTTACTCAAGAAGTATCGCTGCTATTGTCGGGCTTCCGAACATTCTTCCAGCTAAAAGCATTCGACAGCCCCTTGAAAGAAAATCACCACAAAATAAAGGCAGAGGCTATAAGCGTTCAAAAGGGAATTCGTAGGATTTTCTACTAATGCGTAGGCATTGTTCGGTCGCTTCTGCGTTAGAGCAATCTTATGTCTCGTTGTTGAAATGGTAGCTACACGTTAACCCAGAAAGCTTTTTTTTTTGCTTTGTTTCAAAGACGATAGTCTTGGGCTACTTAATTAAACCCGAAGATTTTGGTCTGTCTGTCTGTCTGTCTGTCTGTCTGTCTGTCTGTCTGTCTGTCTGTCTGTCTGTCTGTCTGTCTGTCTGTCCATCCGGGATTCAGCCATTCTGCGAAAAGTCAAAATAATTCTTGAACGAGAAGTTTATATAGGCAAAACATTTCCGAACCATTACATCTGGAAGCATACTTTACACTGGGCAACATTGTTGGGCAAAAAGAAAACATTACGCACGATTGTGGCACAATATCAATGCGCAAGTGGTACACTCTTTGTTCTTTTAATTGGGAATCAATGCGTGCTCGATATTTGCGATAAATAAAAATACGCATTGAAAACAATATTTTTACCCCGAAATACAAAAAGAGCTCGTGCACCTCGTGGTGGTGGTCCAAATTCAACAGTAACGAATGGTTGATTTGGTTCATTATGCGGTTTAACACGCCAACGCTACGCAGGTGATAAGGCGCACCGTAGTGGAGGGCTCTAGGTTAATTTTGACCGCCAGGGGATCTTTAATGCGTGCGCCGATGTATGTCGAAGAAATGGAAGACGGCGTACGTCGAAAAAGGGGGAGACGCCGGTGTGAAAATAAGGAAGGGTGAGAACTGAAGATCCCGTACATAAACATGCAGGGTGGCAGGAAACAAGATAAATAGGCGGAGATTCGTAAACAGCTCGTAGAGGAAGATAGTTAATATCCGGGTATATGCAGTTACCGAGACGCACCTAAGACACCTGAAGGAACCTCCGGTAATCGGAGAATAACTAGGATGGCTGGGTCGAGAATAGGACGGCTGGGTCGAGAAAAGGCGGAGGAGTAGGTATGCTTATACGACAGGGGGCAAATTGGAAAAGAGTGAAAGAAGACTGTAAAGAGCATGTTTGGGTGAAAGGGATGGTAGGAGGTAGGGAGGTGTCTTCAGGAGTGTCGTACCTGTGGACGGGTAAGGGCAGTAAAGAACGAAACGAAAACCTGGTGGCGTGTCTAAAAATGGAGATTCAGGATTTGAAATGATCCGGAGAGTTGCAATTGGTACGGGACATGAACACCAAACATTGAATATCTAGACGGGTACACAGACAACAACGGACATCTAATGCTGGATATGTGTGAGGAACAGAAACTGATCATAGTAAATAGGGAACGAAAATGCGAGGGTCACATCCCGTGGGAGCGTAGCAGGAGATAGTCGAGTATCGACTGCTGCCTCCTCTCGAAGGGCTTTATGCACGGTTGGATGGAATGACCACAGGTGAGGAAGGGGATCACAGTCTGGGCAGTGACCACAAGCGTATACAGCGGAATTCTGGGAAACCGGGGATCGCGAAACAGGACCGAGTGGGGCAGTAGACAAAGCTAAGCAGTAAACAAATTGCGGCTATACCTAAAAGTATAGAAACCGACGTAGAAAGAAACCCTGGAGAAATATAGGAATATGAGAGGCTCATCAAAACTATGCAGGAACAAATAGTCAAGGCAGAAAGGGCAAATCAATGGAAAGGAAAGAAAACGCCCAGAAGCTGGTGGAACACAGAAATCAAGGAGGCTATAGAGAGGCGTAAACAGGCGTCTAGAGCACGCAGGCAGGCCAAGAGGGCAGAAAGGGAGCAGGAAGAGGTGGATATAAAATGGGAGCAATATAAGCAAAGAAAAGTGGAAGTGCAACTGTTGGTGCAGCGAAGATAAAGGGCGACAGCGAGCGATGGGTGGTGCAAATACGAGGGAAGGGTAGAGACGCGCCGAAAAAGTTTTGGAACCACGTGCGGACATTACAGAAACGCACGGGACTTACAGAAGGTGGTACTATAGAAAACGAAGCGGGGCAGATGCTCAAGGGAGAGCAGGCATTGGCATATCTTCATGAAATTATCCCTGAGAAATTTGTAGGGTTGATAGAGCGGGCCCGCAGCGCCACAGTGATGTAACGACGGGGAGACCGAAAGGTCGGGAGATAGGAGGGGACAAGCTCAGGTTTGGAAAAGCAGAGGGAAAGGTCCCCAAAAATACCGCGGCAGGCACGGATGGGATACCGATGGAGTTGATCAACCAGTTTGGACCAAAGAGCAAGAGGGAACTACTACAAGCCATCAGTACAGGGATAGAAAAGAAGGAAATACCGGACACTTGGCATACTAGCAGGATGAGCTTAAGCTATAAGGGCAAAGGAGGCAAAACTAAACCGAGTTCGTATAGGCCAGTCACCGTCACGTCCGGGCTATATAGGTTGGCAATGCAGGCAGTGAAATTTGATCTAGAGCAGTGGGTAGAAGAGACAGAGTGCTAGGGGAAGTTCGAAATGGGTTTCGAAATGGGGTTCGACAGAAGACTAGATGACAACCTATTTGTAGTAAGCCAATGCATAGAGGTGGCGAAGATGCAAAACCGACCATTGTGGTTCGCCTTTCTGGAGATTAAAGCGGCTTATGGTAATGTGTACAGGGAGCGTATATAAAGTGTCCTGGAAGACGAGCGAGTAGGGGCAGAATTCATTAACTTACTGAGGGACTGAGGGAGCTATACCGGGAGAACCAAGTGCAAATAGTGTGGGAGGTGACATACAATAGGCCTGTGTACACCTACAAGGGTTTGAAACAAGGATGCCCTCTCTCTCCACTGCTGTTCACGATCTACATGGCGGCTTTAGAAAAGAAGCTAGAGGGAAGTAGGCTGGTGTTTGATTTATCATACATTAAAAACGGACAGGTGGTGGAAGAGCGAATCCCACGATTAATGTATACAGACTACATATTGTTGATGGCGGATGACCGGATGCAGGGCCTGATGCAGGGCCTGATGGATATATGCGGAGAGGAAGCAACTCACCTTGGGCTATCCTTTAGCAAAGAAAAATCAGGGATCATGGCCTTCAACGACGACACGAGCACAAATCGTTATCAGTTCAACAAGTAGAAATACCACGGGTAAAGGAGTATAAATATTTAGGAGTATTGCGTAATGACGGCGCAGGTTACACGCATGAACATGAGGCCCACCTTAAAACAAAAGGAAGGCGGGACGCGGCTAAAATGAAACAGAGCACTGTGGGGCTACAAAAAATACGAGGTGGTAAGGGGAGTCTGGAAGGGGGGCATGGTACCAGGATTGACTTTCGGAAATCCGGCTTTATGCTTGAAGTCCGAGTGTCAAGCGGGAATGGAGGTAAATCAGAGGGTGGTAGGCAGGCTGGCCCTAGGGGTCCATAGCAAAACTACGAATGAAGCGGTACAGGGGGATAAGGCCAGGGAGGCCCAGAGCAAGATAAAATTTGATGGGAGGCTACGGGACATGGAGGAAGAGAAATGCGCCGCGAGAGTGTTTAGGCACCTGTATATGAGGAGCATGGAGACGCGGTGGAGATGGAGGACCAGACAGATGACCAAGCGGTGCGGAAATTCGGTAGGGGAAGGTGGCGTATGCACAACAGTTTTTTAATTGCGTTAGTATGCCCGTATAGATTAACTCCCGATGAAGGTCAGGTGGCCTGCCAGGGTGGAGGCCTGTGCCTCGAAGGTGTCGTGTTCCGGCCGCTTCCAATGAAGGGCAAGTCCACAGCAAACGTTCTGTGTCCGCATCTTCGGCAGCACAACAGTTAAAAAGCGGGTAAAAGCAGCACAGACTACGAATTGGGTGTAGAGAATGAAAAAGAAAAAAACCCTGGAGTCTTATGGAACAGAAGGACTAGAAATATGGAAGGAAGGTTTCTATGGCAACACGCGAGGCAGTGCATTGCTCTTGAAGCACGGGCGGGTTGACTGAGAACACGGGAATACACGGCTAACTTCAGGCAACACGACTAAACTTATGTATGCTGCGGCAGGGATCGAGAAACAGTAAAGCATATTGTCATTGACGGCGCTGAGATAGGACCGCGGCGGAACGAAGGGGAAACGACGTTGACGGAGGCTTTCGGATTTCGTGTGAGGAGAGCCTCAACCTCAGGGCCATAGAGGTAACGAAGAGGCGGCAGAGGGGTGGTGGAAGACAAGTAGGGAAGAGAGGGGGACGTAGGAGGGAGAGTAATATACCCAATTAGAATTTATAACAGAAAGGGGGGGGGGGGGGGTGTAGACAGGCGTGCAAGGGCAGGAAGGGGGAAGCGATGGGAGTTTAAAACCGGGGGGGGGGGGGGGTGGGAGGAGGGCTAACCCATTTGGTTAGTTAAGGGTAGGGTAAATAAGTAGAATAACGCAGGCAAGTCGGTTGGTAACAACCAATGTCTCGATACAAATGGAGGGCTTCCAATCATCATCATCATCATCGTCATGTATCGACCACACGAGCATTTTCGCTTTTCGCCTCCATCAGAAAAGCGGCCGCCGCGGCCGGGAATCGAACCCGCATCCTTGGGCTCAGCAGCACAATGCCTTAGCCACTAAGGTAAGGAAGGGCTCCAGTATACATGGCTCGAACCGTGGAACGTGGGAGAATTCAATTGATTTTAGCATAGCTCCTCCATCTTTACCGTGGAAGGAACGAAAAGGGGGGGCAGGAGCGTGAGAGGTGGGCGGTGGAGAGGAGAGTGGTATTTACGTAGAAGAGGGGGCAAAAGACTATCGTCTTCCGACGACATTTGCAGCCAAACGAGCAGTCACGGGGCCAATTTTATTTTTGCTATCTTTAGTTATCCACGTGCTGGATTGATGGACCTTGGGAATTTCGGCAGATGATTATCATTTTTTATTATTTTGTTTGTTTTTCTCTTTTAAGTCAGTCGCATGAGGACGCAAGATTGGATAAAGCTTTGCTCTTTCGTTAGTTCATGTTCAGTTTTTTTACGCTCCTTTATTTTATTTATGAATTAGTGGTGTAAGAGTGCTGGATTAGATAGACCTATTAGATTCCGGTTCTTCATTTTTTTGTTTTATTTTGTATTTTCTTCTCTTTTGAAGTTTACCCGTGATGCACGTTGGTTCCAGATCTGGCTATCAGTAGCCAAATGGACGGCTTTTCGACTCGTTTGGCTACACTCTTGTTTAGTTTTTTACAATGATCTGCATACCGACTATTTCTTGATTATATAATACGTTAATTTTGCAAATTACTTACTTTTGTAACTTTATAAGCCATTACCCTGTTTGCGTTTGGGTACTCGACAAAGAATGTTATCGCAAAAAAAAATCAAACGCCCCTTCGTCTAACACGATGGCTGAAACGCTCACCATTCTCGTGAGGGGTTCGTTTGCTGTAGTTGGAGTTGTATTGATTGATTGATTGATTGTAAGGTTTAACGCGCCGACGCAACGCAGGCGATGAGGCGCGCCGTAGTGTAGGGCTCCGGATTAATTTTGACCACATGGGGATCTTTATCGTGCGCCGAAATCTCGTACACACGGGCGTTTTTGCTTTCCGCCTCCATCAGAAAAGCGGCCGCCGCTGCCGGGAATCGAACCCGCGACCTCGTGCTCAGCAGCGCAACGCCTTAGCCACTGAGCCACCGCGGCGGGTCAGTTGGAGTTGTAGGGGTTCGCAGAGTTATGATGACGGCGACGGTCGCCATCAGTGAGACCAAGCAAGCTTCGCTTTAAATGCAAACAGCTTCGACCATGTCGGAATGGTGCAGTTAGACAGACGTCGGCTCCATAACGCCAGGGACTCAGGTTGTGTTCCGACCATGGTAACCATATTTTTTTCGAGGCGCTTGATGTCCCTTCGCTTATGATCATCATCGTTTTATGAAACGCATAGAAAGCTTCGCTTTAAAGGAGCCATGAAGAGAAAACACAAGTTTGGTTCATTCAAAAGATTGCCTCGTTAGAATCATACTCACACCACTTTTAACGTAAACTTCGCTCGAATAAGCTACATAATTAGGAAAAAAGGGAATGGTCATGCGACCCACTAGCTCATTTCCCGCAACAGAACCTATGATGTCATTCGAGCCAGTTCTGCGATTGGCGGAGGCCGGCGAAAGTAAACGCAAATTAGGCAGAGCTTACAAGCTTGCCGAACGAGCTATTTGCGCTTAAATTTAGGGCACATTCTTTTTTAAAGCCGTAAGAATGATGGTAAGTGTAAGTTACGAAAGCACATGTAAACATAGAAGTACCGCTTCGTACTGCGGTTGCTGGTACTGCGCGCACTATGCTTGTTTAGCTGCACAGAACTGCGGGGCTTTGGGGTTGTCTCAGACGACACTGGCCGATTGATTGACGCGACGGTGTCTTACGTGAACATATATGTCGAGCGAGCATTATGTTTCACGAAACCATTTTCTCCCAGAACGAAAAAAAAAAGCAGAAAACGACACGCCACGTTATGGTGGCGCCATCTAGGTACAGTCGCGTAAACAAACGCGCGAATACCTCAGTGCCAGCACCAACCTGTACAGGGTGGAGACACCCTTTGAACGGTCCCGTGCCGCTGCAGTTGGGTCAACGTGCACAACACGTCGTTCTCGCTTGCCACGAGACCCAGCAACGCGAAACAGATAAGGTGATTCAAACTTCACTTGTTAACCCCGTTGCGGCGGTAATTTTAGCGCCGTTTTGATACAATGACTTGTTTCGGCAGCGAGCGAGTGGACCAAAATGGCGGCGCCAGCGCACACGTGTCTCCACTGTGCACGGGGGATGCGTGAATCAAGGGACCCTAGGCTGCAGAGCGGTCGGTTCCTGTGATGTCATTTGGGACCACAAAAACGCACGATTGAGCGGGAAAATCAAAATTTTTACCTAAATTGATTCATTTCTCAGTGAATAAAGCATCGTTTGCATTCGTACAAGCGCTGGGGGCACTATAAAACACGAAATCTTTCGAATAACACAAACTTGCATTTTGTCTTCATGGCTCCTTTAAAAAGTCTATGTTGCGGCGAGCCGAGGACCGCGTTCCTCTCTCACGGCGGTAACGATAGCTTTAGCAATGCTCCCAGGCACGAAAGAACGAGGGCAGGGAGAGCGTTAATCAGCCCTACGGCAGGGCGCAGCCGAACCTTTGAAAGCATTGAATGACTAGCAGCCGAAAGCATTGAATGACTCTGGTAATACATAGCATATCGGTCGATATAGCTGTTCGGCAATCTCTTTGCCTGTCTCAGTGATGTCTTCGTGTGTCGGCTGCGTGTCACGAACTTCTTGGTTAGCCGTGCTGTTAGCCGGCAGACTGACATGTCACAAGGTTATACAGAAAATTAGTTCGTTTGCTGGACGGTGCAGAGCAGCAAATTTTTTTCGACTAAGAAAACTCGTTTTATTGCCACAACAAAACGAAAAAAAAAGGTCCCGATGACGGGGCGCTGCACAGTCACACAATTCATTGCTCTATTAAAGGGGCCATGCAGACAAAACACAAGTTTGGTTCGTTCGAAAGATTGCCTTTTTAGAATCATACTGACAGCAATTTTAACGCACACTTCGCTCAAATGAGCTATATAACAAGGAAAACAAGGAAATGGCCATGCGACCCACTAGCTCATTTCTCGCAACAGAACCAATGATGACATATTCCCAGCTGTGCGACTGGCTGAGGCCGGCAAGAGCAAATGCAAATTACGCACGACTTATAAGCTGCCGAACTGGCTCTTGCACTTAAATGAAATGCATATTCATTTTACAGCAGTAAGAATGGTGCGGTAAACAATGAAAGCTACGAAAATACATGCGCGCTGCTATTGGTACTCGGCACACTAGCTTGTTTTAGCTGAGCAGCAGTCCGCCGCTGGCCGATTAGCGTAAGCGTCGTGTTCTCGCCTTCTTCGGTCCAGCAAGTAGGCCTAGCACGCCGGCAAGAACGGCGGCGGCAGCGAGCTGCCGCTGCGCTGGTGCCCCGCCCGTGGACCCAGCGGGGCAGTCAAGGCAACTCCATCGTAGCGTCGAGCGCCCCTTTGCTGCCGTGTCGCCAGCCCTGCCATGGCAACGATGTGAAACTGGACACATCAGAACCGCAAGTAAGTTCAGCTCCGGTACCGCCATCCACCGCTGTTAAACGCCGCCCGGGTCTACAAGCACAGCGGAAAATGCAAAGCAGGACCAGACAAAACAATCCCGCCCGTCGCCTTTATTAACAACAGCTGCAATGCCACCTGAGGCGTCATCGTATAAGGTGGTCATCAAGTCCCGCGCTACCTTCGACATGTCTACAGTGCCCAGTCGGTTTATTCAAGCTGTAGTGGCCACATGCCTGAACGTCCCAGCTTTCCGTGGGTTTGCCGTGCACAAGCCCACTAATACGATTTCAGTGTGAGTTCCCTCCTTAGATTTGGCCACCAAACTCCATACCTTGAACAACATACAGGTCTCGCAGACAGACAGTGTACAGGTCCAGGCATACTTGGCCGCTGGAACTGACTTGAAGCGCTACGTGATATCAGGCGTAGACTAAGGTGAGACACCTGAACAGCTTCGTCAGGAGCTCTCCTGCTCTATTCACGAAGTTGTTGCCGTCCGGTATATGGGCACAAGTCGCACCTGTCTCGTCACCCTGCGAGGTCCGCCTTCTCCTCCAGACCGTATAGTGTACTATGGATCCATATTGCGCCCTCGGCCATTCAAGCCACCTGTTGGTATACTGCTACTCGTGCTACAGGCAGGGGCACATGAAATCCTCCTGCCCTTATCCACCAAAAGGAAACCCTGAGGAGGCCACAACGTCGCAGACTTTTCGATGCGGCCTCTGCAAATCGAACTACCACGACATCACTTCCCGGAAGTGCCCTACCAAGCTGGAGGCCAACAAGAAAGTCCGCGAGCGCCGCTTGAAACGAAGTGAAAGGCATGCCGAAGCCCCAGTGCTCGAAAAGGTGCCCATTTACAACCGATACGCTGCTTTGACACCCTTAGAGGAGGACTTCCCCGCAGCAAAACCTAAACCGTCAACAATGATGACGTACAGTTCGGCAGTCAAGATGTCACGTGCCAGCCGTTGACGTTCACCACCTGTGCAAAAGCAGCTACCAGTTCCTGATTTGATGAAGACACCGAAATTGAAAACAGGCTGGATGCACTGGAAAAAGAAATTCAGCGACTCAAAGAACGTCGTGCAATACTTAAGCGCCGGCGTGCGAGTACCCGCCTTACGGACACCCAAACCACGAACGTCTCTGTTCCTCCAGGTAATCAAGGATGTACATCAGACACCATGTCTCCACGTGAATTGTTGTGTTTTTTCGTGCAACTCCAGACTCTCACCTCGGTTTTAATGGCTAACCTCCGCGAATGATGGTACCTGTGAATTCGGGCTCATCTGAGAGTATACTGCAGTGGAACTGCAGGGGCATAACTGGAAAGGTCGGAGAACTTCGCCAACGCCTTCTGTGAGGGAAGCTACGTGAATGGGCGCTACTACTCCAGGAAACTAATGGTATCCCTTCCCTATCTGGATTTGTGGCGTATTCGTCTCCATCCATCTTGGACCGCCGGAGTCTTAGGCCTAATGTTGCCCCAGGAAAGGTAGCCGTCTACGCCCGCTCCAGCTATCCTCAGACCCGCATTGACCTTGCGCGATGGTGCACACTATGGCAAGAGGTCGTCGCATGCAGTACTCGTTTGCCTCCCTCACACGGACGTAATCGTAGTGTCGTACTATACTCGCCCCTACAGTGGCCGTGCAGCCAGACTGAGCCTTGCCTGGGTCTCACATCTACGTCAACGGCATCCCGGCTGCCAAATCTTGGTCGCGGGGGATTTCAACGCGCCCCACACTACATGGGGCTATGTCACCTCCAGTGCGCGTGGTAAATGTGCGTATGACACTTTTGTGGACGCCCAGTTTGCGCTACTAAATGACGTTTCAGTGCCCACACGTCGGTGTGAACGTCCACGCGATACTCCTCGCTCGCCCGACTTAGCTTGGTGGTTAGGAAGCGGTGCAGTGACCAGGATGTGTGAACTAGACTGCTGGGGCATCGATCACCATCCTATTCATCTCGACCTTTATGCCGGTCGTAGGGATCGCCTTCGAAGACTGTGTCGGGTGGTAGACTGGGACGCCTATCGATCGGCGTCAGCTACGATGGTCTCCAGCGCCTTACCTGACCCGTGTCCCAGACTCCGTGCGGCTTTGGATGCAGAAATCCACACTACCTGGGTGGAGGAACCCCGGCCGGCTCCAGACCTGCAACTCTGCCGTCTGTGGGCCGTCCCCCGCCAAGCTGAACTTGCTTCAGTGAGGAACCCAACGTCAATCGACACTCGGCTGAAGCTTCAATGCCTCACGGCAGCAGCGCGTCGACATGAACGACGAGTGACGCGCTGCCGCTGGCTAGACTGGTGCGCTTCGCTTGGCCCTTCATCGTCTAATTCTTCAGTCTGGCGAACATTACGAGCAATAAAACGCAGACAACGTCCTCCAGATCCAGTGGCCAGTGCACTACTAGCCTCTGGGCAAGACCCGTCCACTTTCGCCTATACAGCCGCAAGTAGCTTCTTTCCCGCTTTTAACGCACGCCCCGTCAGCTCCCTTTACTGTGCCAAACTGCTTGCCGAATGGAGCGGGTTCGTCGCCTACGAGTGGGGACATAGCAACGATTCAAGTTCCTTTCACAATGGCGGAACTCTTGGCCGCCATCGACCATTCCAAGCCCAGAACAGCCTCGGTACCGGATGGCGTTCCTTACGAGCTCTTCAAGAACACTGAAGGTATAACCCTTGAGGCTATAAACCCAGCTTGGACTACAGCCATCATTCCGGATTCGTGGTGCCACGCGGAAATTGTCGCAATTCCGAAGCAAGGCAAGACCCCAGACCAAATTTCCAAACTTCGGCCAATATCTCTTACATCGACGATATGCAAGCTGATTGAGCGCATGCTAGCGACACGCCTTTTGTGGTGGCTGGAGCGGTATTCGTGGTACCACCCTGGTCAAATTGGATTCAGGCCACAATTGGGTGTTGAAGACGGACTCGAGAATTTCTCCTCTGTGGTCTTTATAGGAGGTCGCTCTCGTCGGATTCGAACGGTCCTGGCGATGGATATCAAGAAAGCATACGACAACGTCAGCCGCGAAGCTATTGTAGCGACACTTGAGTGGCTCAAACTTCCAAGTCGTGTATGCACGTTTGTGAACGCTTTTTTTCGGAACCGAACCTTTTCTGTTCGCTTGACCGGAAAAGCTACAGGCCATTTCACCTCGTATCGGGGGGTTCCACAGGGCTCAGTGCTGGAGCCAACATTATTTAATATCGCCTTGCTTAACTTAGCCTGGCAGTTGGCAGGAATTCCGGACGTAAAGTACATAATGTACGCCGACGACATTACTGTATGGTCTGTGCACCCTGACATCGATGTACAAGAAAGAGCACTACAAACGGCGTTAAACACAACCAACTCCTGGTGCGCCAAGATAGAGCTTTAACTTTCAAAAGAAAAAAAAAACAGCATATATGTCAGTGGCTAATAACAACGGGCGCCGCCAACTTGGGAACCGGCCTGTCCGGTTGTTTATTGAACAGCAACCACTACGAGAAGTTTTAAGTCTACGGGTGATTGGCCTCGACGTTGCCTCGTCAGGATCTGTGGCTCCATGGGTCAAGGGGGCAAAGGAGAGTGCTGCACGCAGAATCCACCTGATACGCCGAATAGCAACGAAGGCTGGCGGGTCGCGAACTAGAATTGCTCGCCTCCTTGTGCAGTCTGTTTTACAACCCCGACTCGTGTACCAGGCCCAGTTCCACTATCTCACGATGAGGGACTGGGATCGCCTCGAAGCTATCAACCGAGATGCCATGCGGGCGGGCTGTTACTGGTCTGCCCCGAATGACCCCGGTACCAACTCTGCAGGTCGAGACTCAGCTCAACACTATCGATGAGCTGGTACATCAACGCCGTTCTGCCCGCACCTGTAAGCTCTCGAAAATCGGTGCAGCTGCTGCACTAGCCCGTTACATGGGCTTTCTTGTAGCAGATACAACAGTGAAAGGGTCGGAGCTCCCTCCATGGCATCGAGTACAGCTGACAGAAAATACACCCATTGGTCGTCTCCGTCACCCTGTCCCTCGCAAGGCCAAGGCACAGGTTTCTGGTCTTCATTGTACAGACACCGACGCAATCATTGCGTATGTAGATGCCAGCGCTAAAAATGGCATGGTACACACCGCACTGGTTTGTCCCAAGCTACCGGAGGTTGACCAAACCTGTTCATATGCCACCAATCCACTGCCACCCGTGTATCTTACTGAATTAGCTGTAATACATGATGGACTGGTCACATTACTACCTTTTGTCAGGGCGGGGCCGTACTCCCGATCACGGAGTCCGTGCTCCCGACTAATCATCCGGACTGACTCTACGCAAGCCATACATGACATTCGTCGCGAGGCACAATCAACATCCTTCTCAGATGCCATTCATCGCTTGGCAAGAAGCACGGTGCTGCGGATACTCATCGAATGGGTGCCCTGTTCATCTGTGCCTGGCAATACGGAGGCAGACTCAGCTAGCCGCCCGAGCACCGTCATGCGGCCACTACTGCCTTTCCCCGAAGACGGTCGCGGGCACCTGGAATGACAAAAGGAAAATCTTCGGCGCACCACACCAGCACTCATACCACCGTGTAGTTTAATCCTCCCTGGCGCCTTAACTCGCCGAGACGAGGTTGCGCTGCGGAGATAACGCGTTGGGATGGCCCTTACGCCGTCCGTGACTGCCTCCTGGCCATCGCAATACCGCGGCCCATACGGATCCACCTGTCTATTTTGCGCCACTGCATTACGGACGTGAATGTGCAGCACCTGTTCTGGGCCTGCCCGGGATTGCATCAAGTTCGCCTGCGGCACCTTCGTGCAACTGGTCTCCACCCTGGCCGCCCTCCTGACCTGTAACGCTGGGTGCATGGACCGTGTCACCGACAACTGCTGAACTTTATACACGAAATTAACTTGTTCTTGTATTTGTAAGCGCCTACATCTATTATGCCACAGGGCAAACTTTCGAATTAAAAAAAAAAAATGCCAAGTCTGTGGATGTGTTTGGTAGCGCCATCTGTGAAGACCGGCGGCAAGCAAGGCTACAGAGTCACGGCCAAACTGGAGGAGCGGCGAACGCGCACTGAAAGTGCGCGGTCGCCGCTTTAATTTTTAACCTAAATTGATTAATTTCTCAGTGAAACGGCATCATTTGCTGCCGGACAAGCGCTGGGGGCACTATAAAACACGAAATATCTCGAATAAAACAAACATGTATTTTGTCTGCATGGCCTTTTTAAGGATATGGCTACAGGGTGCAGTCTCCGCTCTCCGGGCGTGCACGGGAGCGGCCGCCGCCTTGGTGCGTGCTTTTTTGGCTGCGCGGGTGCTGTATTTCTCGCGCAAAGATGAGGTCCGGGTTCTTTCGACTTATGAAATTTTACGCGGTAGCACGTGTCCAGCAAGTTCGGTTTAAACGTAGCGTAGATACTGAGTTAATTTTTGCCGGCGCTTGTCTTGTCGTTTGCTAGAGACGCGTCGTCTGCTACGCGCCGCTAGACCGGCCAAAGGCCCCAGCGATTTCACAGGATGAAATGTGCTTTTGGGCGGTCATCAGCGCGCCGTCTTTTCGTCAGCAAGTAGACAGCAGTTCAGTTTGTCCCAGCGCATTTTTCCGTTGTTTGCGAATTCATTCACGTGTTCGCACTTCGAACATGCGGATTTTATGGACTGCAGAAACGCTGAGACTTGCAAGAAATGTAACATTAACGTGGCTGACTACCGCTGATGTATTATTTCTGAACCTTCAAATAATTGTCTGCCTCATATAAAAGACGCATGAAAAAGTATTAAAGGGGTGCGCTGACAACCCCGCATTTCCATTTAGCTTGTCTTTGAAGGAAGCTTTGTTCGCAAAGTTCGTCACAGAGATTGACCGGCTTGGAGTACAACTATGGGTTAGAATGGCAGTGTGGCGGGAATAACGGAACAGCTTGTCAGGACTCGGAACTTTGCCAACGTTCCAGGCCAGTTTTCTGCTTGCTGCGACAAAACGTCGTCGCCTTGTCGTGCAATAAGCGACAATGCTATGAGTGGGGGCGGGGCCGGCTTCAGATGGATTTCGTCAGGTCGCTGAGCGAGTTTCCAGGGCTTTCGAGTCGAAGCAGGCGTCCGCGGGTTCGAACCAGCTGCTTCTGAAAACCGCACGTGCTGTTCGATCTGCACGTGCTAGCGGTCCCGAACCCTCTCCGTGACCCCACACCACCCGCGGCATCCGTCCCCCTACTCCCGAGTGCGAACAAAGCGGCCGCCGGCTCCACGAGCCACTCAACCCAACACGTACAAAGCCCGGCGGGTACACCTCTTACGCACGGGCAAAGCCAAGGCCGCCGCTTGGAGATTAAATCAGCGCTGCACTCGCTAGTCAAACTTGAGCTTCACTTCTCAACGGTAGTATTGCGGTATTGGGCAGCAGCGAAACAAGTAAATCAGCAGGATATTACAAAACGCGCTTCATAAGAACATTCAGATTCCCCCTCCAAGCGGCTACGGTTAATAGGAGAAATTTAATATCACAATGAATATTTGCCCGCGCTGACTTGTTCTGGAGCTGACCAAAGACTGAGGCTGAGCACAGAAGAAATCCGGAAATGCTTTTCCGAGGATGCGTGTAAGGGTGTAACCAGCCCAAGAAGGTGGCATGTAAAGCCCAAGTAACGTCCCTTTTAATTTACCAGAACTTGCATGCTTCTCTCCAAAATATGGCATCCAGCGCCCAAAATACCAACACGTAGCGACTGGCTTCACTCGCCTGCCACGTCATTTCTACTGTCAGGAAATTGGCCGTGTCATAACGACAATTTAAGGCAACTATAATGATAATTATGAGAATTTGTGCCGCATAAAGGCCGGAATACATGGAGCGAATATGCGACGAAAAGTCGACGAACAACGCCCGGCGGCGTCCGCCAGACGCGCGGCGGTGGAAAAAATTCCCCCGCATTTCCCCGAGGGGGAGAATGTGAAAGTGCGAATGCACGGTTGTCGGCCCGCTTGCGGCGCTTGCGCTCGGCCCCCGCAGCCCACCCCCTCGCCGCCTTCTCTTCCATCTCTTCCATCGGGTTTGTAGTATCACGTGTACACCACGCAGTTATCAAGCCGCTATAACGCCGCTGAGTCGCCAACGCACGCCGCTGACGACGTAGTTTGAATGCGTTAAAGATATAAGGCGCGTCTAACACTGATATCACCGTCGCGTCTGTGGCTTGGTCGGTAGCGCGTCGCGCTGCGGCCCGCAAAGTCCTCGGATCGAAACCTGGCGCCGGATGCTGTTTTTTCTTTAAAGAGCACTGCGGACGCCGCCGCCGACGCCGGCGGTGGATGGTTTGGGGTCGCTTATAAAGAGCATTCGCTCTTAAAAAAGACATCTCCCTCGCGAGGGGCACGATCAAATGCACAGCATTTCCGAGGGGGTGCGCCGGCAAGTGGTATCTCTCGATCGCGGGACCCGTGTCGCCATCTTTCGGAGGCGCGGGACAACTTGTGGCGCTTTCGAAACAAACCAGAAATGAGTGAAGGATATAAGGCGCGTTCGGTGCATCGAAATCTGTGTCGGTTTCGTGGCTCAGTCGGTAGTGCGCCGGGCACCTTGCGTTCCGCCCGCGGCGTCATGGGTTCGAAACCGGGCGCCGGAGACTGTTATTTATTTTGTAGTGTAGTGGCCTGGCTGCGGACTACGACAAGGCGCGCCTGCGGACTACGACAAGGCACGCCAACGCCGCGTGACATTGTGAGTGACTAAAATGCTATGCATTTAAAACGTCGTCTGCCAACGATCTGCCGAGGACAGATACGTTCGCCCGGCGTCGACGGCACTGGAAGCGGCAAACGAACAGCGTACCCAAGCTAGCCAATGAGGAGGTCTCGCCGCTCGCCCCCATTTCCGCCTGCTCCGCTTGTCTGCGTCGTCTGCTCGGCGATGTTCACCGTTCATGGCGGTCGCGCGCTTGGTACACTGTCGTCGTCGAAAGCAGCCCGGATAAAATTCAATGACCGTAACCATTCAGCGGAGGTAGTGGCAAAAGCTTCCCGCGTAGCTGAAAACAAACGATGAAGTGCAGACGATTTCCGCCCAGTGTAGCCAGACAACATTTAGATCGACGCTTCCTTCAACTGCGGCGGCACATGCATATCGGCAACACAACAACAAGATTAAAAACTATTTTTAAACAATAGTTTTATGCTTTTTTGGAGTGTTCCATATTTTTACAAAACGTTGTAGTGGTATTGAGAGTTTCTGCTTGTGATGCGCTTCATTTCGCAGCATTTGGCTCATCTAGCCACACTGACAGCGACCCAGCGGTGAGGCAGCGGCGGACGCCGTGTCTTCGCCCCGTGTAGCGCAGCCCGACGAACACTCGGCATTGCGCCGCGGCGGATTTTCCGCCGGGCGAACTTCGTCGTGAAAGTTCGCTCCATGTATTCAGGCCTTAAAGCCGAAGCTGTGAGAGAAGCCATCGCTGAATAATTACATCACGCAGAAATTCGGGCTAGTTGGTGATAGTTTGCTAAACAATGCGGAAGGAACGGATGCACGAGAAAGAGCACTTACACAGGAAGGGAGCCGTGCTGTGTAATTGCATTTCGTTCGTGTCATCATCACCAATTTTTGTGCAACTTTAAAGCGCCTAATACACTAACTAGACTGTTCATAGGATGAAAAAAAAAAAACTAATTCCAGTTCCAGTTTCGTCGCTGCATGCATCCGCAGCCCTGTAACGGCCCGTCTAATTCCAACCACCTGCAGTAGCCGCAAACGTGCGCCTCGACAGTGATCCAAATAAATGTCGCAATGAAAACTTTCAAGAGTTCCGCCACGCGTGCGTTCACGGTCCCGACAGCGCCACCTGCCAAAATGATCAGGTAATATATGCTGCTACTCAGTCTTGCAAATAGCCATTTCGGGTCGGGACATGCATATTAGTCTGCATTCCGCTATTTAAAATAATACCTGCCCAACGTCTGCTCCGACAGGCGTTGAATTCTGTTTATGGGCAAACTGCGAACTACAGCTCCCCTGAGGTGCGCTGGTGTGGGCGTCAACAGCGATGGTCGAGGTACAGGAACAGTAAGGGACTGGTTCCGTTGTGGTAAGCACGTGTGTGTTTCTTTTAAATGCTCGGCAAGACTTCACGAGGCCCAACCATGGTATAGTGAGGGGCAGTTGGTTTTTCAGGATTGCAACGCGCTAAAAACAAGAAGAAAAAAGAATTACACGTTAGAACAAGAGCGCCTGTTCTCGGAAAATTATATACTTGTCACGATAATGGTCCCAGTGAGCTTAACAGGCCCTTCCGCAAGAACTCCTGCCACGAAACTGCAGAACCCACACCTACCTCGAGGAGGGGCAGTACAAGCACAATATGCGCTCTTTCACAATCGCCGCAAAGGAGCAAGAAGAGAGCCTTACCTCCCAAAGTGGGCGCAAACCCGTCTTGCTATGAAAGCCAGACTAAGGGCACGTCGTAAATTCTGGGCGGCAAGTAGGGCAAACCTTAAAAAGGCCGTTGGAACACCCGTTTCGCAAACAATGAAAACGCGAGGCACCAACCTTTTTTGCCGCAGGCAAACCGCAGCTTTTTTACTGCATTAAGCTGCCGTAAAAGAAGTCCGCAACGGCGACGTCAGCACGCGATGCCTTAACGCTAGCTTTACGCGAGCTCATAGATAGAAAGCTAACTCAGGGACACGTTACTAAATTTCTCCTTAAGTGTCACATCATGCTGTGGGCGTCCATGCTGCTGCACGCCACAGCGCCTGCCAGAACCTCCAATATTTCATACCGCCAACACCGCAATGGCTGCAACAGCTAAATTACCATTGCCAGCGCCGCTGCTTATTAGGGCCACTGACGCGTCCATATGCCCACTGTTTCCTCCCTCTGCGTGCAGTGCACAAGATAAAAAAATGCTACGTCGATATCGTAGGTGGCACACGAGCTACGCAAGTGGAACAGAATTCAAGTACAAACTTAAGGGGGACTCACCTGATTGCATTCCTATGGGACTTATGCCTGTGCTACACGGTAACTTTCAATAGGCAATTCAATGCTGGCCCACAAGTACGCCGCGTGCATTTGCAATGGGGCACTATAGATGGACAAAGGGCCTTCAGAAAGACTGAAACGCCGTGTAGCACAGGCATTACTAATTCATGTCCCACGGGCTTAAAAAGCATTGTTTACCGATACGAAAGGTTTTGCACATTCATAGGGAAGTTCTTAACGGCCTGGTTTGCTTCTTTTAGAAATATATTCCTTCTTTACTGAGATAAAAAATGATCAAGAAGCGCATTTTGGTTTGTCCAGTTTTCACTAGATGGCGCTAGCTGTCTAGCAAACACGAGATTTATTTTTTATTTCAGTACAAAAATTGACATATCATTAAAATAAGCCATCTAGGCCGTCGTGAACATTGATACGCATTAACAAAGCTTTTCGTATTGATGCACGATGGTTTTTAAGTCTGTGGGTCATGAAGTAGTAAGTGCCACAGGAGGCGAGTGCCCCCTGAGTGGAGCCACAGGCTGACAAGGGGCTGATCCATATGGAGGTGGTCCCTGTAACAAAACTATTATAAAGGAACGGAACCAAGTGTTTCGGGTACAGTAAAACCGATCTAAAAATATTTCTCGGAAAAAGGGAAGCAAGTTGACCAGTCCCTTTACGCACAGTCCAAGTGGGCTAGAATCTCTGGGAGAGGCCTCCGTTTTGCAGTGGACACAAATGGGCTGCTGCTGTTGATGATCACCAAGAAATGGAACTTAACTGGAACACAATTAAAGGCATATACGATTCTACACAAATACGGCGTCGTAGCTGTGACATCGCGCCTCACGCCAGCGTACAGACCACACTTTTATGCCACATCGTATGATGGACCTCGTAATTGACGTACTCGCTCCTTCAATAGCAAATTCGTCATTCGGAAGCATCGTTGTGGAGCCGACCAGATGAGCAGGAACTGTAATGCCAGACGCTAAAATGGAATTGGTTTGTGATCTAAAGCGTCCCTACTTCTATTGATTATTGAGCCCGCCGTATTCGAAGTTGTTCTATTGTCCCAAACATAGTAAAAAAAGCAGGGTATAGTAATTTTCTGGGGAAGAAACGAAAAATAAAGTGTATTCATTGCTACGCGTGGCAGGGCAGACGTCGCTAACATACTGTTGTCCCTTTCGCACAGCAAAGAACGCCTCTGTTTTCTCCATCAGTGGGAGCACGTGCAACAAAAGCATCGCTATGGCTGAATTGGGCCAGCCTCATTCCTAATGTACTCATTACGTTCGCTGATTCTGTAATTAGGTGCATTGGCTGGATCGATGTACACGCCTTGCAACAACTTAGCGACACTACGCACACAGCGCTGACTGTGCCCTTCGGGGAACGCTGGGGAAGCTTCTGTGTCTCTTTTCCTTTCTTTCTTTTAGCGAATCCGGTAGCGAAGCTTTGACGGCTTTACAAAAGGCTTACAAAACAAGGCTTATGAAAAAGCTATTAACGCTCCTTGCGCAGATATGGGAATATTTTTGGCTTCTCAACTATATTATTCTCGGCACCCTTCTGCCTGAACGCTTCTAGCAGGTATTGTACCACCACTGCGGCAATTACGAAACCATTCTTCGACGAGGGCATACACTTGAACGTCAAAACTCACCTGCGCTAAATGGCTTCAAATTTTTCTCAATGTCCACTCGGCGCACACTCACCCAATAACCCTCTACGCTACTTTTCAGAGCACCCCGTCGAAAAGTAGAGAAGCCACGTGCATGCACCCGGGTAATACTTGCAGCATTAGTGTAATTTAGGAGCGTGAGTTTGGAATCCAACTTAATCCCTTTAATACTGCAAGATTAGGCCTATCCATTTCTCATGGTCTTTAAAAGAGGCTTAACGGTACAAAGGGTGAAGACAAATGGGCCTATATCGTTAACTTGATGAGCTGAGAGAACAAGTATACAATTCATGGTAGCAGCAGTTGACTAATCACTCCGAAAATTCCTAACGCATTAAGCTGGACATTTCCGCGCAGTGTTTGTTCAACCACACCATTAGTTACAGCCCAAACAGTGAATAGCGAAATGGGGTTGGTGCAGCATCTCTAGGTGTTTGTTCCCGAAAATTGCAATGAGGTAGGACCATATAACTGCCGGCTTTTGGGAAACACATGCCTCTATAAAGACACAAGCTTTAGCTTATCCAGCATCACCAAGCAGACAGCTACGCCTTCTAACACGGTAGGCTTTGTTTCAGTTACCGTTTCGGGCAAATATTTTGCATTGGGGCACAGATGTAGGCGAAATATTTATGAAAGGGAAGAGGAGAACAACGTATGCTGTTGCTGCCAACTTCCATATTTACGATAAACAACGGTACGGCAGGATTGATATATACTTTTGATCAGCTTCCTGCCAGTTTAAGGAACGCCGCGTGTTGGTGTTTTCTGCGTCCTTTTTTGAAAGCGGACTTGACGCATAAAAGCTCGCTGTGCTTCCTCGGTTAAACTTGTTGCAATTAAGCGCTCGTGTCACTCCGGTCTACCTTTCCGTCTTCGTTGTTTTGCCGAATAAGCGGCAGTGTAAAAATATGAGATCGTGAGCGGATCCGAAGCAGCGAAGCAACAGAGCAGGCTATCGCATTTTGTATATACCACCGCGAAACATTCTTTGTCAATAATTAACAGAGGAGCTGTTTAAGCTTTCCTCAATCCATGCGGATAATTAACGAGAAATTACGCTCGGCGAAGTGGAGAGGGGGAAATGGTAGGCGAAGACATGTGATGGAAAGTGACGAGGAGGCAAAGATCCCACAAGCAGATGTTGCGGAAACGCGCTTCTCAAAAAAAAAAAAAAGGCTTTCCGTGGTCAAATTAAAACCTGTGTCCCTCACGTTTATGAAACCGTCGTCTATCCGATTGCGCTATCATGGCATGCGGGAGGCAGTATTCCTTTGGGTTCGTAGCTCGGGCGTTGGCTTTGGACTTTGGCTGAGTCGTAGTGGACGTTGCCTTTAGGCTTTGGCAGTTTGTATTTACGAGGGTGGATTGTGGACTTTGATTTAACTCAGTTGTCATAGAGAAAGTTTGGCTTTTTAATCAGCTTTCTCTTGAGAAAGGGGCAGACCGAAGAAAATTCAAGTTAAAGCTATAGCTCCGCGGTTCCCTGAGTCTCCGCATCTCAATTGGGAAGGTGGCCGAAAATTTTTGTTATGTTTTGTTGTTATGTGTTGTTATGTGGCTGTGTTATCGTGGCAGAAAGCGGAAGGTTCGCTTTTTCTTCATGACGTTAATCATTCGCTGGCGATCTTTTGCGACGGGGAAATAATTTAACGCCTGTGTCACTCCCCTAGACAGTTCTGGTTTGATCTGGAACGTTGAAGACCTGGTCGGTGTCTCAAGAATCCACCTCGCTCCAGTTTAAATACATGGCGAACAGACGCCACGGCATTGAATTCCCCGAATTTCGTTTGTGCACGGCATTCTGCTTGGCTGCTCTTTCAACGTTCGCTATCTTGATCGTTGTTTTTTTTTTTTAACGCGATAGCGCTATTAGCCTCATTTGTCGGTTTCTCCGTGCCTGCTAGACGTCCGCCATCAGCCGTGCTCTTCAAGCGTCCGCGAAAGTGCGTCATCCATGCTAAAAGGAAACTATAACTGAGGCAGCCAGATACGACGGCTCTCCCGAATTTAAGAAGGCGCTGCGCCTGCGCAGTGAAGTTTGTTCTATGTGTCATGGATAGTCGCATGCTCGTTAGACACGGTCACAGCCAACGTTACTAGAATTACTCTAGTAACGTTGGTCGCAGCCGTGCCCGCAACATACGCCCCCACGAAAGGACATTTCCAAACGATGCTAATGCCGGCGCTAGATAACATTGTATCACCTACATAAAAAGGGTGCAAAATATTAACGCCAGGCTCTCTAAAACTCAGGTGAACCTACGTTAAAACACGAAACGAAATAAAGTGCGTTCCAATAAAAACTAAAACACAGTATGCAGCTTCTATTACAAACATTTTAAAATAATTTTTCGAATTTTTCGCACCCCTGTCGCCGCCGCAAGCTCTGACTAGCTAGAGGTCCTGTATATAGCTCATACAGGAACTCTATGACTAGCAGGCGATGAACGACGCCACGCGGCCAATTTACGAAACCTAAAAATAGGTCAGCATGACACCTCATAAAACTGTCACGTAAGAATCATCGGCATAGCCCTACAGGTAAGCAGCAGAGCCGATGGCACAACTGCCAAAATACAGGAAATATTTCAACATTTCGCCCACATTCTAAAACGCCGATACAGGAGAAGAACACGAATAAAAGGAGAAACAACAAAACTTATGTAGGCGTGATCACGACCCGAATATCGCTAGGCCTGCCGTAACGGAAAATTACCCGCACTTAAGACAGCCAAATAACCACACTGCGACAGCAATTAGGGCACATATCCTCAATTGTGTGTTATAATAACTTCGAAAATACCAGAGAGGCCACTCTCGGAGCATTAAAGGAGCACCTGCGAAAAAAAATTGGGACCGGTCATACAATGCAACATTTGCCGCACCCCCAGAGAGAAAACTTCTGGGCCACATGATAGATGTGCACCCTATTCAGTGGCTCTCTATAAAAGCCCTCATACTACCTAGAACATGTATAGCCCCAATATACCCAAGAAGCTAGAATTAAATTCCGTCGAGGAAAGCTCGAGAACTATGAATACATTCTGCGCAGACGCCGGGGCGTTCGTAAGGACGAAGGCAACAGTTCTCGTAGTGGACTACTCTGGCAATCCCTGACTCCATCCCCCCTTTTCACACGGGAACGAAAAAGATGAAATCCTCTTGCCGATCCGCTTAGCGGAAATACCAAATACATGATTAAACATCGTCACAAAGGCTTAAGAGGCCACTAGTCCCTTGTCTGCACGCGTAGTGGCTAAACGCTCGAGGAGGATTCTTAAATCCACAATGATGAAAGTTCGCATCACATTAACACCCGGGCAAAAGGCTATGGAAGGGAACGACGCAGCCGACGAAGATCCACGCAAATTCGCATACCGTGCTCCGTTTTAATAACGATACCCACGTTTCCCTCCTCAAAAAATATTGAGAACGTCTCCTCATCATGCACCTCGGATCACCATCCCCGCGCCGTACGAGGATCTCAACGCCGAAGAATCGCTAACGCTCCGCAAGATACAAACCAACACATATATCCACAAGTCTAGATCGGCGAAGATGTTAACTAGCAAACGTTTGACATTAACCTCAAACTGTGCTAAACACGGGCAAACACCAATCTCTTTACGCAACCAGGTTATATTGAAGGATATCTTCCTGGGTGAACGACTCAAACATTGCATATTAAGCTTAGGTCGACACATACGAGGCTGTCCTGGCCAGCTTGCACCTCACGATCAGCTTCAGCTGATGCTGGGGCCCTGGAGCTTGTGTTCCACCCTTGGGGACTACCTCGCCTGCGATCTTTTTCCCAAACCCAAACTTCCGTTCAATCTTTTTCAATAAATGTCTCTCCAAGTGTGTGTGTTGTTAAAAAACCAAAACTTTCAGCCAGGCCACGACGCTAGAGAATAAACATTTTGGAGCACTAACACTGTCCCGTTCTTGCTCAAACTCGCAAGCACGCCACAGCCACCACCTTACACGCTCGCATCTTGTCAGAAAAGCGTAAATGGCCTCTGCTTTATTTGTACCGCAGGGATGAAAAAATCGTTGCTGTTATACTAGCTCTCGTCGCTGAACTGCAGTTCTTGGAAAAGATACATGATAAATGCAGAAACTCCAACAATCTAAAATGCTCCAGCCACGCCGAAGTAACGCTACCGCATCCTACATCTTCAGACCTAAACGTAAATGTCACCCGCAACATTGTTTTTTTGTTGCGGATATCAAGTTTTCTTCCCTAAACTTTATTAGAGGTCACCTGCAACACTGCTGTTTGAAGGCTTTTACTCTTACTTTGTGAATGGAAGTACTTCAAAGGCCGTAGTTATCGCCGACACAGACCAGCACTGCGTTGCTTGCTCGTCGCAGAAGATAGAGTCTTGTAATGCGCGCGTTTGTTTTGTTGATATTTTGTTTAAAGGGGCTATCGAATGCATTTATTGCTGGAAATGAAAAGAGCCCCAGTATTGATTCAGTGACGTCTCCAAGCACGCAAAGATCATACCGAGAAAGAAGGGAAAGCCTTTTGCGCCAGTTTATGTTATCTGATGTGTGAGCGGTAATATTTGGCTTCAGTACGACGTGGCCTCCGAATCGAAGTACTGGACGCGCTGGTTAGGAAGCATTTCATGGTAAGAAAGCATCTCATGGTAAGAAAGCATTTCACATTTTTTAAAGAAAAGTGGATGTGCTGCCCCGTGGGCCTTTAACTAAAAATACAAATTTTGGGGGTTCAACTCGCCGGAGCTACACCTGGGCTATAGGCAATCCGTAGTGCAGGGCTACGGATCAGTTTTTACCAGCACGTGGAAATCTTTAACATGTGCCGACATCTCGACACAGGAGGGTTTTCGTTTTTCGCCTGCACCTGAAAAACGGCCTCCGGGATTGAGTTCGGACCCACGTCCTTCGGCCCAGCCGCACAGGCACGACCGCCTGTATCGATAATGACCTGCCCGTGCTCGCCGATTCCACGTGCCGAATTGTTTTGGCTTCTTGAGCTTTTTTTTAGTTCTTTATGACGCCACTGCACCGGCTTTCGCTGCTTTTGATGCCCATTTATCAAGCGTCGTCTGCAATTCGTCTGGCCTGCTCGTGATGATATTTCGTCTTTTTCTCGGTGCGTGGCACTAATGATTTGCCGAAGCACCTGTCAGAGTACGCACCTTCTGTGGGCTCGACGGTGTGCTTTAATGAATAGCTTTATACAGGTGAAAACGTTACTTGCCTAGGTTGGCGAAAGTCTAAAAGAACGTTTCGCATAATAGTTGGCGGTGCACTGTCAAGGGTTCACGTGTAAGAAAACGGCGTGCCGCAAGGTAGAGTTCTAAGCTGCACTTTGTTAATAATTAAAATGAACTCTTTTGATGAGTGGTTGTCACCTACAATTTCTTACTCTATGTATGTAGACGACGTCCAGATATCTTTTAAATCGTGTAATATGTCAATCTGTGAACGTCAGATCCCGCTTGTTGTCAAAAAACTTGCCTGCTGGGCAGACAAGAATGGTTTTAAACTCAACCCAAAAAAGCTATAGAGTTGTGTTCTCCAGGAAGCGCGGGATCCATCCGGACCCAGATATTACTCTTAATGGCGTTTCAATTCTTGCTAAAATGAAACACAAGTTTTTAGGCAGAACATTCGATAACAAAGTAACATTTGTTTCACACTTGAAACATCTTAAGCAAAAATGCCTAAAATTATGATCATTCTTGAAGTTCTTTCTCACCAGTCGTATGGTGCATAGAAACAACTCCTCCTGCGTGTTTATAGCTCCCTGGTGGGATCTCGCTTGTTCTACGGCAGGATCGTGTATGGGTGTGCAACAAAAAACGGCACTAAAATTGCTCTACCCAAGGCTGCATTTAGGGCTACCCTTGCATGGGGCGCTTTTCGCACTAGCCCTATTCAATATCTGTATGTAGAATGCGATAAATTGCCCCTACATCACCAAAGGTTATACATGGACATGTTGTATGGCTCAAAAATCATGTCTATGACAAATCATCCTTTTATTTCGACAATTAATGATACATCCACAAAGCAGCTTTTTTTTAAATCGTCCATCTATTTGCATGCCGTTTCCTCTCAGAGTGAGAGAAGCAGTTTCTGATCTAGCATTCCCGTTTTCAGACATCCACAAGACACCAATCATTGATTTTATTCCACCATGGCATCTCCGCCCTGCGTCGTGTGACTGTGTGTGTGTGTATGTCTTTCACCCAACTTGACAAAAACAGGACACTAAGAACTGGGATTCTGCAGCATTTATTTTTACTTCAGGATAAGGACCAATTGGCTGAGTGTTACAGCGACGCGTCCAAGACTGAAACTGATTTGTCTTGTGCTGCGCATGGGCCAAACTTTCGTGTCAGTAAAACAATAAATTTTTGTGAAGTATATTCACAGCAGAAGCGCATGGTGTTTTAATTGTCTTACATCACATAGTCCAATAGGAAATTTCAAAATCCATTGCGTTAACGGACTCTCTTAGCGTTGTGCGCGCATTCGCACATGGGCGCGCACGCGCACATGTATACAGACCACCAACTACATGTAATAAAGCCACACTTGGGACCATATACCCCTAACCCACGCAACAGATACGCAGAAGTCGCCTTGGATAGGCTACGGATAGGGCACACCCAAGCAACGCACTCGTGTCTGCTCACAGGATCTTCAAGACCCCAGTGCAGCAGGTGTGAAGAGGCCCTATCCGTAGCTCACATGCTCATTCAATGCAAGGCACTCAACAGCCCACGACGCATACATTTTTCTGAACTCTACAAACCACACATTCCGCTACACCCATCACACTTCTTGGCCGACATCCAATTGTTCTCTATTAAGCGTGTTTTCCAGTTTTTACAAGATGTCAAGTTTTTACACCTTCTTTTATATCCTGCATAAGCATCCTGGCCCTATACACCAGCCATCTTCATGGATTTTAAGTCACTTCACTTTTGTTTTTACTGAGATAATTTACTCTTTTATTGTAGAGTCGCGCTCACTATGACCTACACCGCTCATTAGTATTCAGACGATTATATCGTCAAAACAATGACTATGGGCATATACGTTAGGATAAGGCTTGATTCATTAGGACGTTGTTCTCCTAATGCGCACTTGGTCTTTAACCCCGGGTGCCAGACAAAGGTCATATAAAGCTGTGAATACTAATGAGCGGTGTAGGTCATACTGAGCGCGACTATACATCCGTGTCATCACCACATAAATTTGTCTTTGGCGCTCTTTGTTCTTGTTGGCCTTGCGCCATTAAACCAAAACCATCAATCAATCAATCGAAAGTACGCACCATGCAGGCGTCAACAGAATGCGCGTCCCTATATCGTCTGCAAAAAGCGTCCACAACGTTTAACAATTCCCTAACGCATTTCACAGTGTTGCACGTGTGGCAGAGCGATGCGTACATCAGAAAAAATAAGACATACAGAAACGCCGAAGGCGCTGTGCTCCATGGCGCGGATCAGAACAAATAAACACAAATAAATACTCCAGCTGAAAAAAATAAAACCGAAAAAATATCGGCGTGTTGACATTTCCCCTTTGCTTGCGACGCGTTCCACAGGACGCGCATCACAAAAAGATTAAAGCCATTCCATTCAACGTGAAAGCTGACGGAATTGCAGAGCAGTGATTCGCCATAACGGGCTGTGGCGCCGTTATCCGCTCACTGCTACCACCCACCGCGCTCTTCGCCGCCCTGTCTCACTCCTCTCTTGAAGAATGGAACGGTGATTAGTCCTATGCAATTCGAGTTTCCCGCCTCCGCAGTGCTCGCGAGCCCCCTGCTATAGAACAGTGCGAGCAGGAATTATGTTCTTTTTTTGCTTGCTTTCATGCCGCACGTGCCGGCGCATTACTGCGCAGTTTGGAACGCGTCGTTTTAGGCAGCCGCTTTAAAAACCAACCCAACGACGTTCGTAATTTAATGGACGCGGGGGCTGCGGGTTATATACACAGATTTTGGCTCAAATGTACCTGCAGTTTTCTGTGCGCTAAACAACTGGAGATGTATGACAAGCGCCAGCGGTTCAGGAGTTTCAAACGGTTATGACTATATAAACCGCTTGGTTTTCAAAGTCCCTGTAGGACGCCGTTACGGTACGCCGTCGGGATCGAGTACTTGGGTCCTTTATCTCACTGCGCCGCCTAATTCCAACAGTCGCTTGACATCGAAGCGTTACAGCGAGCGAGCTACTACAAGGGGAGTCATTAAAAGACTCTGCACTTAAAAATTAAAGCCGTTCTTCCGCTCGCGGCTGTCAGTACAAGACGTGCACCTACAACTCCTTCATGGCATCATTACCCCTCCCTCCCGAATGGGCACGGCCACCATACTAGCTCTTAATTTTTAAAACGCTTTCGACCAAGTCTCCCATACAGCAATCCTGAGCGCCGTTGACACACAGAAAGTAGGCCACCGGACCTATCATTACATCTGTTCCTTTTTAACCAATCGTAGAGCGGAGCTTCCCATTGGGGATGTCGCCTCCGCACAAATAAAAATATCATACATAAGAACCCCTCAAGGAGCGGTCTTGTCATCCTTGTTTTTCAACTAGCCCTCCTCCAACTCCCCCAGCAGCTTTCTCAAACACCCTACCTTCGAGGCAGTTTGAACTCGGACGGCATTACGCTTTGAACGTCTGGAGGAAGCAATGCCCAGATTGAAGACACACTTCAAACCAGTGCAAACATGGTCCTAGCTGTCGTGACTCAAGCAGGGCTCACTTGTTCCACAGCGAAATACGAGCTAGTAATTCTCCCCCCGCCTTGCGGTAAACCCCCGAGCCCTCCTACCATCACTATTGCTCTCGGCCACAGCAAAATTCCTACGCTACCCCGGATAAAGGTAGTAGGGCTGTCAATACAACAAAATTGCCAAACTCCCTATACCCCACTAGTCTATACGCCCAAATCACTCAGACCATTGGTCTTCTACGACGCATCACCCACCTGCATCACGGCCTCAAAGAAGCAGAACGCTTACGCTTCATTCAAGCTTTCATTATCAGTCGCCTCACCTTCTCCCTCCCGCACCACAATCCCACCCGTGCAGAACTTGACAAAATAAACCGCCTGTTGCGTAAAGTCTACCGAGTCACCCTGCAGGTACCTCACAGCACTCCCGCTGGCAAACTAAACAACTCAGTATCCACATTACCCCTTAGGAACTTATTGAGGCCCATCTAATGAAGTATTACTTCCGTTTAGCATCATCCCCTGCGGGACTAACAATTCTCCGCCGATTGCACATCCGCATCCCCATCTTCACTAATACTGCCGATCCGACCTCCCTACCATTCGAGACAATATTCTCACCCGGCCGCTACCACGCAGCGTGCACCCCACAAACCACGTCGCTCGTACGGAACAACGCGCACGTTACCTGGTAGAAAAATGCCTAATGAAACTGACAACCCACTATTTGGATGCCGCTAGCTACGGAAACCACATAGCCTATGCCTTGGCGGTAATCAAGTCCTAACTCCTCCCCACTCACATCTCTCACCATCCGCACCCACTTACCTACTGAGTTTGAAGAGGCGGCAATAGCGCTACCCCTTTCTCAGAGCCCCACCCCAAAAGTCATCTTGTCCGATTCTCAGTCTGCTACACGGAACTTTTCCCGAGGGCACATATCAGCCAAAGCTGTCAAAATTCTTCCGCGCAATTCCCTGAAAACGCCCGTGAAGGTCATATGGACACCTTCCCACACCGGTTTAGAGGATAATGAGGCGCCCCACACAGTAGCTCGAGATCATATAGCAGCTCGAGGCCATTCTGTTACCCCTAAGCACGGAGCGCAATCTACTCTAGATAGCCTTCTTACGTACCCGGCTATCACCGCGCACTATGTATACTGCCTCCTCCACCAGAGTGGCCCCAGCCCACTCCTTACTTTCTACAAGGGAAGAACGCTTGTGGCGGCTCCTTCAAACTAATACCGTTCCGTGGCGCGCACCTTCATCGCATAGACCCCGATCAGTACCCATCACCACTGCGGAGATGTCGACACCATCTGCCCCACTAGTGTGGGCGTGCCCCCGAAGCCTCTTACCCCTAATACCCTCTGCTGATCAATGGGAGGCGGCGTTGGGCGGCTCTGACCCCGGGATCCAGAAAGCCTTGGTGGAACATGCTGCCGAAGTCACCAGTGGTCACCACCCGCCCTACATTGCATACTGCAATAAAGTTTATTCCTCCTCTACTTAACGTGACAGCTGTCGGAAGCGCAGAGCAGTGGAGCCGTTATCCGCTCACTGCTACCACCCATCCCGCTTTTCGCCGCCCTGTCTCACTCATCTCTTGATGAACGAAACGGAGGTTAGTCCAATGCACTTCAAATTTCCCGCCTTCGAAGTGCTCGAACGCCCCCTGCCATGAACAGCGCGAGCGGGAGTTATGCTCTTTTTTTTGCTTGCTTTCATGTCGCACGCGCCGGCGCTTTACTGTTCAGTTTAAACACGCAGTTTCTGGCATCCACTTTTTCCCCTTATATCGTAAAAACCAACCCAACGAACGTTCCTACTTACATTAACTCGGGGGCTGCCGGTTAACTACATATATTTTGCCTGAAATTTACCTGACGTTTTCCGTGCGCTAATGTATGACAAGCACCAGTGGTTCGGGAGTTTCGAACGGTTATGACTATATAAACCTCTTGGTTTTCAAAGTCCCTGTGGGACGCCGTTACGGTACGCCGCCGGGCTCTACTACCTGGGTCCGTTATCTCGCCGCGCCGCCTAATTCCGACAGTCGCTTGACATCGCAGTGTTACAGCGAGCGAGCTACGACGACAAGGTGAGACCCTAAAGCGCTCTGCACTTAAAAACCACACTAAGAAACGAGAGCACTATCATGATACATTGAAATACGAACAAGAGAGCGCATGACTTTCAGTACATGCCACGCATCCTGGAGATGGCCCGCGTATGGGCAGTATAAACAAGTTACGAGAGTTCGTGACCAACCTTAGTATGGAAAGACCACCGTCTTTCCATCGTCTGTTGGGCGCTTCGCACTAGATAGAAAAATACAGGAGTATAGCTGCGGGCGCCGTTTTCACTCAGTGCAGCGACGAAGCTATTAGATCACGCTCGCGTGAGCCGGCGCCGTACGCGGCGGGAAGGCAAACCAAAGTGCTCAAATTCCGAACTGTAGTCTTTTAAAGACGATAGTCTTTCTTGGGCTACTTAAACGCAGAAATTTTGGTCTGTCTGTCTGTCTATCTGTCTGTCTGTCTGTCTGTCTGTTTGTCTGTCTGTCTGTCTATGACTCGATTCATCCACCCTGCCAAAGTGAAACCGAAACTGCGCAAGTCTTATGTACTCAGCCAAATCTAAACGCCAAAGTCCAGTGCTAATGTTCATACTTGTCAACATTGTTGACAAGTATGAGGCAGAAGTATAAGGCATAAAATCAATACATCAGTGATATTTGCAGTGGTCCTTTATTACAAATTCACGAATGCTTGGTTTTGGCGATAGAAAATAAAATACTGCATCAACTGCAGAAAACCGTCGTCTTCTGTTGCCCGCGCTACCTTGCGGCATTTAAAAAATCAAACGGCAACACCAACGAAAGGTTCAACTAGATAGGTTCCACGTTCCGCTTCGAATGCTCATAGAGTAGGGCAACGTGGTTCTATAAACGCTGTAGTAGGGTGCCTCGATTCACGCGTCTCCGCCGTACGGCATCGCTGGCATCGAGGCACCCGACCTGGAGCAGTGGAACGCGGTAAACCTAACTTGACTTGAGCAAACCTCTAGCGTGTTATCTTGAAAGAAACGAGGCGGGAGAGGAACAGCATAAGAGGTGAGCGGGAAAGAGAAGGGTGACATTTACTTGCCAGGGGCGCCAGTCGACCATCATCTTTCAGTCGACATTTGCAACGAAAGGAGCAGATACGCGGCCATTTTTTTTTCTACCAACGTTGGGCACGAACTGTCGTAACTTGTTCGTACTGCGCATACGTGGCTCGTCGCTAGTATGTGCAGCATGTACTGAAGGGAGGTTCCCGATTGAACCCATTCCCATTTCATCCTTCCCGCTTGTTCCCTCCCGTTTCAACCCGGCGCAAAGCGACCTTTGCGTTTCGTCCTTTCCCGTTTCGCCTCGTCCCATTTGAACCCATTCCCACTTAAACCTTCTCCCTTGTTCCCTCCCTTTTCAACCCGGTACAAGACGACCTTCCCGCTCCGTATTTTCCCATTTAGCCCGTTTCCGGAATAACCTACACCATTACGCTCAGGTGACACGGACCGAGGTGTGCGATTTTTGAAATTAAGGCTCGTGATTAAGGTTTTTATTTACGTCCGGCGTAACCCAAAGTAAAAATTGGGTTTCCTTCGGACGTAATCTGAAAAATAAATTGAAGTTACGACAGCAAAAAGGGCCCATCTCCCCGCGAGGGGGACTCGAGTAAATGCGTCGCATAGGGGGTGGGTGTATTGCGTTAACGTTTAGTGTTTGGGGAGTTGGTGGTAGTGAATGCGTTGTATCAGCAGCTTCTTGACGTAGTTTGAATGAGTCAAGGATATAAGGCGCGTTCGTAGCCTTTCATTCTGTGTCTATTTTGTGGCGCAGTGGGAAGAGCACCATGTACCTCGCGTTCCGCCCACAGGTAGTGAATGCGTTGTATCAGCAACGTTTTGACGTAGTTTGAATGAGTCAAGGATATAAGGCGCGTTCGTAACCTTCCATTCTGTGTCGGCTTTGTGGCGCAGTGGGTAGAGCACCATGTACCTTGCGTTCCGCCCGCAGGGTCGTGGGATCGAAACCAGGCGCCAGTAAGTATCATTTTTTTATATAGTGTAGGGGGAGGGGTGCGGACCTGTTGTTGAGAGCGAGAAGGGTAGCGTGAAGCGGGAGAGGAGGAGTGGGGGAGAGGGCGCACCTGGAACGGCTGTTGCGGACGCCGAGGCACGCCGACAACGCCGGGTGACATCGTGAGTTAAAGAAATGCTCTGCATTTAAAAAAAAGTTACAGCAGGCGGAAACAAAATTCAGACACGCCCTATTACAACATTTTACGATACGCGGAATATAACCAAAAAAAAATACGTAGGTTGACGCGTTACGTCCCACTCGGTACAGCTTCGGTAAATTACAGCTGAAGCCGCCCCCTGCCGTATGCTTTCACGTTGGTCGAGCAGTGTGGAGCGTGTTGTTCGCATTCGGGCAGCGGTGTGGTTTCGAGTCCCGACAATTTAGTAAAGGGGTAATGTGTTATTTTTACGCGGAAAGAAGATCCCCCAAAATTTAATTACCAAATCTAGCAAACTAATGGGAAACGTATGGTATGAAAGCGGTAACTATTATGGGCCAAGCCAGCGGGTTTTACTGTCCATTTTAATGTGGGGCTAACGGTCACTTTATATGCAAATCTCTGTAAAAAGATGGCCATTGAAGTCTAAAGCTCAAATTTTCTCTTGGAGGATATGGTCGTACACATCTTTCATCGAGGCGTTAAGAACTCCCCAAACTTCATTCTTTTGCGTGTATTCTTTACGGTTAATACACGGGTGGGCGCACAGCAAGCAAATATAGCACATAACATTTATGTTGTCACCCATCTAATGCTTCAAACATTTCTGCTGAACCAGCTGCTAGCTTGAGAACTTTTTCTTGAAATGCCAGCACAGACATGCATCACATGCAATGCACGCAGTTTCGACGAATGTATTCTTACACTAGTTGCATTGGAACATGGGTGCATGCCTCTTGATTATAAAAAAGCAATCCTTGCTACTGACGGGATTTGAACCCACATCAATACAGTATGTCCTGTTAACAATTTTTTTGATTGCGAAATCTTTCCTGTCCTGACTATGTTTGCCACAGTGGCCGGTAGGACCCCCGATACCGGAAAAATGTCTTCGAGAGCATAATTAATTGGTTCAGCGCAATTGCTTCTTTTCTGAGGAGAGCCGCCAACGAACGAACAAACTTTTTTGAATCCGTACAGAAGCCAGACGAACGAAAAATGCGAAAGAATTTCCTTCAAAAAGCTTGAAGAGCACAGCATCGGCCTCAGGCGTTCGCAAACTTTATCGGATAGAAATATCTCAGTATGCTCAATTCCAGATAAATTACTGCGAAGAAGTTTTTACATTAATGCATGATTCGTTCCTTGGACGCACATTTTGGGGAACACTTTCAAAAACGGTAACATATTTTCAGAAACTCGAATTGGTTAAAACGATACGAGTTCAATTCGAAGGGCGTTTTAGTTACGGGTTGAAACGGGAAGGGCCCAAACGGGAAGGTCGTTTTGGGAATGGGCGCACACGGGACGGGTCAAACAGGAAGGGCGTTTCTAGACTGGGTTTAAACGGTACGGGTTCAAACGGGAATGGGTTGCTTTGGGCTACACCTGTTCTGAAAGCCACGCGCTTCGTTGCTGGTATTTCAATAAATCAGTATAGTACAAAGAAATAGCCCCAGCAATCTTCGTTGGCTTGCAGCTTCAGTCGAGGCAGTGTCGTAGCATAGATAGTGCATCCGCAACAAGTTGCAGCAGCGAGTCCGATGTCGGGGTTGTAGGCTGTAGTCGACGTTGGCAGAAGTCTGGCGACAATTTATACCTAGCCAAAAGAAACTCTTTCGCGCTCTCATCCTATAAGAATAGGCTAAGGAATACGGAGCAGCTTTTTTGCAAACTCGATGGTATATTGTTGCGTAGAGCTTGGCAACGCCAGCAGCCGCACGGCAAATGCAATTTTCTTTCAAATTTCAATTTTCTTTCAATAGAGAAAATTGCCTATAAGTTCATGACTTCATTTCGCACTAAATACGATTTAATAAACCCTGTTCAATTCGGGTTTCGCAGAGCACTAAGCGCTACACATTTATTGGAAGATTTTAACGATTACATTTGCAGCAACTTTGATAATAACAAAATGGTAATTTGCCTTTTGGTCGACTTGAGAAAGGCATTTGACACGATTAACCACCAGTCTTTGCTAAGGAAATTAGATACCTTTGGTTTCAGAGGACCGTATGAGCAGTTTCTTAATAATTACTTTTCCGATCGGGCTCAATGCGTCTGTATTTCGAATTGCATTAGCAATACGCTTCCCATAGACCATGGAGTACCACAGGGATCTGTGCTGGGGCCTTTATTATTTAATATTTATGTTAACCAACTGGACGATCTTCCTTTCAAATAAAAAAAATTCCTTTACGCGGATGATACAGTTCTTGCATTAGCCTGCGACATAACGATGATGGAGCTCGAATTATCCAAGAGGACATTTGTGTTTTGGTCGACTGGTTCAATATGAACATTATTTTTGTTAACACATCAAAAACAAAGTTATTATGTTTTCATAGCCAGCATAGAGTCCCAGCGCCGACTTTGTTTTTCTCCATGGTACTCAATGTTTCGGTTGTTCGTGCTCTGAACTTGATCTTGTACACAATGTTAAATACTTTGGTTCGATCTTTGACGACACATTATCTTGGAGTCTGCAAATTGAGGAGGTGGCTAAACGGTTGCGTTTTATTTGTATATAATTGTTTTCTCTGAGGTCGTGCTGTGACGTTTCCGTTAAAAAAAATGGTGTAAAAATGTCTAGGTGAGTCTATTATCACATATGGTTTGACTCTTTATGGTTTTGCTTCCCCTTATAAATTAAACGTTATAAACCGAATATTGAATAAAATTGCCGTTAACCTTGCGTATGGTACGCGATACCATGATTACGATCTTCAATCAATTATGTATTCCTTTGACATGTTGTCTGTGCTCCAGCAGAGTATTTTTGATGTAATAATGAAAAAATATTTTGATGATTCATTCAGAGTACTAAATGTTAAAGGGACACTGAAGTGATTTGTAAACAATGCGGGATTACGAGCGCAAATTGTAGTCCGGAGTCCGTAGGCCCTGTTTCGACCACTCTGAGCGCGTTTACGCGAATTTATTTAGTAGAAAAATCAATTCGAAAATGCTGTGCTCCTCTCTTTACGCTCGCCCATTTTCTGTGGCGTTTTCGTGTGACGTCAGCAGGAGAGGAGCTGGCAATTGGCTGCGCTACTGTACGGCTCGCCGAACTTCCGCGACCGAGTCAGTCGGCCCAGCGTTTAGTCCGCCGGCCGCCGACGGGTCGTCGCAATTCGCTCTATCAGTTGAAACTAAGCCACAACACGTTTGGGAATGGAAGAATGTGCCTTTCTTTACTTCTCTAGTTTGTACACTGTATCTAGCCTCCATGTCAAGGTCGCTTCACACAAGCGCTGCACAAGCGCACATGCGACGCTTCGCTGACTGGTACGCCAGTAGGAAAATATAAGGCCTCTTGAAGGGGGAGAAGAGTCAGCGAAGTCAATATAGGTACTAAGAAAATAAAATCAACTGATATTTTTACCGTACAGCGTAAAACTAGGGTGCGGGAAGCACTTTTTTGCGCTGGGCGAACAAGAACAGCGGTCAGCAGCACGACTACGCATCTGCGAACGCTTTTCCGTCTACGAAATGCAATTGCTAGACGTGAGCTATTGTGGAAACTCGGGGGACGCTTACTGCACGAGCGCAATACAACAAATAGTCACCTAAGCCGTTTGAAATACTAAAACTAAATAAAAGGGAATTCTGGTTATACATTATATAGCTTATATTTCCATCATCGCCATCGCCCGCCCATGGCCTAGTTCCCTGGAGTGCTAGGTATGTCACCCGAAGTGTTTTGCCAGTCACAAGGTCGAATCCCCGCGGGTACAAATTTTTTTTTTATAAGTTCACTTTTTCGTTTTTTGCCGATGTTTTCTATACTGGGTTCACCTTTTTTTGGGCCGCAACGTTCATTGCTTCACGAACTAGTCCACAGAACTCGCGCAGGCTGGCACTGGCGCGCTAGCGAGTTCTCGTTGGCGTGCTGTTGCCATAAGCACCGACTGCTTGCGGGCAGTGGGCACAGGCCAGAATCAACAGACCCTTGAAATGGTGCGAATACGCTTTTTACGATACAGGCATGAGTGAGGCAAGCTCCAAATATGGGGGAAAAGTGCATGCATTTGAACGTCTGCGGGGACGCGGAGGGCGTTCATGCACTGCATTACGATTCCAAGCCGTCCTGGGAGGCTTATCTTATGCATTTTACAGCCGACAACATGGCAGAAGCGCGGTACTACGATTACTGTGATAGTATTGAGAATGCCCATCCAACGATGCCATCGGATGTCAAACATGTTGTTTTACAGAACCAAAACCGAAACCGAAACTTGTTTGATTGCTAACCTTGGGCATCGTCCAATCACGGTGCCCCCTCCTCCCAACGTCACAGCTTAGTTGGTGCGGCGGCCGCAAACCGCGCATGGTAGTTTTTCTTCTTTCGCGCTTTGTAAAATAATTACCGATTAGTCAACCGGATAAACGATGAAAAGTGTGCTAATTTGAGCCAGTCTATGCAGTGCAAGCAAAACCGGGAGCTTGACAAATTCACTTCAGTGTCCCTTTAAAGTGAAGCCGCTACGTTACACTGAACGATTCATCCTACCTCGTGTGTACACCAATTTCTGTAAAAGAAGTCGCCGCTTCTATGTTCCATTTTATTTTAATAAACTTCACTTTGGCCCCAATATCCCTAACTTCACCACAGTGTGACGCTTGCATCGACTGTGGTTGAGCACAGACGCATAATTTTCCCATTCTTTCGTTTGTAATTCTTACTGTGTTTTAACACCAAGCTTGGCATTCCTTTATGTAACGATTGTTGTGTTATTTTCTTTCACGCGAAGCTCCCTTAATCGCAGTGTTTTCTAATGTCTTGTATGTTCCCACACTTGTGTTCCTATTTATCGAGCTTGTTTTATATGTTGGAAATCTAGTACTTGGTTGTAAATGGGTATATCTATATTTATTATGTTCAATCACAAACTGTGATTCGCTGGGCTGCCCAGCCACGCACACAAGCGACCCCCACAGGCTTATGCGGGCTGGATCATGTATTTGCATATCTACAGTGAATATAGTATTATTATTATTATTATTATTATTATTATTATTATTATTATTTCATAGGTTTCCTATCGCTTTGGTACGAGAGCAGTGGCCCAAAAAGATATACGTATACTGCTCTAAGCGCAGGCCCTGACCGCGGTTAACTCTCGTATACACAACTTTTGCAGCTGTAGGGCTGGCAAGCCACCTCGTGGGAGCTTCTACAATAGTGGCCCAATTTATGTGAAAGAGCCGCCGCCTTTATAAAAAAGCGATTTTTTTCCCGCGCACGAATAACGGAGCTGCCACGCTCAAAATGACGCAATCGGAGTTGGTTTCCTTGTAGATTTCGCACGTGCGCAAACGAGCTTCACGCAAAAAGAAAGCTCCACGGTAAAGCCTAAGTCGGTAAAGGTTCTGTATATTTGAATGAACAGAAATGCTCCAAAATAACTAATACTAGTTGAAAAGGCAGAATGTGGTTTAGCTGTGTACGTTGACTACTGCATAGCTGACAATCGTGTCTGGAGTCTGGACGCACCAGTATACAGTATAATCTATGCGCACACCGGTAGTATAGGTACGAAACAGCATTGTCGGTATTTATTGGTACGACCGCTACATTCTATGCCAGCAGTGGCAGATAGCACTGCGAGAGAAGCTAAGTTGGCGAGGTTGGAGATTAAATTTAGCGCTACCTGACGGAGTGCGCTGTTCCTACTCAGCAATTTCTAGGCACGCTGGCTCCCATGGACGCCGGCTTCTATGGGCAGGTCGGTATCGATAAAGGCGGTCGTGAGCCCAGCACCTTAGCCACTGAGCTACACAGGCGAGTAAGACACCATTACCTACGAGAACCTTGGGCCATGCGTAACTTTGTCACATCTGGTGACGGTGGTGGGTACATCAGAAACCCCCGCCAAGTCAGCAAGCGAGTCTCAAAGTCGAGACAGCCGCCGACTACAAGGTCAAACCCATTGTTTGGTCTCGTGCAGTGCAACTTGATGGAAGGGAAAGCAGCTACCGACACCATGACGCTGCGGCGACCATGACCAACGCTACAAGTTCTTTTTGCCGTTGTCCTTTAGCAACTCCGGGAGCGATCACCATTTGGCTGGTCACCTCAGGAGGATTGTAAGAATGGTTGGAATAAGTCGAGCGGCGTAGGATGTTTAACCGTTGAGACGAGGACAAACACTTTGGCAACTGCTTCCCCTCGTATTTGGTTTGAGAACCATGAGAATTCTCTCACGACTTCGACACAATCTATTGAAGGCTGAGTTCCTAAGGACATTGACTACTGTTCTACGTATAGAACGTGCCGAACTCTGCCTGCAGACGCGTACGCAATACCTCACTTAAGATGACGTAGTTTTTCTTGAGGACATGAAGAGGTTTAGGCGTGTTCACCCCGAGATGCCATGAGACAAAAAAAAAAAAACGGTTTTGGATGGGGAAGTTAGACTAGATAATGTCGCCTAAATACTTTCGATGGCTGCCATGAGGCGGAAAACCGTCAATACAAGCTCAATGCAGTACGACGGGAAAGTGCGTGCGTTCACAACGCCTCCCGTCGATACCGTTGGTGTCAGAACGGACAGCCTACATGAAAGAACCTACTCCGTAGATCACGACGTATTGCGAAAAACTTTCCTAATGACGCAACAATCTGAAGTCGCAGCCTTACCCAATGGTATCTGAGAAGGGAAATGAACACTAGGGTCATTTTCTTCTCCAGAAGAACCCCGTGAGCTTTAAGCCATAATTTGAGTCACTGCCCTTCGTACTTGTGGCTTTACTGTAAGCCGCCACAAGAGGCCCCGTCTAACCGCCGTGGGCTAGCACCCTCCAGACCACCTGCGGTGCAAGACCCTATTCCCGTATGAAGACCATCGTGTGAGAACGCCCGATCATACTTAACTCTGCTGCCACTGCGGCACAGCCGGCTACGTCTACCGTCGCTGCCCTATGAAATATCTCGGGCTTCGGGGTCCCCATATCGACAGCACAACGACCGCAACCTGGCCAAAGACCGCGTGACATTAACGAATACTTTTAGTGGATTAGCCAAACCCTAGCTGTGTGCACCCGTTCCCCTTGGCCTCAACCGTTATGATTACACATCCGCCACGGCAAGGCTGGCTTACCCGTAGTAAACTAAAAGCAGCAGCTTCTGGAGGTGACGTTGCTTTATAGTGCAAGAAAGCAAACCCTCCAGCGATTCAATGACGCAGCAAAAACAAGGCCGTACGACGCTCCTACTTGCCAACGTCCCGAGGAAGCCTTTATGCGACGGCTAAAAGTATGCGATGATGACCCCAAGCCGCAGCTCACAACTGACGCGACCGATCCCGTCATGAAAAGGATGACGAGCGCAGAAATCGACACTCACGGCGAGGCAGCCGTGACAAGACATCACGACGCACCCGAATCTCGAAGACAACTACGACCGACCTTGAGCTACGCATGGACAGTTATGACGGTATTGGCACTATATCCACGGAAGCCGACTGACTATAGTGTGAGGAGGGGATCATTCGCGTCGAAGAAGCTGAAAAGGGTTACAGGTTGGCATGCTACGTACATAAGCACCGCAGGAGGTCCCCTCGTCCCGCCAAGTGGAACGCGTGCATCGCCGTTCACCGTCAAGCGCATCACGTACCGTACTGCTGCGTTCCCTATATTCCCAAGACTGGGTAACTAAGCACCGTGTGCTCTTCAGTGCCCTTCAGTGCAAGCGAAAGGAAGAATCTAATCATCCAGTAGTTAGCTAGACAGCATACTGCGAAATCTCAAGCAAAGGCGAACTTTTACGAAACACTACGCGTATAATCTCTGCTTTTGCTCGGGATAACTGTAGGTTTTGAAATGTTAAACCTGAACCATCTGTTTTACCTTTTATCTAAATAACAATGGTGCTGCCTCCAATCCTAGGTTAGGCTCAATAATTATCCTACAAAATAAACATTTTCGCTCAGACAGAAAGATAAAACTAAAGCCGTTCCACTCAACGTGAAAGCTGTCAGAAGCGCAGAGCAGTGATTCGCCATAATGGGCTGTAGCGTCGTTATCCGCTCACAGCTACCACCCAATCCCGCCTCCGCAGTGCTCGTGCGCCCCCTGCCTGAAACAGCGCCAGCGGGAGTTCTGTTCTTCTTGCGCTTGCTGTTCCTCCCGCACGTGCCGGCGTTGCACTATCCCTTTTTCCCCCTGACTATCGTAAAAACAAACCCAGAGACCACTCCTAACTAAATAAACGCGGTCGCTGCCGGTTAATTACGTAGATTTTGCCTCAAATGCATCTGCAGTTTTCTTTGCGCTAAATGACAGGGAGATGTATGACAAGCGCCAGTGGTTAACGAGTTTCGAACGCTTATGACTATATAAACCGCTTGGCTTTCGAAGCCTCTGTGGGACGATGCGGCTACAGAACACCGTGGGGCTCTACTTAGGTCCAGCGAGCGAGCTACGGCAAGAAGGCGAGTCCCTAAAGTGCTTTGCACTTAATAGAAAGCGAAAGATAGATCACAGAGAGAGCTACAGTAGGAGACCGGCATTGTTCAGGCAGTTTTTTTAAAAAGCAAGAAAAAGAAAACAGGAAGCCGGTTTGTGCTGCCAGTTCGTGCTGGGTCTTAATGGATCGTGCAGCAAAAATAATTTTCTCCCTATTAGTTAATTCCTTTTCCTTTCCCTGCCTCGGTGTTTACGAAATGTAAATGTTCGAAACTGTTGCTTTTAATTCAGTGAATTTCCTCAAGCAATCAAGCCCACAAGGAAGACAGATTTCTGGAATAGCTCACCAGTACCTACACCACAAGAAGCGGACAGCCAGTAAAACGTCTGACGGCCGTCAGCGAACACAAAGAAACGTGGTTCGCACATAAGTTTAAGAAAAATAGAAATGATTGAAAGACGAGACGGAAGCTGTCAATAGAAGAAAAAATATCAGAAAGTGGCGGAAAATCTCACGAAAATTGCTTTGTTTGAAATAATAACACACACTCATACGCGCACACATACATGAGCACACCAATTGGGGCGAAACTCTCAATCGAGGAATTGCCATAGAATGCTTAGTATTTAGAGCTGAATAAACTTCGTACCGCTTTCTTTTCGGGCTACTCTTATGTATACTGCAATGTATAGCTCCAAGCTAGCGCGAACAAGAAAATGCGCAGGAAATATTTTCTACGCATGACACGTGGTGTCCTTCAATTCTAGCATCGCACGGGCTCAATGGCCGGGCTCAATGGCCGGGCTCAAGTTTTACATTTCCATTTTCCGGGGCTGCGCCTGGCAGGGCGGCGAAGCCAAACTTTATTTTGCTTCCTCCTTCAGCGCGTATTTTTCCGCGGCGCCGATTTTACTAGCCTGTTGTCGTGATAACCAATTCAATGTATAATGCGAATTGAAAGAGCACCGTCCGGTTCGGTTATGAGCGTGTGTTCTGCTTTAAACTTGTCCAAGGCAACGTCTGCGCTACGCAATGTTGACATGTATTATCCATGCCACCAGTGGTTTGGGAAGGTTCCATCCGTATATACTTCGTCTTCGGTGTCCCTATTATGGAAGGCAGAAAACGAATGGTAGTAGGTTTTCGCAGAGCGAAAAAGCGCGCATGACAATCTGATACGAACTTTCAGAAACACTGGTGTGAGAAGGCGCTTTGAAGAACCGTCAGTCGTATCAAGAAAAGTTAAAAGGAGGAAGCGCTTGTGCCGGTGGCGACGATATGCGCGTGCGGAGGTGGGTGAAAGAGAGGCAAAGAGAGGCAAAAAGACGAAGAGGAAGAGGTTGCGAAGGCTGTGGAGAGAGATAGAGAGAGAGAGAGAGAGAGAGAGAGAGAGAGAGAGAGAGAGAGAGAGAGAGAGAGAGAGAGAGAATAAACCCTTATTTAAATCAACCGGGGGGATTGTTCTGAAGCTTGAAGGAGGCGTCCTCAGTTCAAGATGCCTTGAGCGCCGGCAGCATCGGCAACCCTTTGAGCCAGCCGAAGCTGGTCGCCCAGGCCGGTGCTCGCCAAGGCGCTCTCCCAAAGCTCGGCAGCAGAAAGTAGCAGGTTGGGGGAATCATTGGGGATTGGTGTTCCGGGTTCCCCGCAAAATCGGCAAAGCGGGGAGTTCGGGCGGTTAAAAATGTGGAGCCGGATGGGATGGGGGAATGTATTCGTCTGTAGAGCACGGAAATGATGTTCGTGCTTTCGGGGTAGATATTTGTGTGTGTGTGGGGGGGGGGGGGGGGAGCGAATGTCTGACGCGACAGCCTGTAGTGCTGTGTGATCTCTGCGTAAGATGTTAGGGTTTGCATGCGCTCGGGTTCGGCAACGCCGCTCTCTCTCGGCGCCAACTCGGTGGGTCAATCCTCGAGCGATGGCGTCAGCCGCCTCGTTTCCAACAATACCGTGATGTGCCGGAGCCCATACAATCCTGATTAGCCTCTTCGGGGGCCGCTGCTGGATGATGCGTAGCGTTGTTGTGTGCATGCGTCCTCAAGCGAAATTCCGACAAGCGTGCAGCGAGTCAGTGACAATAACCGCTGCATTAGTTAGTACAACGGCGAGGGCGATGGCCACTTCCTCCGCTTGTGTATTATTAGATGCAACGCATCTCTTTAACTCGCCTTGTCCCGCGTCGTTGTCGCGGCATAGTCCGCATCCCTCCCCCATTCTCCTCGCCGCGGCAGCTGCGCGCTCCGCCGCTCTCACCGCCGCGCCATCTGTGCGTCAGCGCGGTCAGCGCGCAGCTTGCGCTCGGCTGCGCTCGCTCCCGCCGCCGTGCCAGCTGTGCGTTAGCTCGCAGCTTGCGCTCGGCTAAAAATTTACACCATCTTCCCGCGAGGGGAACCATGGGGTAGATTCGACGCATCGGGGGTGAACATGCTGCGTAAATAGGATACACAACAACAGCAATCCACACGCTGACATCGCTAACATAACGGAAATGCAACGGCAACCCCCGATGCGTTGCATCTACCCCATGGTTCCCCTTGCGGGAAGATGGTGTAAATTTTTTTTCGCCGGCAATTGAGAGTCTGCAACGGTGCTTGTTTTTGACGACTACGGTGGATACCGTTGCGGACCTACACAGATAAGACGCCGCGTCCGTATACGCCTTTGTTGGTTGACTGCCATAGATCTTGTATATGGCTTTTGCTCTGGCTTCCCTACTGTCGACAGGGTCACGGGGTGCATATAACTGGGCAGGGGGTGTACCGTGATGTTTTCACGTACTTCGTGGGGTAGGTTTCCCGTGAGTGTGGGCGGGTGATCGAGTGGAGCCAGAGTCGCAGGCGTGAGAGGATCGGACCTCCGCTTTTCCGTTACTGCCAGCCTCGCTCTTTGGTTGGTGAGATGAGCCTCAATTAGCTCCTCGGCAGTGTTATGAATGCCGAAGTGGAGAAGTCTTTCGGTGGAGGTGGAGACCGGAAGTCCGAGTGCTGGTTTATATGCCTTGCGGATCATCGTGTTGACCTTTTGGGTCTCGGTGATGCTGAGCAGAGCGTATGGTAACACGTATATAATCCTCGACACGACAAAGGCCTGGACGAGCCGAAGCAGGCCCACCTCCCATGCCACGGGTTTTCGTGGTGATCCGGCGTATCATGTGCGTCACCTGATCAGTCATTGTCTTGAGTTGGGTAATGAGTAGTGAGTTGGTCTTGCTTGCTTGAAAAGTCATTCTGAGAATCTTTATATGCTGAGATGGAGTGATGGTGTGTCCATCCAACTTGAGGGAGATGGTGGTTGTGCCTGGACATATTTCTTGCGTGGGGAAACAACTAGCAGCTCCGATTTTAAATGCAGAGCATTTCAGTAACTCACGATGTCACCCGCGTTGGCGTCCGTAGTCCGCGTCCGCATCGCTCCCCCTACACTATATAAAAAAATAATACTTGCCGGCGCCAGGTTTCGATCCTACGACTCTGCGGGCGGAACGCAAGGTGCACGGTACTCTACCAACTGAGCCACAAAGCCGACAGTTACGAACGTGCCTTATATCCTTGACTCATTCAACCGTCGGCCAGAGGTGCGCCCTCTCCCCCGCGTCCTCCTCGCCTTCTCTTCGCTAGCAACGCCCTCTCTCGCCGCGTTTGGTTCGGGCGCACAACAGGTGGGGACGTGCGCAACACCCTCTCTCGCCGCGTTAGGTTCGCGCGCAAGAACAGGTGGGGCGCTCGCATCGCGCTCTCTCGCCGCGGTCGGTTCGCGCTTAAACCACATATGTCGTTCGCGCGCGCTGCGGTCGCTAACATCTGTGGCGTGATCGTGACGTCAGCATCACGCGTTCGCGTGGTGGCGATTTCGGCGCTATAACACTCTCTCGCGAGGGGCATTGGATTGGATTCGATTGGATTGGCTTGGATTGGCTTGGATTTGGATTGGATTGGATTAAAGTGAATTGTGTTGGATTGTGTTGCGTCATAGCCGCGCCACGTTGCGTCATAGCCGCTCCACGTTGCGTCATAGCCGCGGCAGGGGGTTCACGGCACGTTTCATTATCGATTTCATCGACAATGTCTACGCTGGAGGACAACAATTACAACAACAACCAATACGTAATCCATACGACTTGCAGGCGCGCCCCCCCGCAGAAATGCTCTGCATTTGATCGTGCCCCTCGCGAGGGGGATGTTTTTTTTGCGGAGCGCAGCAGAGGCCGCACGACTTCGCATACTCACTTAGCACATCCGCTGCTTGTTGCAAGCGATCCTGCATTGCCCAATTGACCACGTGGACGTCCAGATGGCAATGTCATCCGCGTATAGGCCATGCCTGATCCCCGGGATGTTGTTGAGGAGAGGCGGAAGCCCAACGAGGGCAATTTTAAACAGCAGGGGAGAAAGCACTGCTCCCTGAGGTGTACCGTGACCTCCCAGGAGGAATGATTTTGTGGAGGTAGCACCCACTTTTATGATAGCTTTCCTTAAGCTGGTCGAAAATATATTGGGCTGAGAGATGAGGACGGAACCCCACCATCGTTGTTGCGAATAGGCCCGAGTCTTCTAAATAGGTTTCCAAATGGTTAAGAATTACATGCTCGAGTAACCTGCCGACGCACGACGTGAGGGATATTGGCCTTAGATTCTCAGTAGATAGTAGGTTCCCCGGTTTTGGTATAAAGCGAACTTCCGCAGCTTTCCATTACTCTGGTAGTATACCTTCCAGCCTCACATTGTTGAGGTATGCTGTAAGTTCAATGATTGAATTGTCGTCGAGGTTAACGAGCGCCTTTTTGGTAACCTGGTCAATGCCAGGGGCTGTGTGGCGCCTCAGAGCGTGAATGGCCGCGGTTACCTCGTGAATATGGATGTCTTGATCTAGTAACTCATTGGGTTCGCCGGTGTAAGGTGGAAATGCTTCGTTGGGTTGATCGGGGAAATACCGGGTCTTTAACGCGGCAAGGAGATGCTTGTCTCCGCCGGGGAATGCGGAAATTATTCGAGCCATTTTCTTGTGAGACTCCGTCTTACAGGATTGATGAGGTATCGATGAGGTATCTCCGGAATAATGAGGTATCAAGGCAATTTTCATGTCTTGGAAGGGCTCAGCGTGCCCCTCAGGCCGTCAAAAAGACTTAGCCAGTTCTCTCGACTTAACTTGCTGTCTAATTCAGCTGCTTGTTTTGTGTGCTCTGCTATGCGTTTCTTGATTTTCTTATTGATACCTTGGCGCTTCCATCGTTGGAAGAAGCCTCGCCGGGCTTCACAGATGTGCAGGAGGGGCGCGTGCACGCGGGGAGTCGAGGAAGTGGTACGAATGTGTTTGGTGTGTAATTTAACGTCCTGGTTCAGTTGGTGGATCCTATCTTAATTGCACTGTAAAAATGGTATTCTCAGGTCTCTGCACGTGTTCTTCTCGAAATTTGGACCAATTCGTGAGCTAAGCAGTGCCAGTAGTAGTTTTGTAATCTGTGCCTTGGATGATGGTCGCCAGAATTGCGTGGTCACTGCGGTGATTTTCTTGTAAGTTGGTCCAGGAGGCCTGTGGAATATTTCTGGTGAAGGCCAGGTGAGGGTTGGTATCCCTCGCGGTGCTCGTACCCAATCTGGTAGAGCTCTGCGGTTCGTGAGGATCGTAAGTTCGAGGTCCTCCATGAGTTTATACAGCATATTGCGCCGAGGATTGGAGTAAACGTAGCCCCATAGCTTATGAGCCGCGTTGAAGTATCCGGTGATGAGAAGAGGGTTAGCAGCCGCTTTGGAGGCAACCTTCTCCATTACCTGTTTGAAGGTTGTTTGAGGACATCTTGGCCGGCAGTAGATATTCAGATGGAATAGAGGCCGTCTTTTCCGCTTGGGGCCCGGCTCTTGGTATAATTTTACGCAGAATACCAATGGGTGGAGGCAGGAAGGAGCAGGGGGCTCCAGAAGCTCTCGGATGGGCGAGGACGCCCAGGAGATCTTTGCTGCGGAGCCGCACCTTCCTCCTGGAAGCTCTTGGCTGGGCGTGAACGTCCAGGGGTATTCGTGTCGAGCCGCACCTCTTTCGCGGTCTCAAGGCTGGAGAAGACTCGGCAGCATTGGAAATGCAGCGGGCTTCAACAACGACATAATCGTCATCGCCCGACTAAGCAGCGCTACCGACCCCTGCCCCGCGCCAGCACACCACCCCAGCAGACGGACATCGCGCCCGGGTCACGTGAGTGCGAATATTTGTGACTGGAACTTTTTTGTCATAGGGCTGCTGTTACTAGATTAGCCTTATTTTTACTTGTGCAGTTTACCTTGTAATTTGTCCCGTCAATATATTTGTTTTGTGTCCGTAGACAAATCGCGTAGACGCCTCTCATCCTGGAAAAATTAAACTAATCACACACATACACAAAAAAAATATCTGCACCACAACCGGCTTCCTAGCCTAAAAATGCTAAGAATTAAAAACCGCGGATACACCCTACCGCAAATACCCACAAAATTAGACAGGTATTAGGTACGGACCAGTGTGTCGAACCGAAAGAAATTCCGGTTCGGTTACGGTTCGGGTTCGGGTGAAATAATTTCGTTCCGCTTCAGGTCCGGTTTGACTGAAGCGCAGGACACATGTGCGGAGAGCGACGCGCTCCTGCGCGCGCTCTTCCCTTCTCAAAAAACCGGTCTTGTAGCCGTCACGCATACTCCTGGCCGCCGCCGGACCGGTTTCCAGAGTGCCAAAACGCGGGCGGATACGCATCCCTGTTTGTCCCCCGCTTAAATCACACACGGAACTAGTTCGCCAACCGGTTCGCACGCCTGAACCTGTTCGGAAAAATTTATAACGAAGTGCAAAAAAAATTAACTTTGTAGTTCAAAGCGACCATAACCAAAAAATTCAAGTTTGGTTCATTCAAAAAGTGGCTTTGTTCCAATAGCAATGATGTCGAACAATTAGGCTAGATGATCGGGAAAATAAATTAAGTTGTTTGCGTTCACCAGGCACTTTCTTGCCCAGCCCTTATGACGTCACAGGGACATATTTATGCGATTGCCCCCACAGAGAAAATCCAACGTTAAAAAGTAGGTCTGTGATATTAAGTGGTGTGTCCAGTTTTTTTACCGTACCTCTTGATTGCTAACATGAAGTTAACGCACTGATAAGTCTGCTTTCTCAGATTGCGTCCCCTCTGACGTTGGGTAGAGTCAAACTGGAATGGTTTCAAGTAATTATTATATTTTGGGGTAGAACGACGTACTGCGGGGCCGGAATAGCGTATACCGGGTTACCAAACGCTATTTCGTTCAAATCAACGGAGGTCACGATTTATTTTGTTTTCATGGTTGCTTTGACAGCTCATGCAGAGCTTGGAAGTAGACGTAGAAGAGGGTAGCGCCTACCACAAACTTTGGTGACTTCGGTATGCAGCTGCCTTTAATGCACATCAAAAGATAATTCTACAGGCATTTTTATACCAATAACTATGACTGAAAAGTGGTAAGACAATTCTGATAGTTGTCTACTAATGCGTAAACATTTTTTCCCAGCCTCACTTTGCAGGACCTCACCGCACTGCACGACCTCTGACTGCTCAGTCGATGGGGCCAGGACTTCTGGGAGTTACTTGACACCCCCGCACTCTCATACTGTGTGGTCTCTAGAAAGTGTTGGGCGTCCCTGAGAATTTGCAGTTCTAACTGTAGAGACTAGGGTGAATCACATGCAGCGTGGCCTGGTGATCCGTGCCAGACAAGCACGTGAAGGCCATGGCATCCCAGAGTAGGGACGCCACCCACCTTGAATGATCAACGTTAGAGCACCGAAGATCATCCGTCGCACCTTTTTTGGGGGTGCAGTGAACGTTTATTTTTCTTTCTCTACCGTTTCGTATGTAACAGGAATCTATAAAATCGCCTTCACCTCCGTGCATAAATCATTTAATGGGACGACATTTCACCAAGAGTAATGTAAGCAGTTTTATTTCCCGGTATGAAAGCACAATGTGCCCATCTGCATTCCCAGGAATTATAAAGCGCAACAAGTAGGGCCTTTATAGGGGTGTTGGTCGCTGTTTCGCGGTGCAGCAACCTGGTGGCCTGCCTACCCCTGCGCATTTTTAAAGCAAAGCTTTTTACCTCTACCCCCAAGGGTTCTTTCGCGACCGTTGGTGTCAACAGAAAACTCCCTCGAACAAATAAAAGAATTTACTGGTCCCACCAGGAATCGAACCTGGAACGAACAGAACAATAAAGCGAGCGCCCGTCGTCTTACCGATTTAGTTATGAGCCCACGTGGAGACAGGGTCGACAGGTGGTGCGCTCACCAAGCACATCTACGGGTTTACCCCCTCCAGCATTCTCGCTCAATGCCACGTGATACCATCACGCGACCTCTCGCGCCGCTGTACGCTACGTCCATGGCACGTCTAACGGCACTGTGCGCGCCTTGCGCATGTGCTAGGAGAAACAGAAATTAAAGGAAGCTCACACCAGCCCATGACACCTAACTTCTAGTACGGCAGTGTGTTAAAGCCTGTGGCCTCCAGTGTTAACGTAAAAAATCACAGCTCCTTGTCGTTCCCCCTCTCGCCTACCGACACATCAAGGAACACATTCAAATACCCCTTAATGGCCAGGCCATCACTCCGTGCCCCGGCATCAAGATCCTGGGCCTACATCTCCAGGCCAACACCAAGAGTAAAATATCCTTGCAGCGCCTCAAACACAGCATCAATAAAACCATACACATGATCAGGCAAGTTGCCACCAAGAAGCGAGGCCTCAAGGAATCCGATACCTTTCGATTAATTCAAGCGTTAGTCTTCTCGAGAATCACTTACGTCAACCCCCTGTCTTCTTCTCGGCAAGGAAGACCTAAATATGCTTTATATAATGATTAGAAAGGTGGTTGAGCAGACCATTGGTCTTCCCATGAGTGTGTCCACAGAGAGGCTGATTATCCAGGGGCTCCACAACACGGTGGAAGAGCTGATAGAGGGCGGCCATCTTTCTAACCAGAAGCTCCGATTGAGCAGAACTGCGACGGGTCGCCACATCCTTTACCAGATTGGCTGGGCAGCACAGAATGTAGCTCGGCGTGATGTACTCCCGGGCTCTTAAGTACAAGAACTACAGATGCTCCCTTTGCTTAGAAATATGAACCCCTTACTTGACGATGGTCGCGGACAAGCACGGGCTCAAGTGCTCGACACCACCCTGGGTGGGGATCACGCAGTTATCTACACAGACGCCTCGCAACATCGGGGGCAGCAGTACGCCATCGTGGGTACCTCCAGAACCAACCTCCTTGCGTGTGCCTCACTCAATACCCAAGACATCATGGCAGCAGAAAGGTAGCCATCGCCTTGGCTCTTACTCAACCAGGGGTTCGGAAGGTAGTCACTGATTCCCAACAAGTCTACCGGAATTATCAGTCAGTTTGGGTGTTCCGACCTACACTGCATGGGCTAAAAAAACCACTCCCCAAACGGTTCAATTCAGCTCCTTTAGACACTCGCTCACGCGTCCATGGAGGGCAACGAATACACCCACAGACAAGCCTGTGCTTTTACCCCCCGTGCTATGGAGCTGCACTAGCACAGTCACCTGCTTGTCGCGTTCATGGAATTAACCCAGCAGCATCGCCTTCAGAGGCAGACCTTACCGAAGCCTTACGCTGACCTTTCCATAGAACAACAAACTACCCTATGGCTACAATCCGGCTCCTTCCCACACGCGACGCGTCTTCATTTATTATGCACCGGAATCGCTCCGCCTCTGAATGTAAATTTTGCGCAGAACTAGGAACTCTCCGCCACACAATCTGGGTGTGCGACTTTATCCCTGAGCAAGCACCTCTCTTTCCCTCAACTACCCAACAAGAGCAATGGGAGATGCTGCTGTCTAGCCCCTCTCTCCCTACCCAGCTTCAGCTGGTGGACAGAGCACAGGCGGCGCGGACTGTATATGGGCTCCAGTAAAGAAGGAACCACTCCCCTGGGACGCACTCTGGTCCGTTCAGAAATCTGAATAGAGGTATTCCCTCCTCCTCCTTCTTCTTCTTCTTCTTCTTCTTCTTCTTCTTCTTCTTCTTCTTCTTCTTCTTCTTCTTCTTCTCATCCTCCTCCTCCTCCTCCTCCCCTTCCTCCTCTTCTTCCTTCGTCTTTGCCGCCGATCTCGTCGCCTCCGTCCGCGGTGGCAGAGACGGAGAAGTGAGATCGTCTAACCCCGGGTTTGAGCTTCCTTCAATTTTATATAAAAAAAAGTTTCCACTCATGTGCTACAGCAATACAACTCAACCAACCACCGTTCACGCATCATGCATTGATTTAACCTTACCAAGAATATCTTTTTGAAGTAATAAAGGGTGTGGTTAGTGCATTTCACTTCTCTCTGGTTTCCCAATTTGTAGACCGACCTGAGTGAATTTAAGTGTCGTCGCATGGGGTATCGGTGTGGGTGCCATTAATTAAAATATTGCGCAATAATTGTCGAAATTTTATTCTTTTGTCTTCTAACGTACATATTGTGTTGATATACATTACTTGCATAATCGCAGCGAGACCTGTACCTGGAAGCACAAAGCAAATGCTTCATGTATCCTGCACGCAACCACGAGTGTGATATGTCGTCTGCGAGCGACCAGCAGCAACATGCGATTTCAATATTGGTGCGCATTTCTTTCCTGGAGTTGCGAACACGAGTAGGGGTGGAAGTGCGGGGGGGGGGGGGGGGGTGTATGGAGTGCGTTGATAGCGACGATTACGAAGCTGATAATAGCCGAATAACACTGACTGCGCTACATCAACAATGGATGGCCGAGCAGTTTCTTCGGGGACCGGTACCGTTAATCATTTCTTCGGTTCAGTTCCGGTTCAGTTGCGGTTCGTGTTCAGCATGCTAAACAACTAAAAGTTCGGGTTCGGGTTCTTTTCCGATAGAAATACCGGTTTTAGGTTCGGTTTGGTTCCGGTTCGACACAATGGTACGGAGGAATAGAAACTCGCTAAGCCTAGGCTAGGAACAGTAAGAGCCTGAAGAATACTGACCGTGAACGTCGCCGAAGTAATTATATTTGTGAAACTGCATTCACTGTGTCAGTGCATTGCGCCAATTAAAGCCACAAAACTTTGTTGCCAGATAATTTGCCCGATCATAGCAATGCGTGCTTGATTTTGAACCTTGGGAACCTAGTATTTTGAATTATTCGGCAAAAAGATGATGGAATCATGAAGTGAAAGTAATAAGTAGAACGAAACAGTTTGTCCTTCATTTTGAAAACAGCTGCTTTATTTTTTCCGTGTATGGTGTGACAACAGAGTATCAAGATAGGTTTTGCTTCTCGGACCGGGAGGGGGGTGGGGGCGGTTAGGAAAGTTTGAACTAAAGTAGGAGTGGTGGAAGTTCAGCCGTATCTTTTTCTGTTTTGCACTGGCTTGCTCTGGTGGGGACACAGTACTAACCATTACGCGCGTTACTAATGCAATCCCGACAAACGAATGGCAAAGAGCGCGTTTCAGCCCTTCGTTACTGGCGAGGAGCGGAACGAAGAGAAATAAAGCGAGCTGTTCGATAGAAACCTTTTGAGTGACGCTAATGAGAAGCTCAGCTTCGATAGAGGGCCTCAAGCCGCTCCTTCTGTGCAAGTAATCAGCGAGCGTGTACGCGTGGCAGATGAGGTAGCCAGAGATGCCATTAATTTCACTGCGAACCCTTTGCGCTTTAATGGGCCCTTTACAAGTTTGAAAAGGTGAAAACTTACTCGAACTGAAAGGAGAAGTTTCAAACTAAGGCGGCGAAAACATCAGAACCTCTTAGTATTTTCTGCATTGCGGCCCATTTTGGGCTTTCAACGCTCTGTGTTCATTCAACAGACTCATTCTGCTGGAAAAGATTGCTGTAAAGGTGATTAGCCTAAGAACGACACGAAAATAGCGATGATTACGGTAATTCCTGTCCAAGTGCTGGAATTACCGTTAACCCAGGATTGCCCCGCAAATGACCCCCCCCCCTCCTGCACGTAAGAGTGGCTAATAAAATGTTGGAAAAAACTGAACCAATCGAAAGCTTCGCCTTCACATAGCCCATATAACACATCATCATCATAATCATATCATCATCATCATCATCATCACACCAGCCTATCTACGCCCACTGCAGGGCAAAGACCTCTCCCATTATTCTCCAACTGCACCGGTCCTGTGCCAACTGTGACCAATTTATCTCCGCAAACTTCTTGATCTCATCTGCCCATCTAACTTTCTGCCGCCCCCTGCAGCGCTTCCCTTCTCTAGGGATCCACTCTGTTACCCTAATGACCAACGGTTATCTTCCCTTCGCATTACATGCCCTGCCCACGTCCATTTCTTCTTCTTAATTTCCACTAATATATGTCCTTAACACGCGTTTGGTCTCTGACCCACTCCGCTCTCTTCTTGTCCCTTAATGTTACGCCTATCATTTTCCGTTCCCTTGCCCGCTGAGTCGTTGTCAATTTAAGTTTAACCCTCTTCGTGAGCCTCCAAGTTTCTGCCCGTAGGTGAGCACCGGTAAGATGCAGCTGTCATACACTTTATTCTTCAGGGATGACCCAAGAAGCGGCCACATATACCAGACAACTCAGCGAGCACAACTGGTCGCAGTTCAGCACAACGCTGCAAGGTATGCTGGCACTACCTGTTGCAGTTTTTTATAAGCAACGAAGATCTCTCACACTCCTATTACCTTAGGCGGCTTATTCGTAATTACCAAGGCACAGAAGAAGGCCTCCGTGCGAAGCTCAAGAAACCGTGGCATGCGAGCTACAAGGCCCAGCCTCTCCCGAAACGTACATGCGCGTTCCCAATTCAGTACTGGACGTCCCTTTTATGCTACTGGAGATGAATTTGGCAGTATTGTACACGTTCCTCTAAAATAGGAACGAAAGCTCGCTCCTCGTTCCTTCCAAATTTTGAAACTAGTTCCCATTACAAGTTCCTTTATTGCGAAACAACGCGTTCCAGCTTCACTTCGAACCTTGGAACGTGTCGTTACATTAAGGTTACATAATATTTTTTAATTAAAATATGGTGTCGGATAATCCTGAGGCGAAATGAAGTGAGAAATGTAAAACTCACATGTAACTACGTATATTATACGTATATGAACACCGCCGGCAACAGTTTATCTGGAGATAAAAAGAATCCACAAAAAACGCTCCTAGACGAATTTTTCATGGAGTGCCGGACAAACTCTAGACATGTTTAACTGCGATTTTGGTGCTCGTCTATTATAGGTGCAACACATATGGCACTTTTCACTTCGGTCTTACAAATGCGCAGTAAGGTTACTACGCTTCAGATGTGCGAATAGAAAGTTGCTCACATGCAGGAAAATAATTAAATTTCTTGTATAAGAAACCACGTCGACAGGAACAGTACATAAGCCTTTAGTGAACACAGCGCCTGATTCAATGCTACAGTTTATTTTAAAAACCTTACAGGCCCCTTTGCAGGGAATGGAGTAACGGGGTTACAAAAGTGAAGCTTTGCGGATCATACAGCACAAATGTGCGAGTAACAGCGCAGCAGAACAAGTAATGACTACGAGGTTCGCAATACGAGTTTATGTCGGAAGACTATAACAAAAAAAAAAGCGACAACAGCGTAGTCACACACGAAATCTGCGCAAAAGAATTACAAAGTATACCGAACGCAATCAGGGTAGTAGATCAAGGAAACAACCAAATATAGCCAAATATGTGCACGCGACGCACAAATCAGTTGCTGTGGTTAGAAATACGCATAAGGTAAAAGCACAGGAAATAACTCGGGGCCTATTCACGTGCATAAAAAGCGGCAATTCGGCTCGCGGCTACGACGTTGCGTTCTGCGTTGGGTTTGGCCAGGCATCGGTGCTTTGCTGTAGTGTTATCTGTTTTGTTTAATATCTCCGTTAGCTGATAGGCAGTTCCCATGTCTATCTCTTCTCCCGGCCAGGGGTCCTCTCCCTGGTCGGCTAGTCTCTTGGCGCAGGACCTGCCTCTGGATTCCTTCCTGCAGAATGGCGTGACGGCTGTCCCGGTGGCGATGGTCCCGACCAATGGTGGGGCAATCAGGTTAAAAAATTTCAAGACCATCCAAAAAGACCTGCAAGCCGCAAGTGAGCACTTCAGGAGTGTTAAGGAGGTGCGACCGTACGGGAAGGGCGGAATTATCTGCAAGTCATCAGAGAAGGCCTGCTTGGTTGATCTGCTGAAGGTCTCGTCGTTTACTTCTTTCCCGGTAAGGCCTTTTGTCCCCTCTCATCTTGCATGTACAAAAGGGATTGTCCGCGGAGTTGACGTGGACATTTCCCCAAGTGAGCTCCTCGAGCAGTTTCTGGATGCCGGTGTGATCGCGGTGTACCGCTGCTCTCGTGTGGTGGACAATGTCCGCACCCCTACAGAATCAGTGATCGCCACATTTGCGGGCTCTTCATGCCCTTCAGAAATCAAAGTCTGGCCCCTGATCTACAGAGTTGAGCCTTTGTCCCCCCGTCCTCGCCAATGTCAGAACTGCTGGCGCTATGGTCACACTGCAGGATCTTGTAAATCATCCACTCGCTGCTGCAACTGCGGAGCCGATCATTCCGCTAGCCAGTGTACTGCGGATGAAGTTACATGTTGCCTCTGTCGAGCTGCTCATCCAGCGGACTACTCGAACTGCCCAGCCCGCGAAACGGAAGTCAGGGTCTTGGATGTCCTGGAAAAGCGCCGTTGTTCCCGCTCAGAAGCGGTAAATATAGTCAAAGAGAGAGCTTATGGGTATGCCGGTGCTACCGCCCGCCACACCACAACCAATGAGGCTTCTCTTGCCAAGGCAATAGCGATGGCACTAAAAGAGGTGTTGCCTAAGGTTTCGGGACAAATGGTCTTGTCGGTGACGGAACAGGTTTCGAACCTTTTGTCTGCTCAGACACAACAAATTGTGCAAGTCCTGTCTTTGCCTGCGCCGGTTTCCCAGGAGCAGGTCTGCTCGCAGCCTTTGTCCACGACCAACAGGGGTCAAACATCCCAGGCTTCAGCGGTGCGAGGGGAGAACCTCGCGAGGAACCCTTCACCGATAATCTCCCACCAGACGGCTACTTCCAACGAGGCTATTAGCCCGGCTCTGATGACCGCCTCAACACACCAGGTTCTGACTCCTTGGTCTCCTGTGGTTTCACAGGGTCAGGATTCCTCCCCAGTTATGGAGTCAGATTGTGAACTTGAAATGGAATTAGAGCTTCCAGCTACTTCGACAAGTAAACGGGCAACTTCATCGCTTTCGCAACAACCTACTTCCCCCACAGAATCGAAATCCAAAAAAGCTAAAAAGGGCCAAACAGAAATTAAGCTTAAAGAAAGCATCTTGGAGGCAGCCATGGCTGCTATTCACTCCCCCTAATGTTCCTCCGGGTTCTTCAGTGGAATTGTCGTTCGATAATTGCGGCTCTCACAGATCTTAAATGTCTCATTAACAGTCAATGTCCTGATATTATTCTCCTTCAAGAAACTTGGCTGTCCAAGGATAAGCCATTCACTCTTCCGGATTTTCGTGTGTTTAGATTAGATAGGGAGACCCGAGGAGGTGGATTATTGATTCTTGTATCTTCCAAATTTTGCCACAAAGCCAAACTGTATTTTCAGTCCTTGTCACCGGACTGCGAACTGCTGGCGATTCATATGTGCCTCCCTGGATGCGTTTCTTTTTCTTTAGTGAATGCATATTTCCCTAACGGAGTGACTACCACAGGTCCCCTAGATCTTGCTCTCTCGTCGAGTAAGCAACACCTTGTGATCGCCGGTGACTTCAACTTACATCCCGTCAGTTGGGGTTTTAAAACAGATACCTGTGGCTGGCGATTATTAGACTGGATGTCCACCAACAATCTTCTTTGTTATAACACGGGTAGTGCGACATTTTTCCGGAGCCGAATGCGATCTGTCTTGGATTTAACATTTGCAAAGGGCGTGTCAGTCTCTTCGTGGAGTACTGTCGATTGCCCGACAAATAGCGACCACATACCGGTAGTTTTTTATGTAGCTGTCTCTCCGAGTACACCGGAACGGGTATTGCGGACGCTGGTAAATTATGAAGTTATGAAAAAGAAATTGCATTCGGCTATCATATCGCTTCCGAATGAGTCTGAGGAAAATAGGGCTAAGAAGGTAACAGCCGCATTGAAAAACTCACTAAAGAAGTCTGAATTCATTGTTGCTTCTGCAAAGAGAGAGGGTATAAGCCCCTGGTGGGATCAGGACTGTTCTAGAGATTATCGGCGTCGGAAGGCAGCGTGGAAGAAGTTCATTCATAATCAGAGTCCCGATAACTGGTCAAATTTTAAATATTATTCGGCTATTTTCCGCCGAACAATCTCTACGGCCAAGCAACTGCATCATTCGCATTGTTTCTCGGCGCTTTCTGATACAAAAAACAGACGTGCTCTCTTTGCTTTCTTGCGTAACCGCAAGAGTGTAGACAATCGCAGTAACGATGTTTCAGTCGTGGAAACGTCTGATGAAATCGTGAATTCAATCGAAAAGGTCGCCCAGGACTTACAACTCAGGTTCTCATCTACACTGTCACCAATTGTCGTTGAAAGTATATCAGTTGTAGACTTCTCCCCTGTCACGATGGGTGAGATGGGGGATGTTGTTATGCGGCTGCCGGGAGCCTCCCCGGGGCCAGATGGGGTTTCTACTCCCGCGATAAAACTTTTGTTTGAGGAATCTCCTGACGATCTATTGAATATTATAAATACTTCATTGGAAAAATCATGGATTCCTGCAGATTGGAAAATCGCAAAAATTGTCCCCCTTCTAAAGATCCCCAGCCTAGGTGTTATTCCGGACAATATTCGACCAATTGCACTAACTAGCAACCTAGGAAAATTGATAGAGAGAATTTTGTATGGCCGATTAGCCCAGTTTTTGTCCAGTAAAAATATTCTGAGTCCGCATCAAATTGGCTTCCGTCCGGGATGCTCCATTTGGTCCGCCCATGTTGACCTGGAGAGCCGTATTCAGCTTGCGCGCAGAAACAAACAGGTATGCGCACTCGTCACTCTGGATGTTGCTAAAGCGTATGACAGCGTGGAATATAGCGTACTGCTAGCCAAACTTAAGGAATGTGGGGTACCCAAGTACATTCTTTCATGGATCCAACAATTTTTAATTGGACGCAAGTTCTTTTGTTCGAAAAATGGCTTTAAATCATCGACTTTATATCAGACAAGGGGCGTCCCCCAAGGCTCGGTGCTTTCCCCCATCCTATTTAATGTACTAATGAGCTCAATTCCAATAAATCAGGAAGTCTGTACTTATGTTTACGCTGACGACATAGCCTTTTTCTCTGCTGCCCAGGACATTCATCTTCTTTATGAGATGCTACAGGCATATTTGGTTTCCATCGAAAGGTGGTTAACATACATAAATTTGAAACTTAACGTCAATAAGTGCGCTGTCATTGTTTTTCCGGTATCTGCTCCAGTTACCCTCTGCCTGACGTATCGGGAGGCGACTATTCCTCAGGTGGCGTCTTTGAAGTATTTGGGTGTAATATATGATCAGACAATGGACTGGCGCCCTCATATAAACCATATTGCGACCAAAGGGGGGCGGGCACTTGGACTGTTGAGGAGACTCAGCAATAGGTCTTTTGGAATGAGAAGGGACACTTTACTTTTTATTTACAGGGGGTACATGCGTCCCATTTTAGAGTTTGGCTGCGCCCTCTTTTCTGGCTCACCAGCTTACAAACTCAGAAAGCTTATTATGTTGGAGCATCGTGCACTGAGATTGTGCCTCGGCCTCCCAAGGTGCGTGGCCAATAATATCCTGTATTTGGAGGCCCGCATTCCACGCCTGGAGTCTCGGTTCCCGCTACTAACAGCACTGACGGTTATGAGGATTTTTGAATCTCCACAGAGCAGATATTTTTCATTGATGGTTGCTCAGCCAGCACTCTTTTTCAGCTCTTGGTGGCCTCGGTACATTCGACCACAGTGTATTTATGCCCAGACGTTACTTTCACCATTGAGTATCAATATTCCCACAGTACTGACAATGCCCTGTGACGTTCCTCCTGCGCCTTTAACTTTCCATAATATTTTCCCCAGCAACGCTAAAATGCTTACTTCGCGATTTTTAACAGGAATACTCCACGACCATTTGGCAAGTTTTAAGGATTATGCAATAGTTGCAACAGATGCACCCCAGCGTGAGGAGCGAGCAGGTTTTGGAATTTTTAGTCCACACCTTAACTGGTCAGTCTCGCTGCGTTTGCCTGACTTCACACCAATATTTCAATCCGAATTCCTTGCGATAGTTCTGGACTTAAAAGACGTACCTCCGCAGTACTTTAACGTAGCAATAATTACTGACTCTTTATCGGTTTGTTCAGCTCTTTCTTCATCCGAAAATTCCGCTGTTATTCGTACATTCAACTTCCTTGTGCCTTCCCATTTGCGGGACATCTGCCTCATTTGGGTTCCAGGTCACAAAGGGTTACAGCTTAATGAACAGGCGGATTCCTTGGCGCGATCGTCGTTAGATGGCCCTCCAGTTGACCTATGCCCTATTCCCTTCATTGTAGCAGGAGCAAGGTTTCGTACCTACCAACGCTTAGCAGGAGCGCAGGAAGGAATCATCACTAATTTTGAAGATTATGTCCATTTAAGACATAATTGGAACACCCGGTTTTGTGAATCTCGACAATGCGAAGTCACAATGACTCCCTTCAGATGCCGAGTCCCCCAACTCAACTTTTATATGCACCGGGCTGGTCTAGCCTCCTCCTCCTTCTCCCGATGTGCTGTCTGCGGTGATCAGGAGACTTTAGAGTACTTTCTATTGCATTGCCGCGGTTTTGCTATGATGAGGCAACGTCATCTTGCCACGCCATTACGACGAATTGGCCTGCCTATGTCCATGCCCGTTCTACTATCTTTTGGGGCCACATCACTGGGATATTGTCACCGAGGGGTGGCTGCAGCCATTCATGCATACGTTTCCGAGTCCAGGCGCCTGCCCTGTTAGCGTTGATTCTGGCATGTATTTTTTCCGCTCCAAAAAGCTCAGTTCTAATAAAAAATCCACCTATAACTTTCAACCAATCCCATTTTTTCTCTTTCTGCGTATAAATAGAGAGGTGTATTAGTTTCCGGTGTTTTAAGCGGGCGCATTAGCCCTTCTCACGCCCGATTCCTGGCCAATCCCCCACGTGGGTACGAGCCATATCGCCAGGAACAACAACAACAACAACATTTACACTATATAAAATTTAGTCAGACACAAAGTGCGACACTAAAAAGTGTCGCACTTTGTCTTCGACTATAAAAGAGAACAACAAATAAATAAGAGTAAAAAGAAAACAAGAAAACACGTGTTGTGGGTCGGAAAAGAGATTTTTTGTTCTTCAAGAAGAAAAAAAGTTAAGTACATAACAAAGTTACAGGATATGGCAGAAGTGAAAAAGAACGTAGAATGAATGAAAAAGTGTGAAAACAACTAGTGAGAAAAAAAAATCGCGCCAATCCACCCCGTGAATGTGGTTGGAAAGCAAAGCTGTAAACGGCACCCATGACGATTTCCCATGCGACGTCACTTAAATTCACTCACATCGCTCTACAAATAGTAAAACCAGAGAAAAGTGAATTGCACTTAACAACACCATTTATTACTTCAAAGAGATATTCTTGGTAAGGTTAAATCAATGCATGATGCATGAACGGTGTTTAGTTGAGTTGCATTGGTGTAGCACAAGCGTGGAAACTTTTTTTTATAAAATTAAAGTTCCAACCCGGTGTTAGATGATCTGACTTCTCCGTCTCTGCGCCGCGGACGGAGGCGGCGAGATTGGCGGCAGAGAAGGAGAAGGAGGCGGAAGAAATACTTCTGTTGAGATTTCTGAACGGCCCAGAGGGCAGCCCTGGGGAGTGATTCCTTCTTCTGTGGGGCTCATATTCATTCCGCGCGGACTGTGTGCTGTCCACCCGCAGGAGCTGGGTAGGTAGAGAGGGCCTGGACAGCAGCATCTCCCATTGCTCTTGTTGGGTAGTTGACGGAAAGAGAGGAGGGTGCTCAGGACTAAAGTCGCACACCCCGGTTACGCGGCCGAGTGTTCCTACTCCTGAGCAAAATTTACATTCAGCGTCGTAGCGATTCGGATACATTAAGTGAAGACGCGTAGGCTGTGGGAAGGAGCCCGGATTGTATGAGCCGTAGGGTAGTTTGTTGTTCCCTGGAAAGGTCAGGGTAAGGCGAAGCTACGGTCTGTCTCAGAAGGCGATAATGCTGTGTTATCTCCCTGAGCTTGACAAGCAGATGACTGTCCTCGTGCAGCTCCATAGCACGGTAGGTAAAAGCGCAGGCTTGTCGGGTGGGCATATTTGTTGCCCTCCATTGAAGCGTGAGGGGGTGTCCAGATGATCTGTATGTAACCGTTTGGGGAGTGGTTTTTTAGCACGCGCAGTGCAGGTCAGGACACCCAACGCTGCTGGACCGGCTCTGGGTCACGGAGCGACTGGTGCGGTGCCCGGAGGGTGCATGCTCGGGCTGTAGCGTGTGTTCGCTTGTTTCCGTCGAGCCCTGCGTGACCTGGCGTACATATCAGTATGGTAGGGTTCAGGGTATCCTCGTGCTTTTTTAGTAAACGGAGGGCGGATGTTGAAATGCGACCGCTGCCGTAGTTTCTGCATGCCTGTTGGCAGTCCCTAATTACGTGAAGCGGTTTATTCGAAGTTGGAGACGTCATTGCCAGTGAGATGGCCGTTTCTTCGGCTTCAACGATGTTTTTGGTTTGTACGGTCGCAGTGCAAACTACATCGCCTGAGCCGTCGACGACGCTTACTGCTGTGGCTGGATGGGATGCATGGTGGGCCGCGTCCGTGAATCGCACATGGGGGTGGTCAGAGTACTTCCTTTGTAGGAATTGTACTCGTGCTTGTCTGCGCTCTACGTGATGCTCAGGGTGCATGTTTCGCGGGAGCGGAGCAACCCTGATCAGCGTACGGATGTCAGACGTCCTGTGGAACAGTTTCCGGTCGAGGGTGGCTGGCGTCCACTATCTGGTAGCCTAGTTGCCTCAGCACCGTGCGGCCGCTCGACGTTTGCCTTAGCCGCTTTAGTTGGCTGACAAGGTGGGCATCAATTATCTCCCGCACCTTGTTATGCACCCTGAGCGCTTCCAGCTTACTAGTGGCGGTGTGAGGAGGGAGGCCTAGCGCTTGCTTGTACGCCTTCCGCAGTAGTATGTCAAGTTGGTTCCTTTCCCTCGGTTTCAGCGGGAGGTAAGGCGTTGAATACACCACGCGGCTGACAACCAGTGCTTGCACCAACTTAATGACGTCATCCTCCTTCATACCCTCGTGCCGGTTTGTTACTCGACTCACCATATGCATGATTTGCGAGGTAGTGTGATTGAGGCGCTGGATGGTTAGCGGTCCTCCACCGTCTTGCTGGATGTAGTCCGAGTATGCGGATGGTTGGGACTACGGGGATGTCGCTACCTTGGAGCTTTATTTGTATTGTGGTAGTTTCCAGTGCCTTACCACGTGACCAGCGCCTCAGAACGATGAGTTCGGACTTCTCCTGGGAGCACTGAAGGCCGCGCACACTGGCGTACTGTTGGACTGCGTCAGCGGCTTTCGGGAGCGCATCCTGCATGCATGTCGCCTTCTGACCCACCAGTAGTCCAAATCGTGATGTCATCTGCATAGAGCGCATGTTTAATCCCCGAGATGGTGTTAAGTTGTTGAGGGAGCCTCATCATAGCTTTGTTAAATAATGATGGAGAAAGCACCGCTCCTTGTGGCGTTCCTTTGTTGGTCATGGTTTGAAGGTCCGTTCTTAGTGGTCCGATGCCAACAGACACCGTGGAATCGGTGAGGAATGCCTGATATACTGGAACATTCGTTTTCCACAGTTCGTGTCACTTAGGTTTTCGAGGATGGCGTCGTGGCTCACATTGTCGAATGCTCCTTTTAAATCAAGAGCGAGGATAGCCCTGCTAGAGTGAGGAGAAATGTGCGCCAAGACGTCTTCCTTTAGTTGAAGGAGGATGTCATGAGTTGACGGGTGGGGCCGGAAGCCGAACATTGTGTGCGAATAAATGCATTGGGCTTCTATGTATGGTTGAAGGCGGGCGAGGATCACACGCTCAAAAAGCTTCCCTACGCACGACGTTAGCAATATGGGGCGCAATGTGCCCAACTTCGTAGGCTTGCCTGGCTTCGGAATAAGCACCATTTCAGCGTGTTTCCATTCAGCCGGTATTGTGCCCTGTTCCCAGTGCTCATTGAAGTACCCCGTGAAGGCTTGGATGTTTCTGTCGTCGAGGTTCCTGAGTAGCGTGTTAGTGACCTTGTCTTTACCCGGAGTGGTGTTGCGGGTCAGGACTTGAAGTGCCTGCCAGACCACCTATGTCGCTATCGGCTTGTCCAGCTCCGGGTTGGGACGGCAAGCATACGTGCGAAGAGTCACGGGAGCAAAGTTGTGCTGATGTACTGGTCTTTAAGCTTATCCAGTACCTCGTCGTCGCTGCCAGGATGAGAGTGTAGCAAGCGCTGGATTACTTTCTGACTCTCCAGCTTACTCCGTGTGGGGTCCAGCGAATGGAGGAGGAGCTTCCATGTCTTTGCCGTTCCCAGCGTTCCCTGTAAGCCGTCGCAGAGTTTTATCGCGTGAGCTCAGTCACGTACTCGGATGCTTGCCGATTTATCTCTGCTTTCCTGCATTTTAGCTTTCTGTTATGTTTCTGCCTCTTCCATCTTCGTTGGAGGCCTTTCCGTGCTTCCCAGAAATGGAGGAGGTGGGAATTCACTACAGGCGCTTCTGTGGTGAGGGCGATCACTTTCGAGTGCTTGTTTACGTGGTGGTGCAGGTCCACGATCCATTGCTCAAGTGAGTTTATGACGGTTGTGTCGCTTTGGACTCTGTCCTTGCGAAAGGTGGCCCTGTCAGTTATTTTCTTCGACTTGAGTGTCCGACGTAAAGGAGCGGTCGGGATGATAGTCTGGACAATATAGTGATCACTGCCCAGCGACTCTTCCATATTTTGCCACTCTGCTTGTGGAACGTTTTTGATCAGTGTAAGGTCAGGGTTGCTATTTCTTGGGATGCCGTTCCCGATACGAGTTGGATACGTTGTGTCAGTGAGGACTGTCAGGCGGTGTTGCTGGATGTTAGTGTGGAGCTTGTTGCCCTTTGGTATGGCGTACTTGTAGCACCACACCGGATGCGCTGCATTGAAGTCTCCTACTATTACCAGGCCGTTTCTGCCCGCCGCACTCTCTGCTTTCATTATTAAGTATTCGAAGGTATCGCGGCGATGGTTAGGCGGGCTGTAGATGCTTAGCAGATATACACTCGGTTGGCCGCTGGTACTAGGTACTACTTCTATGAGTACATGCTCAATGCTGCAGCCATCAATTTGATGTTGTACGACAGTGATGATTCGTGACGTAAGAGAGGCTATCCTAGGGGGAAGGTTCCCAGAGAGATGTGTGACGTACATTGCCTAGTGGGGTGTATATTCTGTCTCCTGTAGTGCTATCATATCGAGTTTTGTTGGGGCATTGCGTACGTACTGCGTGAGCGCGCCTTGTTTCTTCGAGTAGCTCCGGCAATTCCCCCGCCAAAGTGCGAGGGGTTTTGTCTGTCTATTTGGGGCCCTAGCCATCCTGCTGAGAAAGAGAGGTTGCGGGGTTTAGGATGGATCGTGCATATGGCTTTTCACGCTTCTCATTTCGCACTGGGGTAGAGGTCGGCGTCGTAATATGCATGTTCTGCATCCTTTTCACCATCGCGCTTAACTTAGTAAAGGGTTTCCTGGATGGTCAACATGTTCTGCTGTATGAGGGCTTGATTTTCACGTGGTAAATTTATCTGAACTTGTATATCGATGTTGGATGACGGGGTTTCGATGGGCTGCTCAGGAATTAGCCCTCTGTATTGTTATTTAACATGGAGCGCTTTTCTGAGTTCCTAATTTGCGTTCCTGAGCTCGGCGTTTTCAGCTCGAAATGCTTTGACCTCAGCTAGTACTTGTTGGAGTAGAAGTGCGGTGTCGGGAGAAGTGTGTGTTGTGTCATAAGTTGCGTGGGCGTGATTTCGAGCAGTGGGAGGCAGCGCTACACGCGCCGCCCAGTTCACCTTGGTGACATCTGCGTTCCCTGCCTGCGGATCGCCGGGATTCCTGGTCCACGTTGACTGTCCGGAACTCGATCTAGGCCGGTTGCCGCAGCTGGATCCAGGGCCAGATCTTAAGGCAGACCTGGAGCCTAGTCGGGAACGGCTCGGAGATCGGGAACGGTGCCGGGACCGGGAGCGGCGTCCCGATTACGAACAGACCTTGCTCTTGGATCAGGAACGGCGCCAGGATTTTGAGCGGGTCTTGCTCTTGGATCGGGAAGGACGCTTCGACGTGGAGTGAGCCTGACTCTGGGACGGGGAACGGCGCCTAGATTTGGAACGGGCTCGGGAGGCAGACCTGGAGGAGCAGCGTTGCTCCTCTTTCCCTAAAGATGAAAGCTTTGACGACCGGCTGCGTCGCAAAATTCCAGCAGACAGTTCCTCGTTCCCGTCGTGGGTTGCGCCTTGGCGGTGTGTGTGCTTTCGTAGTCGTGCTGGGCATGTCTTGCCCGCCGTAGGGTGGTTGCCTTGCAAATTGCGCAGGTGGGCTTGCAGTCATGATCTTCCCTTGGGCTTGCTTGTCCGCACTGTGGGCAGCGGTTTGTTTCAGGATTTGGGCAAACATCTGCTCGGTGCCCTACGCGCAGGCATGTAGTACAGACCTGTCGCGTCGACCGCTCCGGGAAGCAGCGTGTTTCAGCACCGTAGTAGTAGACGTAGTGCGGCACACGTGCCCCCTCGAAGGTAATGACAACCGTCTGTGTTTGACCGAGCATGCGCGCATACAGGATGCGGTGGTTCCGGGCTCGGAGGTGGGCTTGGAGTTCCGAGGGCTGGGTGCCAGGCTCGATACCGTGAATCACGCCCTTCACCGAGTTGTCCGGTGCTGCTACGTAAGCGAACACGGCGTGGTCCTTGCCGGCGAGCTTGATGTGCGCGAGTTTGCGAAGTATGTCGGCCGTCTCGGTGTGCGGTGGGCTGATAACTGCGACATTCTTGGTGAGGATGGTACGCACGAGGGGGCGGTTTTCGGCACATCTCGGGTGGTTGTTGCAGGCGAGTGCAATCCCTTGAGCTACGTGATGGGGTTTCCACTGACTGAGGTTCAGTCCCTCGTGTGATCGCAGAACCACTTTGTAATCCTGCCGCGGAAGTGGGGGTGGTCTTGTTCGCTTTGAATGCAGTTTAGAGTTTAGAGAAGGCGGGCTTGCAACGCCATCGTGGCCTTCCGGTACTAGTACACACTTCGATTTGCGGTAGTGCGCCGAAACCCAGCCACCAGCTGGCTGTGGGGTGTCTTGCGGGTTGTCGATTTCTTCACAGTCCATTGCCGAGATAAAAACTGCCAACTAAAGCCAGCGCACAGCTCTCGACCCTGCCTGCGCTTTTCAGCACGAGAGCGTTCAGTTCACGTGCAAGTGGCTGCTGTGTTCACTCGTAGCATGGCAGTCCTCGCTTCATCATTTCTAACGGTCATAAAATACTGGAGGTCCACTCACCGACCCGTGTGTGGTCTTGTTCGATGCCGCTCGTCAAGAAGAATTCGTTGGTGCAAACTAATCCATTAGATGGCGCGTTTGTCGAAAGATTGAGACAGTTGAAACGGGAGCCGATGTACCGAACGGCAGCACAGCTCGTCGTCGTCGTCGTCCCTCTCGACGTGATGCCGCAACGCTTGAGTACTCTGTCACGTGGCAGTTACAACAGTCAATATGGACGAAAAGATATAAAACGTATCGGCCTTTGTATAGAATTGACTGCGCCTGCACCTTCCGAATGCCGTGTGGCCTGGGTAAGCGCGACGAAGCAATTGGTCACCACATTCGCCTCAACGTTGCTTTTACCAACCACTACTTGGTTGGTAAAGACGCACTGAGTTGCCTCCCCTCACTGTCACGCTTGCAGTGTTACTGAGGGCATAGAACATGTACTGTGCGTGTGTCCCCGTTTGAAATTCCACGGCAAACCATGAAGACCACTTTGGGACTGCGTGCTATTGCATCACTGAAACTTTGCGATGTCATAGGTTCATGGCACTCAACTGCCGTGGCAACACGGAATACAAGGGCCTTGGTGTCGTTTCTTGCTGACTCCGGACTGAACGAAACTCTGTGAACGTTTGCATTAAGTCTGCTACCGTGCGTGGGGTCTGTCCCTTACAAAAATTTTTATCGCCTTGGTTTGTAAAGTTTATTGAGTGTTGTCGAAAGAATTTAATGGCTTCTTTTTCAGTTTCTATTGACTCTGCCTATAGAGTTTCAAAAGTTATTTGGCCACCGCGTTCCTATTGAAATGGGACGAAGAGGTTCAATAAACTTTTTCTATCGAGTACTTATTGAAACTTGATAGACGAGATCTATTAAGTTTCTATTTAAGTTCCCTACAGAATTTAAAATGAATATGCATAAAACTTTTTATTGAGTTTCAGAAAGCTTTTTGTATGGAGTACTTTGAAACTTCGAAAAAAAAGTCCCTGTGTTTTTTGCAGCGCCCATTTCCATAGGGGCGATTTGCAGGCGTGGATTCCCCTTTCAAGGGTCCGCACTCGACCAGGGACTCCTGTACCCATTAAAGAAACCGGTGTGTGCCCGGCGGTACCAGGATTCGAACCCAGTACCTCCCGCATACGAGGCGAGTGCTGTACCTCTGAGCCATCGCTGCGGTTGAAAGCCGCCCCTTTCCATAGGGGTGATTTCCCGTGCCAGCCGGCTGAACTTCCCAAGCTTTGTAGTCCCACACAAGGGACGAGCGCCAGGCTGGGGAGTCGCTTGTACCTATTTTACCGGTAGGCCTGCCCGGCGCCACCAAGGCACACGAATGCACATGGTGCTTTCCACAGCCACGGTGGACGCTCAACTCGCAACCGCCTGTGGCAGGACATGCCGCCAGACTCTTGCACCCCGGCAATGGCACAACGCGGCATGATGGCCGGGGGCCCCGCCAGATGGACAAGGGTCAGGGGCCCCTCAATAGGGTAAAGGCAGCTTTCCAGGCGTGGATTCCCCTCTCAAGGGTCCGCACTCGACCAGGGACGCCTGTACCCATTAAAGAAACCGGTGGCTGCCCGGCGGTACCAGGATTCGAACCCAGTACCTCCCGCATACGATGCGAGTGCTGTACCTCTAAGCCATCGCTGAGTCTATATATGTTCATATGTTCATATGAACATATGTTCATATGTTCATATATATGTAAGCCATATATGTTCATGGTGTCGGTCTTCAATTGGTTTTGAAAGCCTGTATATACAGCGTTCATTTTTTTGTCACTTTCAAGATTTTACGATGCCAAACTGCTTGGCGAAACGAGACCACTGACAACAGCGCCGGAGAGTGCTTCCTATTCCGGAACGGTGTAGCTAGATCTGATGTGATGGGGGAATACAGCGCACTTCCCTATCATGTTAAACCAACAAGCATAGTCACTTTAGCGCATTTCAGATCTGACATCACTCGTACGTGCAAAACCAGCAGGGAATTAATACCTTTCGCCTTTTTTGCTAGTGCCGTGGCAAACCGCAGGCTCTCGGGGCGGGGCAATTAAAATTGGCATTCGACATGCATCTCCGGCCCCGCTCTATATAGCTGCCAAAATTGGTGGGAGTGACCTCCACAAACTATTGAAGCCAATTATATCATTTTCTTAAGATTCCAAATTTGGTGATCGCGGTATATGGATCCTTTAACCTGCATATGTAACGGACATTTTCATTCTCCGTGCACCGCCTCCATCGAAAAAACTTGGATGAAAAACTTCAAAGTGTGCCAACAAAAACTTTCTTGAGTTATCACGTTAAAACTTCAATAGAATTTCTAGTGAGGTTATATTGAGTTAGTTGCTATACTGAAGACCCTACAAAAATTCAAAAAAGCTTTCATAGAGTAGACTCCATAGAACTGGTATTGAACGAGTTCAGTAAAATGTGTATAGAATCTTCATCGAGCCTGAGTACATTGAGTTTTTATAGGGAGGTCTCTTTTGAAATTCCATAGAGATTTTGTAGATATGAGTAGAGTGAGTTTTTATAGGGAGGTCTCTTTAGAAATTCTATAGAGATCTTATAGAGATGAGGCGAGTGAGTTTTTATGGGGTGGTCTCTTCTAAAATTCTGTAGAGATCTTATAGAGATGAGGAGAGTGAGTTTTTATAGGGAGGTCTTTTTTGAAATTCTTTGGAGATCTTACAGAGATGACTCGTTAGGTCATGACTCTGCCATGAGTTTCTAATGAGTTCTTTTAGACTCTATAAAAACTCTATAAAAGTTTAATAGCATCGCAACATTCATTTTTGTAAGGGCAGTCTCTCGTGGCACGCAACTGTGACTAGCAATCTTCAAAACGCAGGCCTGATTAAACAGAAAGAGGCGACAAGAAGCGAGCACGGACTTCCAAGAAAAACAATTCTGAAAAAAAAGATAATTTAAGCGCTGAAATGATCCGACTGGACCGCGCATGAACCGCAAGGTTTAAAAGCGCTATTACAGTTAGCCGTATACTTCGCGATTTTTTCCCCACTCGCACGCTCATCATAATCAAGCTATTATCCTCTGTATAAGTATTTTTTCTCTCCCGCTCTGCGATGCCAATGTGTTGCGGCTCCGGCTTCACAAATAACATCAGTGAAGGAAAAAGACCCTTCGAAATTCCCCCGGTAACATTACGAGGCTTAGAGAAATGTTTGGTTACATTAAATCAGGCACGCAGACTTCAAGGCGACGCCGTCGACACGTCTTTGTGATGTAACTATACGTACTATTGGCTATCGCTTTGTTAAATGGGGCGCACGTTGGGGTATTCAGAACTTGAAAATAAATCCGTTCTTGCACTGCAGTGGTCCTGAAGCCTGGCACACAGCGGGCCTTTCACAAGTCGCAATATTCCTTTGGACTTGAGGCCGTGCATATTTATTGGTATGTACGCGCTTACTTCAAAGCGGAATGGTTCGCTGTGTAACATATGACTGGTCGGGTGCGCGAGGTTGCCGTGTCGCAACGGTAAATGTTACCTGTATTTGCGTTTATTTTGGCGGGCGTCAGCTTGCGGCGCAGTGGTTACTATATTCGGAAATGCGTTCCTAGCAGGCGGCCTCTTTAAATTAAGTATTATGTGTGCATGCAATCACTGGGGTAGCATCATGTCTTATTGATATGGCGTTCGGGCTTGATTTCATTGCTTTGTAGCGAATAGCGCTTGCGCGCATTCTCCTTGCGTAAGTTTTGTTCGCAATGCACTTACCTCAGGCTGCTTTGTACTATTATGCCTTCAATACTATGCTGCAATACTATGCTGCAATCTTTGCGACCACATTTGGTGTATTCTTTGCGGACCTTTGTTTTATTATAACCTGTTACTTTTTCATGATGCAATCTTCATTTTTCTGCACACGGCTTGTTATAATTATTGTGGTCGAATATGTAGCCATTTTTTTTTTGGGGGGGGGGGGGAATTTTGTTCTAATGAAACGTTCGTGACTTTCGTGATGTGTGTGCAAGCTTCCCTGGATGTGTTTTGTTCGGTTTGCGCCTGAACAGACAGCTGCATGCATGCCATCTAAGGCATCCGGGTCCAAATTTTAGCCGCAGGGATTCTTCACTTTGTCAATGCATGTGCACAAATCTGGACGTGCCAAACATTTCTTCTTTTTTTTTTTGCGAAAGTCATGAAGGAACGCAATGCGAGCGACTTCAGGTGAGACGCTTGTCCCTTAAGACATATCAATAAGTTATTTCGTAGTGCGCCATCCCCTGCGATAAGATTATTTTACTCTCTTATTTTATACTCTATTATTTTTGTCCTTTGGTAAATTCTAGGTTTTTTCACCATATACCCTGCAACTACCTAATAGGAAAGATCACTTCTAACAAATCCTTATTACTCAAACCCGGAAAATGAACCAGTCTTTGCTCTCCGCATAATGACCATCCGCAATGGCGGTTTTTGGCCCACTGCTTTTCGTACTTCTGGTCTCAATGTGAGGTGGTTTATATAGAACTGGCGCACTACCACTACGCTGGCTATTGAGCTTATTCTCTATTAAGCATTCCTTAACTGCGCCTCCGTTGCCCGAACATATTCACGATGTGAGCGAAAACATTGTACCTGGCTCCTCCAGGTAATAGTGTACATCACACACGCATAAATTCTCCTTTTCAAGTAGTGCGGCGTACACGGAATTAAGGTTGGATTTAGGTCGATAGGTAATTCCGGGGGCAGACGGTTGAGCAACGCATGACATGCACCGCAAGAAATACGAATGCAAGAAAGCAACGGAAAACACTTTAACCTTTGTGGATGGCTTGAGTGGAATACGGCTGCGACTCAAGCGGAAACAATCTGTAGTATGAAACCACAGCGCGCCACCGCTGCAAAGCAAGAACGAAATAACCACAATTTGAAATGCTGACGTCTGACCTTTTTACGTTCACGAACCTTCTCTCGCTGTTGCAACATGCCGTGCAGCCGTACACACCAACGAACATTGCACGATGAGTACGCGAGAGCCGCATTTACACGGCAAAAATTGCTCCCTTCTAATAAGAGAATAAAATAAAACAGCCTCATTTGCGGCGCATTAATAAAACGCGATCATGAAAATCATACAAACGCCAACCCGGAACAATGCCGACAAAAAATGAAAGTGCGAGAAAAGCTTTCCATTTTTCACGAGTCCCTTACCCTTTAACGGGGCGCTTTCTTCTAAGAATAACTCAGGGGAAGGAATGTGGTACCGTCGCGAGCGTTAAGGACCGCACGCCGGCGGGCGTCAGGGTGAGTGGAAAACAGAAGTGGAGCGAGGAGGGGAGGAGAGGTTGGCGTTACCTCAGTTTATTTTAGGGGCCTTATTTCGGCCTGAGGGTTTAAGCCCCTCGGTTTTGTCAAAGCGAAAGCCTCATATTTCTCATTGGAAGCTGACCTTGAATGACCTTGGCGCCCGTCGACACGAACGGTACGAAATCTGATACAAAAAATATGCCGTTACCCAAGGAAGGCCAGAAGCGAGCCAAAGCATGCCAGCATTGTATAAGAGATAATCATGATTACCAAGATTAATTATCGATTACTTCAGGAAAGTAATGATTAGTAATGTGGATTGAGGTGTTAAGGTGGATTAAGGGGTATTAAGGTGGGTTAAGATGAATCAAGTTGTATTAACACATAATAAGAGTGATTAGTGATTGATAGTAATAATCAAGACAGGATGAAGGTGGTTTAAGATGAATACATGTGGGTTAATGTAAGATGGGTTAAGATGAATTAAGATTGGATTTAGGTGGGTGTGCGTGATCATCGATATGAGTAGGTATATATACAAAAGGTGCTCTCCGCAATAGTAGAGCCGGAATCGGAACTACTATTCCGAACTCGACGGTGGAAGGGAATGAGAATCTCCAGGCTTTCGCGTTCAAAGCTCGTAAACAGCCTCAAGTCCCCCGAGAAATATTTAGGCCACCATTCGCGTGCTCCGTTTACTTCTGACTAGACTCTGTACATATAAGTGTACGGCATCCAGTTATCAACATTCGTAGCGTTCTGTGGATTGTTACTCAAAATACCATAGCTAAATGGTAGGAATAGTAGTACACAAATTTAAACTGTGTTTGCATTAAAGGTATTTTACTTCGCCATACGGAATATAAGCCGCCAGAGTATGGTTTGCAAGTCAAAAAAATTGACTGGCGATTACGATACTCCTTAATGCGAAATTTGGGTGCAGCTCATTAGCTGTTTTCACTGTACAAAATAAGTTGATTGTGAGGTTTAACGCGCGACGCAACGCAGGCGATGAGGCGCGCCGTAGTAGAGGGTTCCGGATTAATTTTGATCACCTGGGGATCTTTAACGTGCGCCGAAATCTCGTACACACGGACGTTTTAGCTTTTCGCCTCCATCAGAAAAGCTGCCGCCGCGGCCGGGAATCGAACCCGCGTCCTCGTGCTCAGCAGCCCCACGCCTTCGCCACGTGCAAAATAAGTTAGCGCAAAGGATTTCAGACAGACAGTTATGTATGGTTACAGATTTTTTTTTTTTTTTTTGCAGGGGCTGACGAAGCCCAAGCACCGGTTACCTCGCTCGTTGTTCAGCACTCACTCTGGGTTCTGGCGTCGGTGGTGCTCATCCTCCGCTCGGGCAGCTCGTTTAGTTGCAGCGGCTGAAGAAGCCTACGACCGGTTCTCTCACTTGCAGTTCAGCACTCACTACTGAATGCGGCAGTGCGCTGAGGCAGCACTCACTCGTGGGTTCTCACGACGGCAGCGATGGTGAGCCTCTGCGTCGTTGGCGCGAAGTGCGTCTCAGGAAGGGACTGCGAACTGCGTCTTAGCAAGCGTACGCACATCATCGTCACAGCGTCGGCAGACGAGCCAAGCGTCGGCAGACGGGCGTCTCGTGCAGGGTGAGCATATTGTCGCCCCCCTCCTCTCAAACACTTCACAGAAGCGTCTCGCTAAGCCGCCAAGGCGAACCGCCCTCCCCTCACAATTTGATGACATTCTCCTCCTTTGCTTTCTTTCACTCTTCGGTCTTGCCATTGTTCGTTCGGCTGCAACGATGACGGTGATGCCGCTCAGCCCAGGAACGGGCGCCAAAGGGTTGCACCCCAAAAATCAAGAAGGAATCGATGCGATCATCACGGCCGTATTTTTTTACATCTTGTCTCAGGGTCAGCCCCGTAGACCATTGGCACGGCACTCTGCAGGCAGTGGTTGATAGCAAGTCGAGAAATCGCCGTTCCTTTGTCGATGCCCTAGCGTGCGCTTCAGGCAGCTTTATTAGAAGTGCGGCGCTCACAGCGGCCTCTGTCTGGTGCAGGGTGCCTATTAACGGGATTCGACTATCCTTTAGCGTCTGCCTCAGCGGCACCTGAGAAACGTAGACGCTCAGAATGACATGACTCGGATAAAGTTAGGGAGCACTGGAACGCCAGACGGTGAACAAGGAGGCAGGCGCTCGTTCCTCCTAAACTCAAAACCACTACCACAAGCATGACGCCAAAAGAACGTCATACAGGTTTACGACGGGCACGCCACCAGGCGTACAAGAGTTACGATGACAGGGCACGGCTCATTCCCATCATTCCTAACTATATATATATATATATATATATATATATATATATATATATATATATATATATATATATATATATATATATATATATATATATATATATAGATATAGATATATATAGATATATAGGGTTCAGAAATGAGGGGCTCGTTAGGAAATACAGAAAGAAATGCCGGCAGTCTACAACGCCAAAGAAGGCATAGGGGAATGATTAGACTATTTTTATGGTTAGTGACGTTACATTATTTTTTTTGTTATTAATTACATGAGAAAGAAAGAAAGAAAAACACGCGCCCAGAGTAGGGACCGAACCCACGCCTTTCGATTAGATCTCGAATGCCTTACCAATTCGGCTATCTGGGTGACTGTGTTCTCCGTCACTTTCTGGGGTATTTATATTTACTACAACTGTATCTGACGCTTGAGGGTGGTAGCCAGCGCCACTTAGACTACACGGGGAGAAGGGGACCTTTTTTTCAACCCCCGGGGCGTGACGCGAACGTCTACAGCCTGTCATAAGCGGGTAACTGGCGGGAAACCCTCTTATGCTACCTTGGCATCAAGGCTGCCAGAACCGAGGCCCTCGCTAAGCTTTCGCACGATAATAGGGTTCAGAAATGAGGGGCTCGTTAGGAAATACAGAAAGAAATGCCGGCAGTCTACAACGCCAAAGAAGGCATAGAGGAATGATTAGACTATTTTTATGGTTAGTGACGTTACATTATTTTTTTTTTGTTATTAATTACATGAGAAAGAAAGAAAGAAAAACACGCGCCCAGAGTGGGGACCGAACCCACGCCTTTCGATTAGATCTCGAATGCCTTACCAATTCGGCTATCTGGGCGACTGTGTTCTCCGTCACTTTCCGAATTGGTAAGGCATTCGAGATCTAATCGAAAGGCGTGGGTTCGGTCCCCACTCTGGGCGCGTGTTTTTCTTTCTTTCTTTCTCATGTAATTAATAACAAAAAAAAATAATGTAACGTCACTAACCATAAAAATAGTCTAATAATTCCCCTATGCCTTCTTTGGCGTTGTAGACTGCCAGCATTTCATTCTGTATTTCCTAACGAGCCCCTCATTTCTGAACCCTATTATCGTGCGAAAGCTTAGCGAGGGCCTCGGTTCTGGCAGCCTTGATGCCAAGGTAGCATAAGAGGGTTTCCCGCCAGTTACCCGCTTATGACAGGCTGTAGACGTTCGCGTCACGCCCCGGGGGTTGAAAAGAAGGTCCCCTTCTCCCCGTGTAGTCTAAGTGGCGCTGGCTACCACCCTCAAGCGTCAGATACAGTTGTAGTAAATATAAATACCCCAGAAAGTGACGGAGAACACAGTCGCCCCGATAGCCGAATTGGTAAGGCATTCGAGATCTAATCGAAAGGCGTGGGTTCGGTCCCCACTCTGGGCGCGTTTTTCTTTCTTTCTTTCTCATGTAATTAATAACAACAAAAATAATGTAACGTCACTGACCATAAAAATAGTCTAATCGTTCCCCTATGCCTTCTTTGGCGTTGTAGACTGCCGGCATTTCTTTCTGTATTTATATATATATATATATATATATATATATATATATATATATATATATATATATATATATATATATATATATATATATATATATATATATATATATAACACAGGAATAAGGGTTGGCAGTCGAGAAAACCTCGGAAAGCAAAGGGGAGGATGTGGTAGATCATTGAAACAGATTAAGAATTTGGAAAGAAAGAAAGAAAGTGAAGAAAAAATGCCCGCCAGGTGGATCCCACCTGGCGGGCATTTTTTCTTCACTTTCTTTCTTTCTTTCCAAATTCTTAATCTGTTTCAATGATCTACCACATCCTCCCCTTTGCTTTCCGAGGTTTTCTCGACTGCCAACCCTTATTCCTGTGTTATTTCAACGAGCCCCTCATTTCCTATTCTGATTCGCTATATATATATATATATATTTATATATATATATATATATATATATATATATATATATATATATATAGAAATAAGGGTTGGCAGTCGAGAAAACCTCGGAAAGCAAAGGGGAGGATGTGGTAGATAATTGAAACAGATTAAGAATTTGGAAAGAAAGAAAGAAAGTGAAGAAAAAATGCCCGCCAGGTGGGATCCGAACCCACCTGGCGGGCATTTTTTCTTCACTTTCTTTCTTTCTTTCCAAATTCTTAATCTGTTTCAATTATCTACCACATCCTCCCCTTTGCTTTCCGAGGTTTTCTCGACTGCCAACCCTTATTTCTGTGTTATTTTCAACGAGCCCCTCATTTCCTATTCTGATTCGCTATATATATATATATATATATATATATATATATATGGGAAATGAGGGCCTCGGTGAAATAAGACCGAAAATAAATAACGGTTGGCAGTCAAGAAAAGCTCGGAAAGCAAAGGGGTGGCTGAGGTGGGTCATAGGAACAGATGAAGACTTTTTTGAGTCAGAAAGAAAGTGGTGAAAAAATGCCCGCCGGGTGGGATCCGAACCCACCACCTCCAGAATACCGGTCTGGTGCGATTACCACTACGCTACCGGCTGGGCTGTTTCCGCACCACTTTCTAGGGTATTTATGTTAAGGTATTTTTTGTTTCCTGCACTGGGGGGTGGTAGCCAGCGCCACTCGGACTACTCGGGGTGAAGGGGACCTTCTTTTTAACCCCCGGGCCATGACTCGAGTGTCTACGACATGTCGAGAGTGGTCGACCAGTGTTGAACCCTCTAAAGCTACTTTTGGCACCAAGACTGCCAGAACAGAGGCCCTCGCTAAGCATGTAGCGAATCAGAAATGGGAAATGAGGGGCTCGGTGAAATAAGACCGAAAATAAGGGTTGGCAGTCAAGAAAAGCTCAGAAAGCAAAGGGGTGGTTGCGGTGGGTCATACAAACAGATGAAGAATTTTTTAAGTCAGAAAGAAAGTGGTCAAAAATGCTCGCCGGGTGGGATCCGAACCCACGACCTCCAGAATACCGGTCTGGTGCGATAACCACTACGCTACCGGCTGGGCTGTTTCCGCACTACTTTCTCGGGTATTTATGTTAAGGTATTTTTTTGTTTCCTGCACTGGGGGTTGATAGCCAGCGCCACTTGGACTACTCGGGGTGAAGGGGGCCTTCTTTTTAACCCCCGGGCCGTGACTCGAGTGTATACGACATGTCGAGAGTTGTCGACCAGCGTTGAACCCTCTTAAGCTACCTATGCCACCAAGACTGCCAGAACCGAGGCTCTCGCTAAGCATGTTGCGAATCAGAAAATGGGAAATAAGGGCCTCGGTGAAATAAGACAGAAAATGAGGGTTAGCAGTCAAGAAAAGCTCGGAAAGCAAAGGGATTGTTGTGGTAGGTCATAGAAAGAGATGAAGAATTTTTTCAGTCAGAAAGAAAGTGGTGAAAAAATGCCCGCCGGGTGCGATCCGAACACCTCCAGAATACCGGTCTGGTGCGATAACCACTACGCTACCGGCGGGGCTGTAAATAAATAAATAAATAAATAAATAAATAAATAAATAAATAAATAAATAAAGACATTTTTATTAGGAAAAGGGGTGGCTGAGAGGCCTGTAAGGATGTAAGGATATATAACAAACAAACAAACAAATAAATGAATAAATAAATAGGGTGGTGCCAACGAAGTCGAAATGTTAAGGAGGCAGAAATGCTATATTTATCAGCCCTACATTTACCCTCAAACTGCTCGAAGACCCTTTGACATGCGCATGATGTGCTACTGGACACGTCGCCATCCGCGGCAATGAAGCGGCTCCGGCCGCGGCTCGCAATTTCATACACCGAGCCCTTGCCGACGGTGGCCAATCTATGCCCCCAAAATCAACCCCATCCACTTAATGGCTGGGCACAAATTTTCTCAATATACAAGCAAATACTCAGCAGCCTCCCACCACCACACTGGCGCCTCTGCCGAGAAAAAGCCACAACTTGGCGGCGACTCCAGACAAATACCTACCCCCATCCCACTCGCCTCCCCCTCATATTCGCCACCCAACCACCTTCTCTCTGCGCTTACTGTCACCAGTTGGGGACTCTATACCATGTAAATGGGCGTACCAACGCAATCCAGATATCCCCCCCCCTACCCAACCGCACCTTCGAAGCAGTGGAGGGCTTCCCTGGCCAGCCCAGACCCGGATACCCAGCTCAACCTGGTGACCCGAGCAAGGACAACCAGTCGAATTGAAGTAATCCCGGAACAGGGATGCCTATCACGGGGCGAGGCTCATAACATCACCGTCAAACGTCATGACAATGGCTGCGACATCAGCATAGCAACACAATTTTCACACACCCACCCAGGGTGATTGGGCAGTGGTGATGATAGCAGCCGCTGGAAGCTGATCGATAACTTATTAATTTCCATTTTCTGCTATGGCACCATAGCTACCTCCACATATGCTTTCACAACGCCGCGAGAAGTGATGCTCACGCATTCTCACAACATGAGAGAAAGCGTAGGTGCCCCCGTATCTATTTTAGTAGATCACAATATTCAAACTGGGTTTTGTTGGTAGTTCTAGTAGCATTTCAGCTTTAATTGAGTTTTGCACCCGCAGGTTACTCAAGAATCTGAGGGACACGCGCGGCTGGTTGTCGCAGTGACCTTTATTTGGATAAACCGAGGTTACATCCACCAACCTACCAAAACAAATTAGATAAGGGTGTAATTTGCTGCGTTTGTAACGGTAAATAACCGAAACCAAAAAGTAGTGAGGCCACAATATTGCAGATTCATTTTTTTTTTTTTGGACCCAGGAGTGTTGTTATTCGAAGGGGCTGGAAATAGAGAAATAAGAGGACAAGGAAAAGCGAAGAAAGACACACGTGGGGGAAAATACATAAATAGAGCCCATTCAGTCAGTACCCAAATGAAAAGTTGATGTAATGGGTGGTTCGAGACGTTGCTGACAAGTGGTTCTTATAGAAGGAAAGTACAGTCTGTCTCAGCTGCTTCGGCAAGCAGAAAAGAAGAAACTGAAATGGCATGCGAAGACATAAAGATTAGTGGGGCAGGGAGTGATGAGAGCCTCTGCCGACAGGCGCCTGCAGCCCTGCAAATGGCTGTCAGCGCTCCCTGAGACACGTAGCAACGTGGTTCCCTCTACGTGAAGTGCACGCCACTTCTAGCACGTAGCCTAGTTCGGCGTGCTCGCAGGATAGATGAAAGCGACGTGGCAGCTCCGTTGCGATCTCCCGCCAGTAGTCTGCAAGAAGAGGGTGATAGGAGATGCGGCATGCCTGAAGTGGAACAGAAGTGCACTGCGTATTCCTTTTCGTGTGCCAGACTTTTATATACCCCTCTTCAAAAATACTATCCAGCCCCAGCAATGCTTCAACTGGCATAAGCCAAGGAGCGGAGCTTGCGTACGGGTTCACAAGCTCACCGCTTGTCTTTTACCCCCGATTCATCCGTTTCGGTGAGCTGCCCCAAACGACCGCCCCTCTGTAGCATACACTTTCGTTTAGTGTTGCAATCAGTGCCTCCGTACAACTCTCCGCTTCTGCACTCCCGCGAGAGGACGTAAATAATAGCGCGTAGGAACGTTTCCGTTTACTGCTCTAAATCTCTAAAGCCAAGTCATTATTATACCGACGTAATTTGGAGCCCCCCCCCCCCCTCCCCGGACATAAAAATATTTCATCTCAAGAAACTAAATGAGGGCAGTGCCTGTTGCAACTACTGCTGGTTTTCCAGGGTTCGTAATCCACGTAAAAAACAGACCTACTGCGCTGCTGAGCACGTGGTCGCAGGTTCGATTCCCGGCCGCGGCGGCCGCTTTTCTGATGGAGGCGAAAAGCAAAAACGCCCGTGTGTACGAGATTTCGGCGCACGTTAAAGATCCCCAGGTGGTCAAAATTTATCCGGAGCCCTCCACTACGGCGCGCCTCATCGCCTGCGTTGCGTCGGCGCGTTAAACCCTACAATAATAATAAAAAAAACAGACCTACGAACTCTCGCTAATTGCAGAATACTATCCCCGTTAAAGTTTCCGTATCTTTTGTTCCACGACTATTACAAAATATCCCAAGCTGACTACCTCTATAACCCCTTCAGGCATTCTTCGCGAACATATCACCGCAAAGCTGTCGGGCTTCCTAATAGCAAGATTAATGCACATCTGTACTCTTTATTCACGTCAGACATAACATTGGGGAACAAGCTACATGCTGACGCCATCAACAGCACTTCTGCATAGCTCCTCATTAAAGCTTTTGCTAAACAATAAGTTTGGTGCTTCCTTGAATGCAAACCTAAATTTAGTGTGTGTATAAATTCTTTTTACATTTGTAGTCAGGTTGCACACAATCGAGAGAAGGCAAATGTGCCTGTTTTCTTAAGCTCTTTTACGTCACCCTTCTTCTGAATCAAAATTATGTTCAAATTTTCCAGGCTCGGAGCGCCCTTAAGGTCTGGAAGTATTTTGAAAATAATCTTGCGCACTTTTGTAGTACAATGTGTCCTTCCTCCTTTGGTAGTCCACGATTTTGTCTCCTCCAGGTTTTTTTTTTTCTCTTCACCCTTTTGTGCGCCTTTTTCTGCCTCCACTCTTCAGTTTTTATTTGGACCCCGCGAACCAAGTTGGTGGGCTCAGTACTGTCCCGTGGCTGAACGTTTCTAGCGTACAGCCTATAGTATAGAACCGTCCGGCTACTTTTATTCATCTTGTGCGCAATATTACCCCTTCGCATCTGAGCTCGCACATCCTTTCTTGTAGGTACCTTCTCCTTGGTGGTCCTCAAGCTTCCTTTTCTTTTCTGGCGTTTCTTCAATGTTGCCATGTTGCATGTACGGATATCACTAACCTCCGAGGTTGAACAGACAATCGAACATTTGCTTTTTCGTTGCCCCCAGTACTCATCGAAAAGACGCTGTTTGGCCACCGAGCTCAGCCGATTGGACAATCAACCATTCACAGTAGAGACTATTCTAGGCCATCGACTTCTACAATAGACTTCGCAGAGAGCAACAGAAGCCCTTCTGCATTTCATGAAGGACACAGGCTTAACTGAAAGACTATAGTGCTCACAAATGGACTAACGTGTGTGCGCGGCCCCGCTCCTACCACCTCTTTTTCGCTTGCCCTCTCTTTCATCCCCTGCACACCCCTTCCTCAATGTCGAGTAACTATCCGGGCTCTAAGCCTGGATAACCTCTCGGCCTTTTCGTTCGCTTTTCTCCTCCTCGATAATGATAATCGGTTGCAATAGCTCCACCAATTCGAGTTGAGCCACCAATGTTGACACTTTTGCGTTCCTGCGTGTCTCAATACGTTCCTTCATGTTCTGAGACGGTTTCTTTACAAGATTATCCTCCTCCAGTAGCTAGTGCTGACTCTGCGATTACCGCAGCTATTCTGTTATTTATTGTGTCTTTGCTACCTTCATTCTCTCCTGTTAAAATCACGAGATTGTGCTCACAGGATATTTTAAACTTCCGACCCGCTCTGTCTTAGTGACTGCAAGTTGGGCTTAATATTTTTGGCCAGTTTCATCCTTCCCTTTTTTAGATATAGCGTTATTCTGCACCTAACCACCCTGTAGCCACTGCTCTTGACCTTACCCAGCACATTGACCCCCTGCAGAATATGTGGATGGACCCTCAGAATGACGCAAATTTCGCTTTTAATCATACTATTACGGTTTTTCTATGACCATTTCCCTGCGTGCGTTCGTCTATCCCCAAGTTATTTTACTTTGTGAATTCAAACAAAGTACAATCTCGCCTATCCCGACTGCCTATTCTGAAGTTCTCCAAGCTTCTCGCCTACTTGCTTCTCACCTTCTTTGGGCTAGTCACCTATCAAGATCATGAACCCTCGGGTTTCCGTATTTATGGCTGATTCCCCATCCTTGCGGAAACTGTCCTGCGTACGCTTGTCCTGTCTTTAACTTGTATCTCTTGTTTAGCTTGATTCTAATGACTGTGACTCTTTCATTCATTTTTGATAAATTTGCAACTCTTTCAGCCCAATATTTTTTGCTGTCTTTACGTGGATCGAGAGTACAACCCCGTGCTCCCCTCTTTTGGTATGTCCTCACTAGCCCCAAATACACCCTCTATTGAACTCCGTGAAGCCATCCGCCTGTTCTTCTAACCTCGCTTACTCCTATAATATTAATCTGGCATAGTGAAACTTCCTTCCCTGGTCAGATTTTGCGCATTGAAAATTGCCATGTTCAAGTTCCAGAGGTGGCCAGATTTTTAGCACAGGTTGGTTTGTTGGATCGTGGTGAGGTTTTGGCCTAGAACTACGCCAGGGTGAACAGATCCTGTTCTGGTGAGGGAGTGGTGTTGGTGTGGCAGGGAGCATTTCTAGTATGATAGCATGCATCGATCCAGCGTAGCCTCTTAGTCATGCGGGATGATGGCTTCTTCCGGACCCGGTGGCACTGCAGACCTGGGGAATTTCGGGGAGCAAGAATAAAGAAACGCCACGCGTCTGTCATTATATTAAACCATTTCCTGGCATGGCACATTTCTGGTTAAAATATGAGCATTTTCGGGTTTGTTCCGAGACGAGGCGCGTTCCGCGATGAGAGCAGTTTGAAACACACCTAGGAAAAATAGTGTCATGGAAAATAAAATTGTAGAGTAACATAGCTAGTGGAGACGAACGGAGAGGCGGCTCAAAGGAACACAAAAGCAAGGGAAGGCTTGGTTTCCTTCCTATCTCGGGTGTAAGGAGGCAAAAATATTACACTGCTTCCCGACATGGCGCCTTTCTAGTTAACAAACCGCGCGTTTTCGCGTTGTTCGAAAAAAACACGCCAGTCGCGATTAGTACACGGTCTAAAGAACACCATCGCAGGATCTACACACTAAACAAAAAAAGAAAGGAAGGGAGCAGGGGGCGGGGTTCCAGGATGTTCGTGACAACGCGAAATCTGTAGCACGGGAAAAATTTTCGCTCCTCTTCCTGGCTGCATACGCAAGAGGCGTGCTCTAATAAAAGCCGCTCGTATTCTTTTATTAAGATGAATGAGAAGATATATATCGACAGATCCTGGAAATTATATAAAACAGAATATTTAAGTAAGCGAGACACACCGCGTTCGCTTTGAAGTTTCCGAACGCGTTCAGACACCGGTCCTATAGTGCTAGGAAGCGCTCCGGGTACCATCTAAGAAATAAAAAAGGAAGGCAGTTGCCCTTTTAACAATTTATTCGCCGCACCAGTAACGTCAACCGTGGAGTGGAACAGATGCACTCTTAAAGCTTTATGTAACGCTTAAACAAGCGAAAATCATAGGGTAACGCATCGGCATTGAAAGCTGGATATTGTGCAAAGCTTTCCACTCTTTCTACTCTAATGTATCTCGGCAACGGCCGCAACAAGCGTACCAGCATTTCCTGCCGCAGCAGCACACTCCTGGCAAGGCAACAGAAGATGTTTCGTTTCCTCACGTTCTTCCGAAACATACGCACCCGTTCGGCCAGTGTTGTATTTAAAAAAAAAAAAAAAACATTTGTCCCCATATACATCTTGCCTTATGTGATGAATTTCGACAGGTTGGCACACTTCCGCTGTTAGGACCGAGGTCACCCCTCACTGATCCGCCTTAAGCGGATTCCCTATCTCACCAGTCATGTTGTCAATCGTATCCAACACAAAACAGGCCATCTGGCGCCATGAACCCTTGCTCGCTTGTCCAGTGGTGTACGCATATTAAATAAGTATAACGCCACCCAGCTCCCCGTCCGCCAGTCAGAGTGATCAGCAAAAACTAGCTTCATTTGATCCCGCCTCGTGTCCTCTATGAGACCTCTCGAATGGTTAGCCATTAAACAGTGTGGTAAAATGAGTCAATGCGAACATTTTTAGTGCGAAAGCATTAAATGAGCCACTGAGAGCGTAAAGTCGCTGTGTGGTATCTGTGTACTAGGAGCTAAAGGGCTCTTAAAATAGCCAGCTCCGCAACGAGTATACAAAAGCCGAGCAGGTCAGTTGAAAGAACAGTCAGGAAAATTTAGAAGTCGATGGTAATCGAACCCACGGCCTCAGGAATGTGTGTCCAGCCTGCATCCCCGACGCCAGCCCATGGCTCTAGCTGACTACAAGTGAACATAGTGAGGGTGTGTGTTAGAATTCTACTTGGAAAAAATCGACAACCGGTACGTGCAGCTCTACGTATGGGTTTGGCATTGCCTGGCCCGTCGCCAGGCCCAACATTAGGGCAACCTCACGTTATAAGGCTGAATATAGGCTTAACAGCTTACCAGCTCTCGTGGACTTGACATAGACGATGGCAGGTGCCGTCAAAATCTCACGGGCGTTTCGCCAATTTCTATTTCTGCTACGTCAGCATACCGAACCGAATATTTCTCATGCTCACCAACCAGGGAATTGTCCAGTTACTTAGGACAGCTACCCTCAAAGGCAAAGGACCGACTCCCCTGTTCCCGTTGGCTGCCACGTCAATAATTATCTCACTGGAAGGAGCACTCTGCGGCGTTCAAGTTCACATTAATGCTTTCGTATACACAACTCATAAGAAGGGCTTATGTGGGTATGTCATAATACTTGGTTGGGTGTGTTGACCACAATCCCCAGAAGGTATAAGGACATTTTTATAGCGTTCATTTTGCCACAGGGCATAGAAGAGAGGGTATGAGTTGATGAGGACGAATGCTGATTAAATGAACATGAAAATGTTCGCTTCGCGGATCAAGCCGAGGAGGGAACGATGATGAGGCCCATATATCCACGAAACGCATGCGGTCGCGTCATCTACACGGAGACCCGTCGCCGCAATGTGTCGCGTCCTTGTCGGATGCAAAAAAAAAAAAAAAAAAAAGAGACATTACGCAGTACTACCGACTGGGCAGGAGGAGGTATTCACCAACACTACAAACTCAGCAAAGAATACGCGGTCCTGTACCGGCAGCTACAAATGAACACGTTCCTGCATGGAATCTTGTTACATGCTATGTACCTAGCTAGGTACGACTTGGAATGCAAGTACTGCTCCGTTCCGAACACCCTATACCACATGGTGTGGGTGTGTGCAGCCACTGACGTACCATCCGTTTCCCAACCAAGCGAGGAGCCGTGCGAGGCCTAGCTTACCAGCCCCGAACCTGAGGACCAACTCTGGCTTGTGGAAAAGGCGAGACGGATGGCCAGGGCCCATGGCATCCCGGACTAGAGTCGTCACCCACCCAGGACGGAATGCAAGTCGCTTGCTCCGACGATAAAGTTTATTGCTAGTACTGTTGGGCTAGTTGGTTCGCAAAAAAAAAAAACGTTGGCGCAGAACAGCCAAAGCACAGGAGAAACGAGCGAGAGCGGCGCTACTGCAGCGGTGCAGTTGCAGTAGCACCAGTCTCGTCCGTTTCTACTGTCTTTTTTCTGTTCTGGGCCAACTTTTCTCTCCAATGCGAATGGGAAAAGCTGAAACAGCATTGCGCGTAAGCTTCTGATTTCAGCTGTCATTGTGCCTGACCAGTCCACCTGAGTAGGCATATCGTTAACCTATATCCATCTTTAGCATGTCCACCTTAAACGTAAACTCATTGTACGTCCACCTTAGACTCCACCTTAAACGCGTCCACCTTTATCCTCGTCCACCTTAATCTTAATCCAGCTTAAACTCGTTGTACCTCCCGTTGCATGTACCGGTTGTTGACGTTTTTTTTTTTAAAGTCGAAGGCCGCAACTCGTCCACAAGCCCACCTTCGGTCAACTAGAGTCACGGAGCCGAAGTGGCGTCGGAAATGTGTGCTTGCCTCGCGTTCCGCGGGCAGTGGGTTCGATTCCCATCCAGTCCCATTTTTTTCTGAATTTTTGGTCAACTCAATTACTTTACTTTCATACTGCCGCGAACCAAGTATGGGTTTGTTTATTTATTGTTTGTTTTTACTGCCGGGCCACGCCCGGCTGTGTTATCTGCGTTCCAAGCGAAGCGCGTCTTCCATTCTTTACTTTTATGTCGCATGGCCACGGCTCACGGCTATCACATTCAGATAAGCAGACCGGTTCGCCCTAACGTCACTATCCTAGAATAATCTTCTGTGATCTACAATGTTCTGGATGCGAATCGACGGTTCCAGAAACACTTGCGCCGAAAGATAAAATTCCCCCGCATTTTCCCGAGGGGGAGAATGTGAAAGTGCGAATGCACGGTTGTCGGCCCGCTTGCGGCGCTTGCGCTCGGCCCCCGCAGCCCACCGCCTCGCCGCCTTCTCTTCCATCTCTTCCATCGGGTTTGTAGTATCACGTGTACACCACGCAGTTATCAAGCCGCTATAACGCCGCTGACGACGTAGTTTGAATGCGTTAAAGATATAAGGCGCGTTACTAACACTGATATCAGCGCCGCGTCCGTGCCTTAGTCGGTAGAGCGTCGCGCTGCGGCAGCAAAGTCCTCGGATCGAAACCTGGAGCCGGATGCTGTTTTTTTTTTATATATAGAGAGGAGGACTGCGGACGCCGCCGCCGGCGGTGGAAGGTTTGGGGTCGCTTATAAAGTGCATTCGCACTTAAAAGCCTGCAGAGCAGACGCCGCGGCATTCGATCTCCGACGCTCGCTCGTGTACGTCGCTTTGCTGACTGCTGCTTCGCCGCCCGTGTATTATTTGAGTTGTTAGGGGAACACAAGTTCGCTCCAATAAACTTGTTTTTCTTGAAGACAACTGCGTCGTCTTTGGCAACGTGACAATATTATATTCTTTGCCACGTCGGCCATACAAGGCGCCGTTTCGCTTCTGTAGACACCGTACGGTGGCTTTCCTGCTCAGTGCGTTATCTGCTGCTCTCGCTTTAAAATGCATTTTTATACAGCGACCAAAACCTGTCTCCATTGTCTTGGTGAGCCGCTGGCAAAATTGGGGACATGGCCCGTCTGTGATCTGTGCATGGAACGTATTTTGCTTGGGACGCCGGGTTCAGGCTGTTGCAGCAACCTTCGCAAAATTCATAACGAATGACGTCGCCCGACAGCTGGATCAACTAAATCAGGTGAAGCGCCGTGTCCTTAAGCCCATAGCCTATGAGATACCTGTTCGTCAGTAGCCTGAACATGGTCATAACAAAACGCGCAAAAAAAACTTACAGGTGTCTGTTTCGCTACAGAGGACGCACAAGAGAACAAATTTTATGACTGATACAATAACCAAAAATGTAAACAGCGCTGTCCCGTACTGCAATGCAAAATGCCAGGCTTGCATTGCTTAACGTGATAACGCGACTCCAATTTCCGAGCGAAATCGCATGCTGTGCTTCATCCTACACTCTTCGCTGTAGGCCTGCATAGCCCCAGCGAGCCTGAGTCACCAGTCGATGCTTTCCAGAGAGCATATCCGACTAATTGACATTTCATTTGAATAAAAAAGATATCTAAGCTGTGACATCTCGCAACACAAAATTTCATGTAAGCATTTCCTATAAACTCTGCAGGTATGCATTTGTGACTCTATGTGATTGCGTAGCATTATGTAAGATTGGTGAGGTGACTGCGTAAGAACCGCTTTATTAATCTTCGCCTAAATTCGAGAAACTGTTCGTTCGCAAGGAAGGTTCGTTCCGGCCGCCACATTTACTGCTCCAAAGCTGGTAGATCGCACCATGAAAAACGTGGCACAGTACAAGGAACCGGACTGTCCCATTTCCTTTTGTCAACAGTTTTTCAAAGACGGGTTTAGCTTTACTTCGTAAACGTGTGGTTGCTCTGCTTAGGCATTATTAAGGAAACTAAGGCTCCTCAGTTACAAAACTTACCAATAAAACATATCCATGAATGGTGACTGCTGCCGGTTTCTGTGGCATTTCTTCTGTCTAAGCCGCGTGCGCAGGAAGGCGAATTCAGCGAAACACTACCCACAACTATAGCGGACGTCTGAACGCATCGTGTTTTCTCGTGCGTGCGTGGCTGCTCCAGGATTTTTCGGCGCACGCCACTTCACGCCCTAAATTAAAACGCGAGCGGGTCTTTTCACTTGAAGGGAATCAATAAAACTAAAGGTCAGTGTGAAGACGGTCCTCTCGCCAGGTGGGCCTATTTCTAGAGGTATCAACGATCATTTTCCTCGCTAAACCTCGAGAGCTCACCAGCGCATTATCTGAACGACCTTCGTGCACGCACGAAGAAATGACCTCCGTGCCACAATAAACCACTGCTGAGCACCAGGTCTTAAAGATTTCCGCAGTTTGTTTATGCAGTAGACGCGAGGGTTGGAGACAGAATCCGAAGCTGTTGTCATAGTGAGCGACGTCTACGAAGCGAGGCAACACGATTAATGGAGGTCAAGAAGAGAAAAGGAAGAAAACTTGTTTATGGATGCGTGGCAAAGTGTGCGCTTAGTGGAAGCACTGCTGGCGAGTTAGACATGTTAGTTTAGCCGTTTTCTTCTCGGAGTGGATGGCAAAGTTTTGAGAACCCCATTAGGAACGCGAGAATGAACCTGCGGGTGAACTTACGCATGTATACACAGTTATGTCTGATAGAGAGCGCTTTTCTAGAACCCACCTGAACTACTCAACATCGCGCTAGCGGGGAGACGGAGGAAGGTTCTTATGAGAACGACAAAGCTCTGTGAACAAGAACGCACGAAGTTTGCAAGGATGAGCATCTACGCACCGTATTTTCGTCGACATAGTCACCGTTAAAAAAACCTGTGGCAATTTTAAGGCGCAAATATGGCGTATCTTGTCAGCTTTTAACGCTAATTTTTGGAAATGTGCCCTGGTGTTTATAGGAAACTATAAACTAGAAGGCGGTAATCGATTATCTAAAAAGCTTCGATAGACAAAGGTTGGGGCATGCCACACCTCTATCGTCTAAGCACACATTTCTCGGGAATGATTGATTGATTGTAGGGTTTAACGCGCCTACGCAACGCAGGCGATGAGGCGCACCGTAGTGGAGGGCTACGGAATAATTTTGACCATCTGGGGATCTTTAACGTGCGCCGAAATCTCGTGCACACGGGTGTTTTTGGTTTTCGCCTCCATCGAACCCGCGACCTCGTGCTCCGCGGCGGGTATTTCGCTGGAATGCATACTGACCGTGTCTAGGCATAGGCCGTGACCACTACATGTAATGGCGTCACTGAACGCCTCTTTCTAGTAACATCTGTAAGCATTCACGGTTCCCTCCGACCGTTTTCCCGTTCCAGCTGTTACAGCTCCTGAATTTAAGGGCTCCGATTTCCCAATAGCATGAGCCGCAACTGAGTATTTCTGCGAGTGTGCAGTTGCGATTGCAGAGTCGAAAACTCTGTCCTGCTTATACACCGGCTGGGTGCCAAATACGAGCGACGTGAAGCGAAGCCAGCCGTATGAGGTGGATATGGTTTAATTCCTCATTTGTGAATTCTAACAATGCTACAGTGCACCGTATTTATTTGGATGGTCACGATGCAGTGAGACATGGCGACGTAATTTGGTTTGACTCAGCTAAATTATCAGCGCAGCACTTATGCCGCAGTGCGCAACGTCTTAACGTTGCTCACACGCCCAGAAAACGGACGAGCGGCACTCAGCTGGCCTCATCCCGGCCCAAAAATACGATTTTTCAGCGCGCACCTCTATAGCGCCCGATCGTTCGTTAAGCGGTGTCGACGTTGGCGGAACCGAGCGAGCGGGAGCACAGCGGGTAATGGAAGAGAGCGAACACAAAATGCACCGGAGAATGTATAACGGTGCTAGCCAGACAGCACAAGAAGGAAATGGGAGACAGGTGTTGCGGAAACATGCGCCGGAGCGTGGAAGAGGAGGGTACTCTTCTTTATTAAACGGGCTCATGCATAGAGGCCCTTCCCGTACCACCAAGGTATAACGGGTAGAGGAGGGTACTGAGAAAGAGTGCGGAGGAAAGCGGAGATCCGCACAAGACCGCTAGAATATCGCACCGTACTCAGTTCGCGGATTACTTAATCAATAAGGTATGGGGCGAACGAGTCTGCCGATACCGCACTCTGCGTCGACTAAGAGGCGGCGCCACAGTGGTCTTTAACTGTACATACTTACATGTCTCTCTCTGATTTTTTGCCTAAGTATATCGCGAAATCAAAACGTGTGCCCAAACAGCTGCACTAAAATTTGCATTACGGACTAGAGTAATCGTCGGCGAATGTTTTCTCTACGACTATTACCTTCTAAAGGAGACCGCGCGCCTGCCGAGTGCTGTAGACTGGCATCGCTAGGCTAAACCCATCGGTGCGTTCAACGGGACGCAGATCCATTTATCTTGCGCCACTTCCGCGAGACGCTGCAACGCGGTGATCCGCTGTTGCCGGATAGCTCACACCGTCATCCAAAAAACGGGAACTACAGCATCGCCGTATATATTTTCTGTTCGAGCATCACACGCCTCCGCAATTTTCCGGCATGCCATTAACGTTTTATTCTGTCAGATGCGCTACGATAACAACCTTTGTATGCGTGGACAAGTAAAAGCAAGCGAAAGAAGGCCAAAACATCGCATGCGCGCCTAATTTATTACCGTCCCTGCAGAGCCCCATGTGACAACAGGCACCACAGCCGTCGGGACGCTTACGAGCGATTCACATGGAAAATGTAAAAACATCGTCATTACCAAATCGGAAGTGTTATTTCCTGAGTGCAACCCGCAATTTTCAGGAATCCCTGTCTACCATTTTTCGAGGGAACGGCAAATGGTCGCACACCTGAGGGCGTTTGAGGCTTTAATAGCGCCTCTGACAGTCTCACCTTGCACGCTGTGATGCGAAAAGCCCAACCATTTTCAAGTGATCTGACGTATCCATTATGTGCTATAACCGAAGTTTTTTTTACATCATTGTTTGTGGAAACGTTTTTAGCCAATACACACCCTACATGCGCGGCTGCGTGGTTCAGATGAGTCGACCTAAAACATGTTCAACCGACGCAACTCGCGTCGTACTCGTAGCCTGGCTGTCTAGAGCACAAGCGAACACTGCTGCCTATAGCGTGAATTTTTACACCATGCACTATATGCGGTACGATGTGAAATGCTGTCGCACAGATCTGGTTAATAATTTGGGTGGTTCAGTTGAGTTCTTCAAAATTAAAGAGGGGGTTAATCTTTCTTTGTAAGGAATCCGTAAGCGCGCACCATGCGATGACATGTGTATTCATAAGGAGACACACACGCACACGCACCCACCCTCATTGCCGCCCTCACATTTTAATACAGGAGCCGATTTATGCCTGAATGCAGAAAACAATATCCTTACGCACCTACATACGTACGTACTATCCGCGTCAAATCAAACGCGAACATGAAAATATGAACCTGAATGCACAAATAGGGCGATTTCTTTCAATGCAAGCCCAAATGACGTGTGGCCTAGTTACAAAAACAAAGTTGGGAAAAGTGGATTTCCAAACATACTAAGAGCGTGCCATTATATGAACTCTACGAACAGTATTTTTCAATTTTGCACGTTCAGGTTCATATTTTCATGTTCGCGTTTCATTTCACGCCGATAGTACTTCACGCAATTCCTTTGCATCAATACTAGCCGCTTGATATGCCTTCCTGGTACAGTCTTTACTAATTAATTGATGTGAAATTGTGCGGGTGTCGTATTTACCATCTTGCGGAGCAGTTTTTATCTTGGATATTATGCATGTCTGGCTTGAACGAACAAATTCTTTGCGCGTACACACGTGTAGATACACGATAAAAGCCACCAATGTGACGTTCCTATTGTCTCCGCAATCTGAAGGTCTGCTATGATGAGAGGGATGGGAACCCGCGGCTCACAGAGGTAGTCATCCCGACGCTGTCCGAACGTAGGTATAGAACGACGGGAGCAAGCGCTGCACCGCTCCTCACGAGATACGGTAGAGGGTAGGGAAGTGGGACCTTCTTCATGTGGTCTCTTTCTTCATTGTCCCTTTCTTCAAGTGGCTCAGTGACCTTTAGCAGGGGAACCATGATTAGCAAGGGAATCATGACTCCTGTCTTCAACAGGCACGCCACCGTGTCTCTTCCGCCCCTCGCTATGGGCGGAAGAGACACGGTGGCGTGCCTGTCTGGAAATAAAGAAAGAATTGGGAAAGAAAGAAAGAAAGAAAGTGGGGAAAAAATGCCCGCCGGGTGGGATCCGAACCAACGCCATCCAGAAAACCGGTCCAAATTTTTGATCTGTTTCAATGACCGACCACATCCTCCCCTTTGCTTTCCGAGGTTTTCTTGACAGCCAACCCTTATTTCTGTGTTTTCAACGAGACCCTCATTTCCTATTCTGATTCGATACATGCATAGCGAGGGCCTCTTTTCTGGCAGTCTTGGTGCCATAGGGAGCTTAAGAGGGTTCAACGCTGGTCGACCACTCTCGAAATGTCGTAGACACTCGAGTCACGGCCCGGGGGTTAAAAAAGAAAGTCCCCTTCACCCCGAGCAGTCCGAGTGGAGCTGGCTACCACCCCCAAGCACAGGAAACAAAAATACCTGAACATAAATACCACAGAACGTAGAGGGGAAAAATAGCCCCGCCGGTAGCGTAGCGGTCATCGCACCAGAACGGTATTCTGGAGGTCGTGGGTTCGGATCCCACCCGGCGGCCATTTTTTTCTCTACTTTATTTCTTTCTTTCCAAATTCTTTATCTGTTTAAATGACCGACCACATCCTCCCCTTTGCTTTCCGAGGTTTTCTTGGCTGCCAACCCTTATTTCTGTCTTATTTCAACGAGCCCCTCATTTCCTATTCTGATTCGCTATATATATATATATATATATATATATATATATATATATATATATATATATATATATATATATATATATATATATATAGAGAGAGAGAGAGAGAGAGAGAGAGAGAGAGACAGAGAGAGACAGAGAGAGAGAGAGGAAGCATGATGCGCTACTAAAAACTTTATACATTGCCGTTACGATCGGATGCCGACCTGTCTCAAGACAAAATTTACTTTACTCCCAATTTATACATCATCCTACTAAGCAGGTTGAATAGAACTGTGCACAACATAAGCACACGCAAAATAAGGAAGGTAGAAACTAACGCGAGAAAATGACAAAATAAAACGCTCAGTCTGGAAAGAATAAATACAGATGGGGGAAAACAAGAAAAGGAGCACTCAACTCTCTCCAAAATGAGCCAGTAAGCAGGAAGCCGGCGGCATCGACCAACTCCCCTCGCTTAGAAAAAGTAAACAAAAACCAGCACTGGAAACGTGCACGAAAAGCAGGTGCAGTCCCTCACAGGTTGCAATGGTTACAAATTTACGATAAACAGGAAGGGTCATCGAAAACGAAGTTAGTTACGATCTCTCTCGTACTACGCCTGAAGCATGCCCAACTCGGTAGCGAAGATGGGCACATTCCCTACTCGTGTCATTTTGGAGCTCTTTCCATCCGTGGCGCGTCGGGGCAACCGAGAGAGGTGCCTCCGTCCTTGGACGAAAGAGCAGGACGAACTTGAAAGTCAATTTTCTTGCCTTCCGTCGGAAGGCGCGGAACCCGCAGAGTGGGTCAAACGTGCGCGGAGGTTCTCGCTAGTGGAACACGCCTGCTGCGCGAGTAGCCAAGGAAGAAAGGAAAAGAGACGAGCTAAATTATCTGAGAAAATGGAAAATACGAAGTAAAACAAGAAAATTTATTGGGCAGCTGGATCTTGAAGAGCGCGTATAGAGGACGATATTTCCGGACTAACAATTACGCAGCCTTCAACGTATTAAAGTTATTAATTATGTATTACTATCGTTATTCGTGATTCCTTGTGCTAAGAAACTTCGTGGGAATAGGGAGGGCGGTTTTCGGATTTTGTATGTCGGGACAAAGGTTGGACAAATGGGTGGTCGTAGGAGTGAACGGGCATGTATGTGCGCGATGGTTGTTAAAGATGTGGCAAGCCGTGTCTGTCAAACCAATGTACGCACACAACATGTTCCATACTCCAGATGGCAGACTACATTAGAAGAGTAGCAATAAGCTTCGCGTGAGCAGGAATATTTAAACTGGAACCTGTGCTTTCCACCCCAGTGGTGGCTGAGCTTCCAGAACATTTCCCATTTCAATGGTATCTCATATTGCAATGGAATCCTTGAATATTAAATGTATGGCTGGCTGCGTTGTATTTGAAAGACTTACAAAGCTTGATGTTTCCGGGCAATGACGAAATGATACGTGTGCTGCATACGACGCACGAAGTGCCATACATCACTGCAATACATACCTAAACTCTGCAGATTTTGTATAAATCTTAGCGGGTATGTCTGGCCCGAATGATCTTATTTAAGTTAGCTTACATTCTTAGTACGCTAAACTGTGCAGCTATGCTTAAAGCCAGGGGAATAATTGTTTTTACTGTGAACTCCCCTCCCCTTTTTTAATTCCGGTGAAGCTGATTTACTGGGAGCCGCTGTGGCGCTCCTGCTCAACACCGCCGACGCCACTTTCACAACTTGCCCGCTTTGAACGCCGACGTGAGCCCATAATTCTTTTTCAGCATGCGCGACATTTTCGCCTGTGTATTTCTCGCCTAAGCACGCACCCATCACCGGTGGCCGGTTATGCGTGCACTGGTTGGAGGTGGAAGCAAGGGGGCGTCATTCACAGCTAGTCCTCGTGCTGCTACCGATGACATGCCCGTTGTTCTGGCGGGAAGTTTAAAAGTGGAAGTCCCGCGGCTCAATGCTACCTTTCAGCTGTCCTCCATGTTCGAGCGGTTTCGGTTTGGGTTGGTGTGTTACACAGACAGTGAGATGCCTAAGACCTGGAACGGGAACGGACAGCCACATGTTCATCCACTAGAATAAAGCCCGAGTTCTTGCTTGTTTTAACTCCCAATGGACCGACGCGTGTCGTTCGCTCGGAGGAAAAACAGCGGGAATCGAAGGAGCGTCTGCCGGAACAGAAGCGCGAACGGGTGCGAAAACAACAGAAAGCCGCTGCCGCCGCGTTTCGCACCGCAAGTTCCAGCTCGCCCACTAGCTGGGATTCTCTCCCGGATGAACAGCAACGTCGACGTGAGCCAATATTTCTTATTCAGCTAAAAGGGCTTTCAGAGCGACAATTTGTGGCCCTGCCTTTAACTTCTAAGCCCGCGCACATAACTGTTTGTCGGTTTATCACGCACGATTTGGGAGTGGAGAAAGGTCTAAATGTCCTTTGTGCTGGCGGGAGGTCTAAACGTGTACGTCCACCACCCAATGCGAACTATCTGGTGTCCTCAGTGGTCGAGGGGATTGTGTTGGTGTGTTACCCAGGCAGCACGATTCCTACGACGCGGGAGGGAAACAAAAAGCTCCATGTTTGTCCAATAGAATACATATTGAGTCCTTCAGAGTTTTGGGGCCAAGTGCTGATTGCTCGATCGCAAATTACAAACAAACATGTTTTGTTTCGTGAATTTCGTGTACTGCGTCCATCTTCGCAGGTCATCCTTCTTGACAGAGTGTAAGGGTCCTAATTATTTCTTTATTTTCTTCGACTACATTGCTATTTTTGTGTGTTTCGATATACGACACCCAGGATATTAAAAAAAAAATCGGCCACCTGCGCAATTGAAATGCGAAGACTCAGGAAATAGCGGAGCCGGTGGCCTTCTTTTCTCAGGTCTTCCCCTTTCTTAAGAGAGAGATGGTTAAAAGGTGAAGCTTTTTTCTTGCAAACTGAGTTAAATCAAAGTCCACAAGCCACTCCTAAAGTATAATATCAAAACTGACGAAGTCTGAAGCCGAAGTTTATGTCAACTCAGCCAAAGTCAAAAGCGAAACCCCGCGCTACGAACCCAAACGAAATGCTGCGCGCCCCGACTGCGCTGATAGCGCAATCGGATAAACGCCCGTTTCATAACGCGACGGACCCAGGTTCGACTCCGACCACTGCGCGCGCACTCCCCACACCTGCTCGTGGGCTCCTTGCCTCCTCGCCAGTTTCCCTCTCACCTCTTGGCCTAGCATTTTCCCCCTCTCCACTTCGCTGAGCAGAATTTCTTGATAATGATCCGCACGGACAGAAGAAAGCTTAAACAGCGCCGCTGTTACAAAATGGCCGCCATACCGCCCTGCGAAAGTAGATGCCCAGGGTATAAAACCGTTGTAAACCACTGCACATGCTGATGGGGGAGGTATCAAATGTTCCTCGTCGTATCGGCGGGCTTGTCGGTTGCGCTCGGCTACTCTGGCGGCAAAGCCTGACGCATGCGCTCGCCCTCGATTGACGTCAGCCCCCCCTTGTTCGAGAGCAGCTGCAAACCTAATCTTTACCAGGAACACATGGAGGGAGGTTCCCATTGTTCGCAGGCTCGTTATCAGCCATAATGCAGTGTCGATGCTTGCTTTGTGTTTTTTTAAATAAATAGTGAGCTCTATGTTGTATGCCTGATTGCAAAGAAACATTACGCTGGGCTTCTCTGGCGGTGAATGCCGGGCCCTGCTCAGCCTGACGCCAGCGCTCAGCGTCTTAGGCGCTGTTTTTTTTTTTTATTACACCGACATGAAATTTCCCGGCCACCGAGAGGCTAACAAATTCGCTGTAAAAAAGGTACAGGCACAAAATAATTACTAGCGCGCCAACTCCGCCAGCGGAGCAGCGTTACCGCCGATTACGCGAGCATGTGGTTTCCACAGAAGGTGTGTTGACCAGCAGCCCGAATAAGGCCAGCGAGCTTCCCCTGGCGCCCATTTATCGAAGCGTGAAGCAATAGCGAAAAAGCGAGCGATGATGGCTTGGCTGCTATACCGTAGGTCGCGCCTGCGCTGGCTGCGGACTCGACAGCAGGCACCACGCAACCAGACGGCGCAGTGGTTAGTTTTGGCCACCGCGGTCATGTTCCGTTAGGTTAAGCTCGCATGACTGTAGACTGTACATACGGTACATGCCCATTCTCCCATGGTATAGCGACTGTAAACCATTGAATTAGTATGGTGAAACAACCACCTAGCAATGCCTAACTTGGTGCCAGGACATGGGTAATATGGACAAAGCAAATAGGATTTCGCACGATATTTCGAGGTTGGCCAGACGGTCTGACTAGGTCACCAGGCCTTCTGAAGTTTCCTTTTTTCCAATTATCACGCACGTACTAAGTTTTTTAACACCGAAGTGTTTTATTCCCGGATATACTAAGATTTCGCTGACGTCATAACCGTCACAGAAGTGACGCCAGTAGAACGAAGCAAGCGGCCTGTAAAGGGTGCACCCCAGCACACAGGGTTTTCTTGCGGTAAAGCAACCTTTAATACTAAAGAGTACGTAATACTTAAGGTTGTTGGTTTTCGGGTTTTATACTTTACCACGCAAGTGTTTTATGCCGCGATACCCCAAGATTTCACTGACATCATATCCGTCACGGAAATAACGCCAGGACGCCTTTTCGAAGCGACCCACCAGCAGGACGTCGCTCGCCGAGCACACTCACAACACAGCCGCCGACCGCACATCATGCTCAGCTGCAGATTTCGCTGCCCATTTCACTTTCGTGTTTTACTTATTCCTGTGACAGAGGACTCAACCACAGTTTTTTTTATCAACGTCTTCTACATCGTGCAACAAACTCTACAAACCCGCTGCATTGCAGCAAATCCATGCAGTACGAGCGTGTGTCTACCGGCAACACCAACCTTTCTTTTTGTTATTATTCCTAATTCTGAAATATATTTTAATTTAATACCTCAGATAGTAGAACTGTGGTACAAATCTACGCATACAGCAAATGCTTCTCTTTGCAATAAAGAAAAAAAAGCAAATGCTTCTCCTTAGCTTTTCGAGGTTTCTCCTTTTCGCAAACCTCCAGTTTATTTTTTTTTTATTGCATGAAACGCGTTTTTAAGAACATCCCTGACAGTGCCCTGTCTTTTCGGATTGCCCAATCTTTCTCGGTCATTCTCCGCTCCTCCCGGTCCCTAGACACTCTAGACACTCTGTCGGCTGAAGGTTCGTTCAAACAGTTTCAAAATACCGGTGACGCGAACAAAACATATTGGCCCATAGGGGTGGAATCTCTTGGCGAATCGGTAACAGTGTTCAACAACCTGTCACTCTGCAAGGAGAGGCGATAAGCAACGAAAACAGCCACGCTGTATCGTTTTCGTGACAGCTTTAGCCTAATTAAACGTGTTTGTGATTGGTAGTGTTGCCGTGTTCGAGAACTGGGGATTGCTCGTGTTTTTCCCGGGAAACGGCGGCACAAAGGTGCAGAAAAACAAAATAAGAAAGAATCATTATAATAGCCAAGTATTACCTTTTTTTATTTTATTTATTACTTTAATTTATTTATTTAGTACCCACAGCACCTTGCGGCATTACAGCGGGCGGGATGCACAAAAAAATGCACTCACAAGAAGTACTTATTAGCAAGCAAGAAAGCAAGTTACAAGAAAAACGCATATATAACTTTCAAATAGCCTAAGAATGCCACGTAAAAATACTGCATTATGACGATAATTAAGAGAAAGGCACTCACAAATACTTTACACAAGCGGAAATCGAAGGTTCAAATAACGACAAAGCAATAGAAAGGGCATATAACATTTTCGATAGCCCTCAGACACACCACGTGAAAAGACTGCGTTGGTATGATAATAAAAAAACGGTGTGTGTTGCGAGGCTGCAAAAAATACAATTCCTATATTGCAAGAAGCAATTACAGAACAGTGAGCGCACTTGACAGGTGATGTGAGGAAACAGCAAAACTTACTAGCAGCCACTTACTACGCTTTAATTTTTCGTTCTAAACAGCCGTAGCATCGAAAACAATGTTGAAGAATTTGATAGCCTGGTGCGGACAGTAAAGCCGTCGGTTGTTATCGGCACTGAATCATGGCTGTATGAAGACATTGGAAACAATGAGGTATTCCCCGAAAATAAGGAATGTTACAGAAATGATAGGAATTGTCACGGAGACGGCGTGTTTATCTTAGTAGACATTGCATCCTTAGAAAGTGATATCGTCACTACTTATTGTGAATCGGTATGGTGTTAAGATTGTGTAATGGGAAGTCCCTATCGGTATGCAGCTTTCACTGTCCACCAACAACCGGCGTAGAATACTTATCCCAGTTTTTCACTGCGGCCGAGTCGGTTCAGAGTGATTATGTCGTTTTAGGTGGAGACTTCAACCTAACCGAAATTGATTGGCATCAACAGCCGGCTTTTCCAGGAATATCGGGTAGCCTTAACACATTATTGGTTAATTTCGGAAACTTGCTTTCACTAACACAAATGGTATTCGAGCCCACCAGAGGCAACCACTTTCTAGATATTGTTTTACCAATGCACCTGAACAGGTGTTATCAACTGTAATTATGCCTGGTATTAGCGATTACCAGGCTGTCCTTTGCGAAATGAACCTAAAGAATACTAACTCGTACAATAAGAACTGCCGGAAAATTTTTAATTATTCAAAGCTAACATAGCAGAAATCAATGCCGCCATACATAATTATTTCCCTACTTTTGAAACATTGGCAGAATGGCATTCTGTAAATCAGCTCTGGCATAGCTTCAAAAATAAAATTCTAGACCTACGCGATCAATATGTGCCATCATGGTCACTATCTCCAAGACGTAGCAAAAATAAACCTTGGTTCACCAAAGAATTACACCGGCTCACACAACAAAAACAAAGGATTTATAAGCTTTTTAGGCACAGTTCATCGGCAAAAAATGCAGATAAGCTTAAAAGAATATCTAACCATATCAAATCCGCCCTAGAAGAAGCTAAGTCCCGATTTTTTTTATTCTTTTGAATATCGGCTTAAACACAACCCAAAAGAGCTTTGGAAATACATGAAAAGTAGTAAAAAAGAGTATCTTGATTCCACCTCTAGTTGAAGGTGACAGTGCTACGGAGGAAGCTTTCGAGAAAGCGGAATGTTTCAATCGCTATTTTACTTCTGTATTTTGCTCGGCGTTATCGCCAACTGATCAACATAGTATATGTACCCTTCTTGTTCAAAAACCCATGGAAGATATACTTTTTAACACACGCGGAATCGAACAACTGCTGGAGAACATAAATGTTTCAAAATCAGCTGGCCGAGACCAATCATCAAATGCATTGCTAAAGCCTTGCCTGTCTTCTGTTGCACCATATTAAGAATAATGTTTGAAAAATCTTTCCAAGGGGGTGTCCTTCCAAATGAATGGAAAATAGCGAGTGTTACTCCAATTCATAAGACCGGCGCACGTTCTGTTGTGTGTCATTACCGCCATATCTCTCTAATTAGTGTGTGCTGCAAGGGCTTAGAACATATTTTGTATAGCAACATAGTAAAATACATTGAAAATAACGCCCGGTTTAACCCGTCGCAGCACGGATTTCGTAAAGGTTTATCTTGAGTCACTCAACTAATACAGTTCACGCATGATATCGCACTAATACTTGATGGTCGTGAATCTGTTGACTACATTTTCTTAGATTTTAGAAAAGCATTTGATGTAGTACCACATAAACTGTTATTGAAAAAACTATCCTTCTATGGTATCACCCCTAAGATTTTGTCATGGGTTTCAGCGTACACTACCGGTAGACAACAATATGTAATCATCAATGGTGCAGCCTCTCATACCTCAGCCGTGACGTCAGGGGTGCCCCAGGGATCGGTCTTGGGGCCTTTGTTGTTTCTGCTTTAAATAAATGATATCAGTGATAACATTACATCATCCACGAGGCTCTTCGCTAACGATTGTGTGCTGTATAGGAAAATTTATTGTGAAAGTGATACCCGAGTAATTCAAAAGGATCTGAATAGGATTAATACTTGGGGCGAAAAATGGGGGATGTCATTAAACCTCGAAAAAACTGTCTCCATTAGGTTTACCAGAAAAGAATATGTCCACTGTCCAATTTATAAAATAAGAGATTGCTCATTAAAGAGTGTAAGGGAATTTAAATACTTAGGAGTTTACTTTACATCTACACTGTGCTGGCACAGACAAATTGATTATATTACCCGCAAGGCTTCAAGGACATTGGGTTTTCTGCGCCGCAGCACAAGCACCTTCCCGCAAACTGCCAGAAAACTATTGTACAAAACTAACACACGGCCTATACTCGAATATGCTTGCACAGAATGGAGTCGGCCAACCGTTCTTGATAAAACTAAATTGGAAAAAGTTCAAACCCTCGCAACCAGGTATGCGTTAGGCAAATTGGCAAAAGAGCTAAATGTTATTAGAAATACCCGCTTGAACTTACTTAATTGGGAATCACTTGAACATCGTAGAACTATATTTCGCTTAAAATTATTTCATGAAGTTTATTTTTCACAGAATGGTATGCCGCGCGAATCGTATATTTTCCCGCCTGATTACATATCCGCCCGCATAGAACATATTTATAAAATTCGCGAGATAGATTGTAAATCTAGTGCGTTACTTGAATCATTTTTCCATAAAACCAGTCGTCAGTGAAACAGATTACCTTCTTCAGTGTTTGTACACCATTCTAGTAACACATTCCTGTCTACAGTTACGTCACTCGAAGGCCTAAACTAACATTATCATGTGTTTGTTTCAGCGCAAGCAGCAAAGATTGGGTGGGGAGGGAGGGGGTGGGGCGGTTCTCAACGGTAAGAAGCCTTCTGTGGCCACAATTGTTTTTATTCATCTCATTTCGCTTGAGGCTAGCAGCGGGTGGATCGATCTCATGCGTTATACTGGTGCTACCGGTATCTTTGTAAAACTAAAAAGGTATTTCTGGTTGCGATCGCTTTCACGAAGGAACTAGTATGGATATCCTCCCAGAGAGCAGCAACGTAAGGATGCACGGCGTGGCCCTAGAGTCAAGCGGCAGAGATAGTCTTCCAATCGCCAAAAAAAAAAGAGAAAATTGTTAACCACTTGCCCACATTTTGAGACCCCGAACCAAGAGAAGAGCAGCGATGAGAGAAGAAACCATAAGACTTATGCAGCCACTGAGCAGGAGCCGGGTTTCACCGAGCTTATTGCACCGCTAACTTACCCGCAGCGAAGAATATCAAATGAACACCATCATCAGGTGAGCTTAAGCGAACGCCATCATAAGGCAGCCGTCCACCTCGGTATTTTTACCGTGAGATGAACCGACAACCGGTGGGCCACCAGGGTAACAGAACAGACACCCAGAGACGAGTCTGCAAGAACGAGAAGGCCTTCAACTTTAACTATGGAGAGACGAAATGAGACAATTCGGAAACAACGAATAAACTCAGGCAGCGCAGCACAAGAGTGGGTGAATGTCTGATGTGCCCGGACTGACAGCTTTCTAGGACTGACAGCTCTCTTCCTCTCTCTCTCTCTCTCTCTCTCTCTCTCTCTCTCTCTCTCTCTCTCTCTCTCTCTCTCTCTCTACTTTATCCTATCACTTCCCCTCTACTTCCCTTCCCCTGCACTGGGTTGTATGCAGGTGAGCTCCTTGCCGAGCTCAAAATATCCCCAGTGAATTTCCTTTCCTTTTCCCGTCCCAAACCACAACCACCGCCACCAATGGAAGAGGCCTTCGTCCTGCCGTGGATTTAAGTTGATGATGTAGGTGATGAATAGGTCCTCAAATTGTATTTTTAAAACACATTTGAAGAAATCAGAGAAGCCGCTTTCCTGGCACCGAGGGCGTGGCTCCGACAACAAAATCGGGAGGGGTCATCGTATGGAAGACAGGAACCCCCCTAAAAATTATCGACTATACGCCATCACGGCCATGCCACCGATCCAGAGACTGCACATAAACAACCATGCACCCCTCCGTCTAGCGACGACGATGGTTTAACGCGAAGCTTTCTCGTGACGGATTCTTTGGTTGTCGTCTGAGTTTGGACTGAGTTTGGACCGTGTCGAAATGCAGCAATCGGATAGATGCCAGCTTCATAACACGAGGTACTCAGGTTCAATTGCGGCCACTTAAGCGTTTTTTTTTTCTTCTCTCACTTCACCCACGATCGTTCATCATCACCGACAGAGAACGTTGGCTTTTCGGCAAAGGCGTTTTCGCGTTACAGACGCCATTAGTGAGAATACTGAAGCTTCGCTTTAAGACTCTTCACCAAAAGCATGGAATCAAAACTGTAGAAACTTTATAGGTGACATCACTGCTGCACCGATGAGATCACCATCATCGGTGCCCGTATTCGCGTGAGCAGCTATAGCACGAGCTACTTCGTCTTTCTCTCATCGCCGTCTTTGTAAATAGCGCCACCCCCGTATCACCGGAACGTCGCGGCCCTTGGTCTTTCCTCTTATTTTCTAAAACCTACACACAAGGAGAGGCGATATGAAAGGATGAAGTTAATCTGAGGAAAGTCAAATATCATGAGAACACAGTATACACCGACTCCGGTATGTACGAAAGCGGGAGACAGCAATTGTCGTAGTTTAACCCGCCGCTGCGGCTCCGTGGCTAAGGCGTTGTGCTGCTGAGCATGAGGATGCGGGATCAATTCTCGGCCGCGACGGCCGCTTTTCTGGTGGAGGCGAAAAGCAAAAACGCCCGTGTGTACGAGATTTCGGCGCACGTTAAAGATCCCCAGTTGGTCAAAATTAAGCCGGAGCCCTCCACTACGGCGTGCCTCATCGCCTGCGTTGCGAGACCCTACAATCAATCAAACCCCCACAGCCATGACCGTGCAACGCCCCGCATTTCCATAATATCGCAGATTTCGCGAAAGTTCATCCTTTAATCGTTATAATAGCATAAATGGAGATAATTAGTCGGATAATGTTTAGAAAAACCAAAAAAATTACGCCCACCTCCCCTCGCGGGAACCCTGGTGTGATGCGACGCTGAGGGGGTTCAAGCGCAAGCGGAGAGCAACCGTCGACCGAAAGGCCGCCGGAGAGCGGCACACTGGTTATATTCTAGGCACTATATATGCGCAGCGCGCCCGAAGGAGAGGAAACCGCGGAGAGAGAGAGCACTGCACATGTGCAGCACCGCGCGCAGCGCCGCCCACCGGCGGAGTGAGAGCGCGCTGGGCCGCACACGCACTCACCTGGGCACGCGCCGGTGCCAGTGCGTCTGCCGCGGCTATGACGCAACACAAAACAACACAATCCACTTTAATCCAATCCAATCCAATCCAATCCAAATCCAATCCAATCTAATCCAAGCCAAGCCAAGCCAAGCCAAGCCAAGCCAATCCAATCGAATCCAATCGAATCGAATCGAATCGAATCGAATCCAATGCCCCTCGCGAGAGAGTGTTCGCTATCGCAGAGGAGAGCGGGAGAGTGGCTGCGGACAACGGACGCACGCCGCGGACAACAACGGACGTACGCAGGAAGGACAGGGCCGCCGACAAGAGATGCTCTGAGCGTCGCATCTAAAAATTGGCTGTAAAGAACTCACACTAAATACAGGCGGATATGAAGTAGGGTACGCGTTAGTAGATATTAGATAATTCATCGAATTTGTGCAGATTTTTATCATTTTAGTTGTAAATACAGCACTGCGCTCACGGCTGCAAAAGCTGATGGAAGGAATGGGATCTTTTCTGTTAGGAATTCAGACTTCTTTAAACGCAAACCAATTCAGCTAGGCAGTTTCCTGAAGAAGAAATTCTAGTGAATCTACGAGACCGTGTTTTAATTACTTTTGACGGCACCTGTACATGTGCTCTCAACCGACTTCAGTTTATATATTGCTTAACTGGCCGCTCGTCCTCGCCAAAGTCGAGCTTGGTCGAGCTGTGGTGACGCCATGCACCCGCGTTTACACCCAGTAGTAGTATTTCATTCCGTTATTCAGATCGATTCTAAACATTTGTAACCGTAACAAAAAAAAAAAAACGGCAGCATCTCCACTCCATAGATGATGGCGAGGGTACGGAGTACGGGGACTCGAAATGACATCCAAGTTGCGCCCCGAGCGTCATTCGATTTGAGCTGTGAGTTGCACCATGATTATTCCCTAAATGAAACTGCAACTCACGGCTCAATTCGAATTTCGCTTGATGGTGTGGACGCACGGATGAACGCGGACGGACATTGGGAGGTCCCAAGGTACTCTGCACCGTTACAGGCGAGGGAGTGAGCCGTTTGTCTCTCGGGTACTAACTCACGGTCGTAGCCCAATGGGTAAGACTACTGAAACTAACTCTGGTATACCAGACACAGGCTCTAATCTTGCCGGTGCGTGTGTGATTCATTGCGATTGTAAATGATATGCGCACGGACGCGGAAGGACATTGTGCGGGCGTAAAGTACTCCGCAACTAAAATTTAGGCGAAGGGTTGCACAGTATACGGCACATGGAATTTTTTAAGAGTGCGTCGTGCATTCCGTTTCCCCCTTCCTCCTTACTTTCTGGGAAACGTCTACGCTACCCTGCGTTTATCACCTATAGACAAGTACAGCGTAACAAATATTAACAGCAGTCTTGGAAGAGTAGTTTGAGTCCTGGGGCCGTGCGTCTCTGCCTCTTCGTTCAACTGTGCGTATGATTGGACAACACAGTTCTTCCACCCTCGCTTTTTTCCCCGATGGCCTAGCTGGATCCCCTTTTCGCTCTATAAAGGTTTTTCGTTAATCTTTTACGTGCTCAGTGCTGCAAGTTTAGATATGTGGAGGGTTTAATTTCCGGCCGCAGCCCAATATTCCCCATCCCCTCCCCCGTTCCCTCCTCCAAGCCTCCCTTTTGTCTTGTTTAAGTGTATGGGAGGAAACTATATTTATTCTGTATAAATGCATGACAATTTTGCAAAATACACACATCAGTATTTTGTCCTCTGAAAGTATAATTGCCTTTTATATATACAATTCACGCGTTTAAAACTAAAATTATAGTGCCTATGTCTTAAACGATGCATTGATTTTTGATATGGTACTTCCACAGTTCCACCAAAAAGTTTTGTTTTGGATTCGCGAGTACGATTCGCAAACCATGCCACTTAGTAGTCAGAAGAAAAAAAGAACCACCCCTCGGGATTTGGAATCTGCGCCACAAAAGTAGCGGAGATTGCGAGCAAAAACATGTATACTACATTGAGACCCACCCTTTGTGTCCCATCAATGTTTTTTATCTGACTTCAAGAATTGCTGGCTGGTTAAATTAACATTTCTTGAATAACAGTTGCGCAGTGAGGTTCCGTAAAGCCTCAGCCATAAATGACCCCCAGCAACAGCACTGTTTCGGCTGCGACTGCGATTTTTCACTGCGGGAATAGTTCTCGCCAAGCTTTTGTTTTACGCTTTACGTTGGTCGATATGAATTGCTTATTACATAATAAAGCTTCCGTAACTCCTCTTCTGGTCTTAACCGAACTCACATTTGCTACAAGCGTGGCTGCTCGCGCACGCATATGCAGTTTGCAACTCCTGGAAAGGAATTGTCGCCAAAAGGAACGGTCGAAGTGTCGTAAGCCCGAAATACTAATCGCATTAACGCTAGTGTTGAGTTGTATGAACTCCATGGACATTAAGTATATTTATTACACTCTAGGAACTAACAGAGCAGAGCTGCCTTCATTATGGCACGAATGTTATCGGGGCATGGTTTTCGCTTCTTGCTCGATTCCCGGCGAATGTTCGGCCGATCGGTATTGTCGCCACCTTCAGTCGGCGAGCCAGTCCCTTTCGATCGGCCGACGTGTTCGTGCCGCTTTGGGCGACGTGTGACAAGGCGGTCTGCCAACTAGGAAGCAACCAGGAAGTGCGAAAACTGCCACCTCTCTGCACATCAGAGAGTTCAGACTGCAGTCGTCTCCTCTAGAAGGAACGCTGTTTTCAAGTTTTACTGAAGGACAATAATGACTAAGAGGCGCAGAAAAGATTTCACGCGTGTACATATTAGCCCCTGACCTGCACCGTGAGCATCCCCTTACATTCCGTCACACGCGACATGACACAAGCCCTCTTTGCCGTCCCTGGCTGGGGGAGGCATTCAGGAACGCTTATTTCTACCTCGTCGTGATGGCATCCAGCGAGTCGTATTAAGCCGCCAGTGCGGCGGAGACCATACGACACCTTTTGTGCCAGTGCCTCCATTTGTCCTTGAAAAGATAGCCGCTCTCGCCAACTCTGTGCGATCCGCACTCTCAGCTGGCGTTCTGTGAAGAGGTCTTGGGTTACTGGCCGTCTCCAATATCTGCCCGTCGGGATACAAAGGCGCTCATACGCTTATCGCAAATCCCAGACTTGCACGAAAGGCAGAACTCTTGAGCGCGTAATTTCTTAGCGCTGCAAGCATCTTCCTTTCAATGTTATCTTTTTGTTTCTCCTTCTTGTGAATTCTCCCTATCCTCTCATGCGGGAGAGAAAAAAATTACTCCCACCTCCCCTCGCGGGAACCCGTGTGTAGATGCGACGCATAGGGGGTTCCGTTGTTGTTTCCGTTAGGTTGATTCTCCCATCGTGTGAAACGTGCCGTGAACCCCCTGCCGCGGCCATGACGCAACACAATCCAACACAATCCACTTTAATACAATCCAATCCAATCCAAGCCAAGCCAAGCCAAGCCAATTCAATCCAATGACCCTCGCGAGAGAGTGTTCGCTATCGGAGAGGACAGGAGGTGAGCGGCGGAGAGCGCAGCTCGCGCGGCGAGGAGAATGGGGGAGGGGTGTGGACGGACAACAACGCCGTATGGAGGGACAAGGCGAGTGAATGAGATGCAGTCGCATCTAAAACAGGGCTATATGTACAGGGTGTCATTATATTTAGAGATAAGGTAATTGGGACATATCAACCATTGAAACGGGAGCGTGAATCGAAACACATATAAGAAAAAGCAACGACATGAGTGCTTATTACTAAAAATATATATACTAAGAAGGGATATATATATATATATATATATATGGCTTTGGTCCCCACTCTGCGCGCGTGTTTTTCTTTCTTTCACACGTAATTAATAAAAAACATAATGTAACGTCACTAACGGTAAAAAATAGTCTAACCATTCCCCTATGCCTTTTTTGCGTTGTAGACTGCCGGCATTTCTTTCTGCATTTCCTAACGAGCCCCTCATTTCTAAACCGTATTATCGTGCGAAAGCTTAGCGAGGGCCTCGGTTCTGGCAGCCTTGATGCCAAGGTAGCATAAGAGGGTTTCCCGCCAGTTACCCCTTCTCCCCGTGTAGTCTGAGTGGCGGTGGCTACCACCCTCAAGCGCCAGATACAGTTGTAGTAAATATAAATACCCCAGAAAGTTAAGGAGAACACAGTCGCTCAGATAGCCGTATTGGTAAGGCTTTCGAGATCTATTCGAAAGGCGTGGGTTCGGTCCCCACTCTGGGCGCGTGTTTTTCTTTCTTTCTTTGACACGTAATTAATAAAAAAATAATGTAACGTCACTAACGGTAAAAAAATAGTCTAACCATTCCCCTATGCCTTCTTTGGCGTTGTAGACTGCCGGCATTTCTTTCTGTATTTCCTAACGAGCCCCTCATTTCCAAACCGTATATATATATATGTATATATATATATATATAGGGAGCAGTTGAACTTCTGAAGATGGTAGAGAACAGAAGAAAAGAAAACTTTCAACAAGGTAAAAGCACGATTGTTGCCAACGTTTCAGCAAAGAGACTTGCCCTGACGAAAGCAAGTCTCTTTGCGGAAACGTTAGCAACACTCGTGCTTTTACCTTGTTGAAAATTTTCTTTTCTTATATATATATATATATATATATATATATATATATATATATATATATATATATATATATATATATATATATATATTGAGAGACAGAGCTCAGAGATGCTGCAGGACCACTTTTAATTAGGCTCCCGAGCACAGGCCACCGAAAGACGGAACTGTCCGGTGATGATGATGGTTATACACAGATGACAGTGGCGATGGGTTTGGATGGGTAGAAGGAACCGAGGTATTGACCCGCCGTGTTCAACACTGGATATAACAATGGTCATGTCGCTTCCACGCATAAATATCACAACAGTACACCCCCAATGCCCACAATATAAATATATATGTATATATATATATATATATATATATATATATATATATATATATATATATATATATATATATATATATATATATATATATATATATATATATATAGCGAATCAGAAATCAGAAATGAGGGGCTCGGTGAATTAAGACAGAATGAGGATTGGCAGTCAAGAAAACCTCGGAAAGCAAAGGGGATAATGCGGTAGGTCATAGAAACAGAGAGGGAATTTTTTGAGTCAGAAAGAAAGTGGTTAAAAAATGACCGCCGGGTGGGATCAGAACCCACGACCTCCAGAATAATGGCCTCGTGCAAATCTGGAGGCCGTGGGTTCGGGTCCCACCCTGCGGGCATTTTTTTACCACTATCTTTCTGACTCAACAAATTCCCCATCTGTTTGTTTCTATGATCTACCGCATGCATTATCCCCTTTTCTTTCCAAGGTTTTCTTGACTGCCAACCCTTATTCTGTCTATATATATATATATATATATATATATATATATATAAGTCGTGAAGTGGAGTCCTTAGTTGCTGCAGGAATACGCACAAAGTAGAAGTACGCTCTTCGGAGACTTTATTTCCAACGTTTCGACCTGAGACAGGTCTTCCTCAGGAAGGAAGACTGGTCTCAGGTCGAAACGTTGGAAACAAAGTCTCCGAAGAGCGTATTTCTACTTTGTGTATATATATATATATATATATATATATATATATATATATATATATATATATATATATATATATATATATATATATATATATATATATATATATATAGACAGAAATAATAATTGGCAGCCCAGAAGACCTCGGAAAGCAAAGGGGAGGATGTAGTAGCTCAAGATAAAGGATTTGGAAAATAAGAAAGTGGAGCAAAAATGCCCGCCAGGTGGGATCCGAACCCACGGTATTCTGGAGGTCGTGGGTTCGGATACCACCTGGGGGCATTTTTCTCCACTTTCTTATTTTCCAAATCCTTTATCTTGAGCTACTACATCCTCCCCTTTGCTTTCCGAGGTCTTCCTGACTGCCAATTATTATTTCTGTCGTATATATATATATATATATATATATATATATATATATATATATATATATATATATATATATATATATATATATATAAAGCAAAGGGGATAATGCGGTAGGTCATAGAAACAGATGAAGAATTTTTTGAGTCAGAAAGAAAGTGGTGAAAAAATACCCGCCGGGTGGGATCCGAACCCACGACCTCCTGAGCAAATATACATATCGCACGTACGATATGTCTATTTGCTCAGGGCCCAACTAATAGGCGCGTGTACCGGCGCCACATGCGCACTGATCTTAAGGGTAAAAGATGCCCTCCCATCTTTTCTAATGTCTTCCTTAAGCAGGCACACCTTTTTACCAAAAATACTCAGGGAAGGGCGAATAATACACTGGGAACCCATTCTATAAATTTGAAACTATTCGCCCAGTTTTGAACGCGATAGCGTTATTAGGCTGATTTTTCGATTCTCTCGTGGCTCCTAGCCGTCCGTTATCAGCCGTGGTCATCAGGCGTCCACGGAAATACGTCACCGCTTCCCCCCGGAAGCTACGACGGAGGCAGCAAGATTAGAGGGCTTCGCTGAACCCGTAATGTGGCGCTACCCAAGAGAAGTTTGGAAACGAGTACAATGATACGACATCGGATACGAAAGAAAGGATCCGTGTTTTCCCCCAGATGCCGCTGCAGCGCGGTGAAATTTGTTCTATGCCCAGCCGGTGGAAGCATGCGCTGCAGACTCGGTCTCCAGCCCTGCCCGCAACTTATGTCATGACACCAAAGCGGGTTTCCACCAGAAGATGAAAAATATGAATTTCCGGTAATTCGTGCCCCGTGACTACGAGGGTTACGAGGCATGTCTACGCGCCTTCAACTACGAGGGATGTCGCAGTGGAAGCCTCCGGAAGAATTTGACCACTTTAGGATCGTTAATGTGCGCTGAAATCTCAACGCACTGCCGTTTTTTATTGTTTCCTTTCATTAGAAAAACCTTCACGGCGGAAATTGAACCAGCGGCATTAGGCTCAGCAGCGCGACGCCTTACCCGCTGAGCCACCATGCTGTGTTTTCAACAAGGGACTGATGCCGGCACCAACAGTGGTTGACGTAACTAAAACAGGGGAGAAATTCTTAACTCCGGTCACTCACAAATCAAGGTACGCATAGATTCTAAGCCGAAAATAACTTAAAAAAAAAGCCCACTATATAGGGTCTAATCTTATGTTTTCAAATTACTTTTTTAATATTCCCATGGTTATTCTCCGCTCAAAGCTCGGTTTGGAAAACGGCAGATGGCGCCAAGCGGCCAAGTTAAAATCCCCCTGAGATTAGTGGCGAATATTCCCCCAGAGAACAGCCACGTAAGAATGCTCAGCGAGGTTCCAGACGAGCGGGTAGTTCTCAACTCACAATCGGCAGAAACAGAAAATCTTTAACCAGTTATTGCCCACGAGAAAAACGTCGAACCAAGAAAGAGAAGGAAAACGAGAAAAGAAACGATAAGACTCGTGCAACGCCCTTCTATCCTCTAGAGATTATAGCCACCTTCGTCATGCATGGAAGCCGATGTTTTGTGAAACAAGGCTATGCGAAGTAGCAATCACTAAACTTCGGTGTAAAATTCCCCCACTAAATTTTTATCTTACAAATCTCGTCTGGCTCCATTTCCGCGATGCCCTTTCTGCGACGAACTGGAAAATATAAAACATTTCCTATTTAATTGCCGGGGGAGAAGAACCCCAATGCGACGCACGCATCTGGAGTCAAACTTTAGACGCCTTCACCTTGCGCTATCTAGTTTCGAGGTCCTGTCACTAGGCGCTTCCGCCTTAGGAGTCTGCCACAGGGATGTTGTGTCTGCCCTTCATTCTTATGTTGCGGCGACAGGCCGGTTTTCCTGCTAGCCAGCTAAACGTTCACATTATCTCATTTTTATTCCTGAATCTACTTTCATATTATACATATTTAAAAAATTCTGTACGGTATTTCCTTTTCTAAATTTTGGGATCTAAAATAAATATAGGTCACATCCTCATTAGGTACAAAACTTCTTGGCCAATGGCCCGCGTGGGTATGTGCCTTGGTCTGAGGCAACCAACCAACCAACCACTGATCATGGCCAGAATATTGCAGAGCCTGCCGTACCAGAGTTTTAATCACACCATAAAAGGTGAAAGAAACACCACCATTAGGACAGCATATAAGGCAGTTCTCAACTTCACAATTTTAGCCATGAGACAAACTAACAAAGGGTAGTCCACCAGGGTAACAGAATGAACACGCATAGAGGGGTCTAGAAGAAGGGAACGGCCATTTACTCAATGGAGGGATGAAATAACAGTATTCGAAGCAAAGAATGGACTCGGAAAGCGTAAGACAACAGCGGGTGAAGGTCAATAGAAGAGACATTCACGCTGCAGTCGTCCTAAATAGTATGTTGGTGGTAATGACGATGTATAGGTCCTCAACTTGTGTCTTCCTAACGCATTTGAGGAAATCAGCGAAACAATGCACTCTCCTAGCACCAAGAAAGCAGATTTAAAATCAAAATCGGCAGGGGCCATCATACACCATTTGAAAAGAAACACGCACCCCCAAACAGAAATGAAAAGGCAGGCACCCCTACCCGTTTGAAAGGAAACCACTGCACGCCATGATAGACCTGCACCGATGCAGCGACCCCGCATAGAAACACTCCGCTACCGAAAATGTGCATACAATCGTACACAACAAGGGGCGGTATGGCAGGCTCAACTTCAATCGGGGAAAGTTTCAATCTCATGAGACCACACGATACAGCGACTCCGGGATGTACCGTAATTACCCGATTCTAACGCGCCCCCGATTCTAACGCGCACCCGATTTTTCTGGCAAAAAAAAAAACGAAAAAAATTTGCACTTCCGATTGTAACGCGCACGGAACTTTGTGAGCAAGTAAACGAATGCGAGAGAAACAGGCGATTTATTTCTCGAAGTAATCTCACTCATCTCACTCCTTGTCGCTCTCCGCTGACCACAACACCTCGTCCTTGGTGCCGTCAAGCGCGTTCGCGATGCCACACTTCATAACGAACGTTCAACCATGATCGATGGGATCGTGGCCCACACCTCGCACGCCCATCCTGCGAACTTCTCCAGAGGCGCACGCTTCAGCCGACCACTCGTTTTGAACGCGTGAGAGCCGCTGCTGCCATTGCTGTTATAAAGTGCGCAAGTCGAACGATTTGACGATTTGTGTGAACGCCGATAGAAAAGCCCGCCTATGCTTCCTGCGTCCGAAAAATCGTTGCTAAAAGCTTTGGCGCCATCTTGAGATGGCGAGAGCGATGGCGATGGGCGGGACGAAATTTCCGTTGTTTCGGCAGTTTCAGTTTCGTATCCGATTCTAACGCGCATGCGATTTTTCGACCTATTTTTTCGGAAAAAAGGTGCGCGTTAGAATGGGGTAATTACTGTACGATAGCACGATACCCCAATGGTCGCAATTGGCTACTCTGGCAATCATTGTGACTGCATGACCCTCCAACATGCATGAATAAAGCAGTGAAAGTTGGAGCCATCCTCCTGGCAATCCGAATTGCGGAAGTGTCAAATAAAAGCATAACATCATTGGAGACTCACAAAGGACGTTGTGCAGTTTTCTGGAGGCAGAACATCAAGCGTTTCGGTAAGATATTCCCATCCATAATGCAGAAAGTTAACAACGTCACCTGGACACCCGTATCCAATGGTCTGAAAGCGAACGACGCACTATGCAAGAGGCACACGAACTTACCTACTGTACACACTTACAGACTTACACACGACCACGACTACCACACTGTCATGTTAGAAAAACTTTTAGAATGAATCCTCATCCCATGCCCAGGAAGGCAATCTTTCGCCTTGCTACAACGAGGTCTCAATGCCGAAGAATCACTTTCTGTGGACTAAAAACCAACACAGTTATCTGAAAATCCACGTGCGTTCAGGTGTTCGGTTGGAACATCAGACATTAACTTCGAACTGTGCTAAAATAGGGGAAGCATCCACCCTCTTGCATGCAACCTAGCCGTGTCCAAGGGAATGGCCAGCCAAGGGAGAGCTACTCAAACAAATAACATATTCCATTTCTTCGAGACATGGGAGGCAGATTTGACCAGCTCGTTACCTCAAGATTTGCGCGAGCTGATTGAGAGGGCAAGAGAAGGAGCCGCTGGATTTGGTGCCGTAGACACAGGTTCCACCTTTGAGCTGCCTGCTATCTCTTTACAGCGTTTTCATGAACCACAACCATTTCTTCCTGAACAAAGATATATATATATATATATCTCTCTCTCTCTCTTTGAAAAAAAAAGCGAAGTTGTCCATCCCGGTCCAGACATATTGATACACGGACACTGACTCCTCGTCGCTCAAACTGACCAACATCTCGCATTTGCAACCATTCACGCTCACGTTTTAAGCCACAGAAGCATGGAGAGCCTTCGCTCTCCTGGGACACGGCGATTAAAACTCCTGGTGGCTCTTTTCGATAACCTTTTGTTCTCGTGAAGCATAGGTCGGAAATGCAGCCGCTGCATACGCAAACGCTCCGTGGGAGTCGAACTATCGCTATCGCACCTTACATCTTAGGATACAAACGTAGCGGCCTCTGCAACTTTTTTTGTTGCCCAATCGCGGTGTTTAATACCTCTGCTACACCGCCGCTTCAAAGGCATTCCGAAGGTCGTTGAATCAATTGTCTGCAGAGGGCTGCATTGTAAATACACAGGGCGCACTTATAAACGAGCTAGCGACAACGCCCGCGAGTCTAGATTTAGGCGCCCCACACTCAAAATCTTATCGACCGCCTAGAATCCATTCAGAATCGTGCTGCTCGATTTGTAACTTATAGTTACCAGTTTCCAACTAGCATTACTTAAATAAAGAACTCACTTGGCTGGCCCAACCTTTCTTTGCGATGGACATGTTTTCGCATTTGTTTCCTTCGTGATGTATAGTACTGCGGTTACCAAAGACCTATAATTACAACCGCCAACATACGTATCTACTCGGCGAGACCACCACATTAAGATAAGAGAAAGCTGCGCGTGGCGGGCGGCATGTCTTCAGAATTTTCAAAATAATGTTTAGAAATACATATACAATTTAACCTTGTACACATACTTGTGTTAAAAGGTTTTCAATACGTAAATAAACGTTCCAGCAGTTATAGTAGCTGCTAGGTTTGCTAGTCACGTGACAGGGTTTCAAGTTTCGACACTACGTGACAAGTTTCGACACTACGTGACAAGTTTCGACACTACGAACCGCCACCATTCCGATTTCAGGAAGTTTGCTGCCAAATTAAAATTATTTCCGCCGATTTGTTTAGAAATTGCTTGTGGTTACCGGGCTATATAACACGCAGGCTTTCATATGAGCTAGAGAACATATACGCGACAAAAATCGGTTGTCTGTCCCTTTAACACGCAGGCGATTCGGCTGAAGCATGCCGGCTTTCCTTATTCCCTCTTACAGGCTGCCTGACCACGCCTCATCGAACAAATAAAAGGTTTCGCTTTTCACAAACGGCTGGGCTGGACGGCGGCGGCAACGCTGCGGCACGTGGTTGCACTATGGAACACACATTTCAATTGGATCCGTGTAAGACGAATGTTGTGTATAACTTCCTCATGTCCATGGTCACGTGTACGTACATGGGCCAGACCAGTCGTAGTATCAATGTATGCGTACTTACTCTTCCTTCAAAGAAAGGCCTTGCACGCACGTCGCTCTGCACTGTCCCTATTGTGATAGTGAACTTTGCTTTCCTGACATGGAAGTGCTTTTACAGAAAAGCGGTTTACATCCAGCCGCCGTACATGCAGCCCCCGCACTTTGTGCACGTTTCAGTTGTGTCTCTCGCAGCCGACACGCTCGATATCGCTCGGCGTCTCGACGTCTTTGTTCTTCATCAGTCAGCGGCAAATGGGGTGAAAACGGGACGTGGTGGCACACACCATGTACCACCGCTAGTCATTTGCACCCTGCGCAGCAGAAGAAGAGAGCGTTTGAAATTAGTGCGCCGCATGGACCATGATATGCAGGGACGCTCAGTAAGCGCACAGTTGAACTTGGATGAGTAATTACCTTGGGAATGTAGTAAAGTATGTTTAAACGTCCCTCAGTGTCCTCCCTGGGGACCGTGGCTGGTTGCGTGAGCGACATGACCAACATATGACAGCCAACGCGACAGTCACGGACTTTTTTGTGGCGTGAGCTTCACTTGCCGAGGTTGAGCAGTTTCGCGTGGCTCCTGGAGAGCCGTGCTGCGCGTGAAAATCAGGCAGTCGTTCTTCACCGATTTTCAAGGCGAAGCTGCCAGCGTTCGCCGCTCAGCGGGTTGATGGACCGACGTCATGTTGTAACTTTGACGTACGATGTTCTTTGACAGATAGCCGTCTGTCTGCCGGAAACGGGGACGGACGGAGTTTCCAGTCGGTAGACACATCGTGTGTGGCCAGCGCGCGTATTCGCAAGTGGGTGGCGTTGCGACCGGTATACGCAGACGACAGAACGTGTTCTTGCTACACGTGCACGAGGACGAAGGCGTTGGCTGCGTGGATGACTGTAGCGTGCAGATCAACGATAGAATTGCGATATGCCGGTGCACATTTCACCAGGTACGCCCATCGGTGATTTCGATACGGTCATTACTGCGCAAAATTCGTGGGTCCCTCGTGACGATACCGATGTTGATATTTCGGGGCAACAATAAGGACGGTTCATTCGGTTCATGCTGACGGATATTAGTGGGCTACAGTGATCGTGCAAACCAACAGCTCAGTGGCGGTCGTCCATAGGCCTGATATTGTCGAAGAACTTGTCGGCGGTCGGTTGCGGCTGCACCACTTGGTGTGTGTAACAGTGACCAGAAAGCCATTGTGGCCATCATTAACAAGTGATGAATGGTATAATAAAGCTCTTCTAAGCCCAATTTGTAGCCACACTCAAACTGCTGCGACAGCCGAAAACATTCCTCGAGTGGATTGACCTTGAATTTTGTTCTACTAATTTAGCATTTCATATGCAGCAAGTGACGCGGCTAGTGCTACCGAAGGACAGAAGGATTGCCACGTTGGCTTTCATGCTTGGACACCAGACACCGTATAGCGCCCCTAGAGAGTGACTTTCCAGCAAGGCATTTTTGTTTAGTAGTAAAGCCGGGTTTCAAGGGCCCGGCGCCTTTCATAGGGATGCATAGGGACCTTACGAGGTATTTTAGAAAAGGACCGAAGCCCTGCCTACTTTTACAGCAAAATGCTTATATTTCTCTCTGAAAAATGTATTCACGGCAATGAGTTTGTGTACAATAGTGAAGCCAGCTTTTATAAGGCTCAGTGTATAGCATAGTTCCCGCATAAGAGGGAGTTCCTGTAAATTTTTATGGTAGCTTCCTAACACCAGTATGACATACAAGATAGTAGTAGTCCAGAAGTCTTATAATTCTCTTCATCATGGCCCCGCATTTATTTCACGTAAGCAGACGAGGAATTTTTGTGGTTCTCCATAGCTTGGCAAGACAGGGTTTTAGTATTTCAAGTAGGCGTCTATTCCTGTTCGAAGTGCGGCTAGGTGCCCTAAAATGGATCAACACAAATGTGTATAGAGCATAACACTGTTCGCTGACCTTCTACAAAAGTCGAGCTGCTCCACTTCAAAATGTTGTACCTCATATCTCTTCAGTGTTATCAAGGACGTCACTCAAATGATGCACTTTATTAATGATTAACCTTTGTCATGCGGGCGTACCGAGCAAACCCGTCTCTCCGTCGGTAACACCTGTGTCACACTTTCATCGCATAAAGAAAAGCTATATAAAGGGCCCTAGAACCTTAGTTTTATAGAGGGTTTACAGCACGGGGCCCTGGGCGCGGCCATATTGGCCGACGTGACGTGATTTTTCATGGCTGGCCTTGAATCAGCGAGCATCAGCGAGCGCCGGGCGCTGTTTGATGGACGAATTTGACCATTTGTGCGAGGGTTGCTATGAATTGGGACTTAGCGTCCGACTAGGTAGTGTGTGACAACTTTCAGGGATTAGTTGATTATGAAAAATCGCACATAAATGTCGCCTCAGCGCTGTTTTGATTTGCTTCCGTCGCCTAGTTGTCTGTTCACGCGTTTCGCGCAACCTAAAGTTGTCCGATGGGTTTAGTTGTTTTATTTGTACGTACTCTATTACCGCAGTAAAGCCTCATGGTTGTACCATTACGCAATATGACAGAATTCTGCATGTATTAATAATTGTCTAAAGCTTGTTTTGGAACGTTTCCTCTGGAGCTAGCGCAAGCTGAAATAATTGGCTGTGGACACACGATTTTATGACTGCGAAGGGCCGCTAAGCAAACTGACCCTGCATGGGTGTGCAAGTTGCATTTTTCCTTGGCCGCTTTAAGTTTTGGCGTGCGATGAGAAAGCTGCAGCGCTCAGCATTAATTGCAAGATGACTCTGTCACCAAATAGCTGTTACGCGTTATCAGGTGTTGTCTGTTCCGTGTGCGCTAACTTGCGACTATGTTGGAACTGCCGTATAGCCCATGCACTGGACGGAAAGATCGCATATGTGTGGTATTTAACGGGAATCGCGCTCGTGCGCAAATCGCGAGTACTACTTAGCGTGCACAGTGGAATTTTGAAACACTCAAATCGACTGAGCAAGCTTTTCAAAACATGTAACTGTTTTCCCGCGTGAGCAAATGATGCTGTAGACGTGAAAAGTTATTTTTATTTTTTTGCATTACAAAATTGCCGGTCGTCCTTCAGTTATTATATTTATTTATCCTTTCATGTAGTAATTTTCGTAAGATTTGCTACAGCAAGTTTCATTTAATGGCTTCCTGGCTTCCTGGCCAAGTTTCCTGGCTTAATAGCTCAACTGCGATGACCATGCATGCGTGCCGCCGACTGGAACCCGACTTAAGATGTAATCACTGAGAGCTAAGGGGTGCACTTCCCTTTTGTGGCAGCTTTTCAGTTGTGGCTCTGCGACATTCTACGCTGCAAATGAAACGCATAATCCGATTCAACGCTTACAAGACGTGCGCAACGACATGTATCGATCGAGATTTCCCGAATAATTCTGTCCTCGAGGGTGGCTTTCGCAAGGTGCGTAATCGGATCTTAGAACCTCTGTCCTCTGTTTGCGCAAGGGCGCAAACAGAGGACAGATGTTCTAAGACAGAGTCGTAATAAATCAATGCAAAGGTTTTTTCGCTTCTTTTTCACATTTCGTCTGATTTTTAATTAGCACGACACGCCTGGTTTACGAAGGTAATCGGAACTATTAGGAGTGAATGATCGAGCTACGCATAGCGGTGGTAGAGTGCCGGGGCATTCGCATGTTGACGTTGGAGCGCTTCCGCGGACGTTCTGCTCCATGTTGCGACGACCTAAACGAGCTGCGACTGCGTCCACAGTATTAAATTACTTTACGGACGATGACTTTCTTTCATATTTTACGAACGACGCTCTTCTCAGAGGACCATGGCAGTCTACGGCGGAAACCGAATTTCACGTGCACTTAAAGGAGACACGAAGACAAAATACAAGTTGGGTTTATTAAAAAGACGGCTTAATCCCGATAACAATGATACCAATATCACCGCAATCTTCGAACAAATAACGGAGATATCAAAGAAAACTTGTGAAGCAGTCGGGATCCCCTAGCCAATCTCCCGCAACTTTTCTATGACGACACGGAACCTTGTTTGTGCGATTGGCGGCCGCCTAACTGACCTGTCGCGACGACACATGACTGGACGTTTGCAATGGGGCCTCTAGTTCCATTTGACCGCATCACTTGAATGCTAACGTGCAGTTAACGCACTGAAAATTGTTTTATTGTTGGCCCGTATGGCGTCATTCTTGTTCTAACACGTCACTGTGGCGCAAAATTAGAAAGTTTTTAAATAATTCTTGCTTTTTTTTCGTTAAAAAACATCTTTTGTGGCTGTAATGGAGCTGAGTGAGATACTGAATCCTAATTCTTTCAAATTAAGCGAAGTTGTATTTTCTCTTCATGGCTCCTTTAACGCCAGTACAGATGCTGCGGCACCTGCGCCATCTGGTTTAGGCTGGCCTAACTGCTCATTGTAAACGGCCTATATGACTAGTTACACTGGCCCCTTAAAGATGTGTTTTCAGCAGTCCACTTGCGTGTAGTAGTAAAGCCGACTCGGTGAAAGGGGTCGCTGCATAGCACTTCATAGCGATGCATGGGGTCTAATGGAAGTGTACAATAAAAGCGCAACGGGCTCAACGCTTTGACATCAGACTCCTTATATTTGCAGTAAAAAACTTCGACCAATGCTTCTGTATGAAGCAAGGAAGCCGACTTCAAAGGGGCTGATTGTGTGCTTTATAGCGATGCATAGGGTCTTATGCACATACTTAAAAAAAGGTCCGAGGACATTCCTACTTTGATACCAGACGGCTTATATTGCGCTCTGGGGAAATATCTACCCAGAAAGGCATTTGTGCACAACAATAAAGCCGACTTCGAAAGGAGCTTGGTGTATAGCAGCGCGGGTAGGCATTTATCCGGCATTTCACACTTGGGAGGGCGTTTCCGCGAAGTTTTTGATTCCCTTAGTTTATGAGACCTGAAGATTTCGCGCATGCGGAATTGCGAATATGGAAGAGGGATCACGCAGGAACACAACACATGCGAGGTCAACAATTAATGAGAGCCTTTATTTTCGGCCCGAAACGTTGCGCTAATGTGGGCATTTTAGAGAACCTTATTCAAGCAGTTTTTCCTTCAGAACATCGGATTGTGGTGCAGGTTGCATCGAAGCGCTATACAGTCGAACACGGATATATCGAACTCCAAGGGGATCGTGAAAGAATTCGATATATCGATAATTCGATATATAAAATACGCCTATCTGAAGATTATCTGACCACTCCTCACATCACTGAGAGTTTTCTAAAGTCGTGGAAAACGGTAGCTTACCGTTTCAACCCTCAAAGCACGGAATATCCGAACCGCAGCATGATGACCACCGCACTTTATTTATCATTGAAATGTCTTTGAGCTTGGCTTGTTTTTTTCTCCTGTGTCGTAAAGTTTTCCAAATTGTCTTCAAGATTACCAACACGCACAAATGAGAAAATCAACGCTGTACACTGTGCCCCAACAGAGGCGAATAACGCTGACGTAACCTCGGCTGCAGTAGGCGGTTGGGAACGTTGTCAGGCACTGAGTGCCGTTATCTTCAGTATCCGAACCGAACACCTCCCCCATCTGGAGGCGTGCAACGAAGTTCGCATGCTTTGCGCCCGACACGCTCCGGAATAGTTGGGGCGGGTTGTGCTGCATTCGCCTTCACGTCAACGTCGATGCGTGCATCGCCCTCAAAAAAACTGCGAGGAATTCCGAACGCCTTTTCAACCAACATCTTTTTAGCAGCCTGCACCCGACGAATTCCCGCCTTCGTTGCTCCGAAATGAATGCCTTGGACAAAACAAACATACAACGCCACATCGGCCCCCCTGCAAGAGCCACCAAACAGCTCATTATCTGAAAAAGAGTGCCTCCGCTCAATTTCTTTTGCTCCTTCATGTCCTTTCGCCCCAACCACTATCCGCGTTCTAGCTATCATGGACCAGCCCCTCGTGCTAGCGTGAAAACAGCTAGTGAAGGCCATTGAAGCGGCATAATACCGCGGACGCGGTCTCTGTCTCACCAAGCCAGGCAGCTCCTGCGATGAGTCAACATTTTTATCAGCTCAACCCCATCAGAGGAAGCAAACTTTCAGGGGCAGCTTCGGCGCGGAATTCGATATATCGATTTGCCCGTGATCAGGAGTTCGATACACGCGCACAACAGCCCTATACTTTTGCATGGGATTTTCAAGGGGATGTTTGCGCTGTTCGATATAGACAATAATTCGATATATCCGTGTTCGATATATCCGTGTTCAACTGTATGCCGATATTTCATTCCGACGAAGCGCCTTTATCAGTGCTGGTGAAATCTCTTGAGTAGCGCCCCCTGGCTTACGATGTCATCTCTTGTAGACCAATGCCGTTGTCGTCTGCTACACTCAGACTGAGTGTGGCTGAAGGTTCTCTGCTTGACTCGCCTATTGGGTACTCGACAGCTTTGAAAAATGTTTTTATATGAGGTCAATCGTAGGGAGCTTTGGAAGCCTGGTAATGGCGGTTAATATGTAAACCATCTACCGGACGATTTCAAACACGCGGGGTAACGCCGTATTCGGTTGCCTATGATACTCAAACGGGGCGCTGCTGAGCAAGAACCGGTACTACGTTAACTGTACATTTACTTTTGGATGCTATCAAGATAACTCGACAAGCCTGGTATTGCCCACATTGCCTGCAAGAGGTTAAATATTCCTGTCCTATATAAGGGAATAAATTCTTTTTTTCCTCCAGAGTGCCCGTTCCAGGTTAATGTACAATTTTGGGGTTCCGCGCCTTTGTATTGTTGTATACCACAGAAGCGCCAAATGTAAGTGTTAACGTGTTCCGTGCGGAAGGAAGGAAGCAGAAAGAAGACAAGAAGGAATGTTAACCAGGCTAGATACGTTTTCAGAGAACTTCTCGCTTGCTTCGGGTGTCGTTGCCTGCACTTGCATACGGGAGAGATGCCGTTATGGCTGCGCAAATGTGGTCTGTGTTTAAAAAGATCCCGGGCTGAGGCATATGCAGTTACACGAAGATGGTTTGTGCAACATCAACTCGAAAAAGACCACAGACCGCTTTTTCTGAGTGCGAAACTATGTCCACTAAACGTTTTTCATGCCTTATTGAAGTGATGTACAAGCTGTACTTAAGGACAACCCGAGCAATTTCGGGCGTGCATTAAGTGGATTTCAAGAATGAAATGTTAAATTCCGAAACACCTCGCCTGCTGGTTGACATGATTAAGAGCAACCAAACGTACGAATGAGTCGTTGCACGTAAGTTATCAACCTTGTTTCAATTTTCTCATCTTTATCAACGCACAGACTCACTGCAAAATTTGGGATGATGTTTAGTGCACTGAGAATCAGTGCGGTTGCATTACTGTTAATATATTGTAGTTTACAGCTCTGAAAGCGGGCGTGAAAACTAGAAAAAATATGATATATTAGAAACTGTTTTTATACTATGATTGATTTTTTTTTTTTTTTTTTTTTTTGCGGAACGAGATTGCCCTTTATATGACAAAAAATGTGCACACCGACTAAGGACTGATGACGGCATGACAGGAACAAGATGTAATGCAGTACACTGGTTGGCTACTCTCCACCCATTTTTTTTGTTGCAAACAATACGCGTAAAATCTTCCTTCTGGCCTCTACCTCGAAATGGGGGGTGGTAAAAAGACGAGTATGTTGTGAGCGCTGGGATAAGGCCGCTCATGCCCTGGAACGCGAAGAACTGATCCCATTGTTTTTATCCTCCTCGAGGTTGGCCCGAATAAATCACCCTACCATTTCAAGGCCTTGGTCAAGGCATGTTTTCACCTCGAAATGCGAAGACATTTTGAAAACATCTGGTTTTGGGAGACCATACGCACCGACTTATGACGTTGTTCCTGTCGTTCCCACTCATACTGTGGCAATACTGTGTTTACGAGCATTCCGCAACATTAGCGAGTTTTAGCTGACCGTTTTTGACGGTCCGCTCCGCTCCGGTAGTGAGCGGAAGCGCCATTGCGCATGCGTGGCGCGCTTGGCGGCGAACGGCATTGGCTCCGGTTGCGCTGAGTGCGCCGCCGGTACCGGAGCGGGCCGTCGAAAACGATCAGCTAAAACTCTCTATTGCGCAAAGCCAGCAATAATTTCCGCGGAAACCGTCTCCGAACAAGAAAACCCCATGTAATGCCTTGTTACCGAGCATACAACCTGCTGCTGAAAGCGTGATCTTGTTCGACATCTTTGTTGCGGCTGTCTGTTTACCTTTCAGCGGGCAGGCATTAGCAACCGGCTTGCTAACTTTTCTTGAGAGCTTGGCATTATGCAGGACGGGATGATGTACGAACGCCAACCTAATGCCACAGGAACCACCGTAGATCAGTGCTACTCAAACAGTGGCACACATCTGCAGAGCGTAAATAACGAGCAACAAGGCTTAGCTGAAGGGAAGCAGACGACAAAGGTACGTGCTCCCTACGATGACGTCGCAGGAAGCGCCGCCAGTGTCGCCCTCACCGCCAATGGCGAAATTTCTGATACGGAAGACCTACGGTCCTACCTAACGGCTGTTTAGGAAAAAAACCTACATTTTTAGGGTGTACATAAGCTTGTACGAAGCTTGTACAGAGAAACTTCTGTCGTTTACACCCTAAAATTTGATAGGGTGTAAAGTACGGTGGTAGCCTCAAAGCAGTGAAAAGGCGTCTAGGCATGGGGAAAAATCAGATGTATGCACTAAAAGACAAGAAAGGCAATGTCATCACAAATAGCAGGGCCGTAGCCAGAAATTTTTTTCGGAGGGGGTTATGGGTTTTGGGAAGGGGGTAGTTTTGCCGAAACCAACAGTAAGTATTCCTTACGCGCTGCCTGGAAAATATTTAGGGAGGGGTTCGAACCCCCAAACCCCCCCCCCCCCCCCCCCCCCTCTGGCTACGGCCCTGACAAATAGGGATAAAATAGTTATAGTAGCCGAGGAGTTCTATAGAGTTCTGTGCAGTAGCCGTGACAACCAGCCTAATACATTACGAGGAAGTAGTTCAGACGAGATGGACATTCCACCGGTGACGGTAGAAGGACTAAAGAAGGCTTTGAAAGAAATGCAAGGGGGCAAAGCTCCTGGTGAGGATCAGATAACAGCAGACCTCTTGAAGGATGGTGGGCAAATTGTACTAGAAAAACTGGCAAACTTGTATGCGCAATGCCTAATGACCGCAATGGTACCGGAATCTTGGAAGAACGCGAACATCATCCTAATCCATAAGAAAGGCGACATGAAGGACTTGAAAAATTACAGGCGAATCAGCTTACTGTCACTCGTCTACAAGATACTTACCAATGTAATCGCTAACAGAATATCTGCCACCTTAAATTTCAGTCAACCTAATGAACAAGCAGGGTTTTGTAAAGGCTATTCAACACTTCCATATTCACATGATCAATCAGGTTACACAGAAACGCGCGGAGTATACTCAATCCCTGTATATAGTCATCATAGATTATAAGGAAGCATTTGACTCTGCCCAAACCTCAGCAGTCATTAAGGCACTGCGCAATCAGGGTGTAGACTAAAAGTACGTCAGAATACTAGAGGATATCTACAATGGGTCAACAGCTACCATCGTCCTCCATGAGGAGAGCAGTAAAATACCTATAATGAAGGTTGTCCTTCAAGGAAACACAATCTCTCCAATGTTATTCCCAGCACGTTTACAAGAAGTATCCAGAACACTGGATCCGGAAGAGGCGAGCGTAAGGGTTAATAGAAAATACCTCAGTAACCTCAGATTTACTGATGACGTTGTCTTGCTAAGTAACTCGGCGGACGAATTGCAAAGCATGATTACCGCACTGGACAGGCAAGTAGAATCGTCGGCCTGAAAATTAATACGCAGAAAACTAAAGTAATGCTTAATAACTCGGGAGAGCAAAGCGGTTTGAGATACGTGACGAGACAGTGGAAATAGGAAGAGAATATATATACTTAGGCCAAGTAGTGCATCCGCATCCCAACCATGACGCAGAGATTATTATAACGATAAAAATGGGATGGAGTGCATTCGGCAGGCATTATCAGGTAATGAATGGTAGACTACCAGTTTCCCTGAAGAAGAAAGTGTACAACTGCTGCATCTTACCGGTGCTTACATAACGGGCAGAAACTTGGAGGCTCACTAAGAGGGTTCCACTTAACTTGAGGACAACTCAGCGAGAAATGGAACGGAAGATGATAGGTGTAACATTAAGTGACAAGAAGACAGCGGTGTGGGTCAGGGAACAAATGCGTGTTAAGGACACATTAGAACAAATTCAGAAGAAGACATGGGTGTGGGCAGGGCATGTAATGCGAAGGCAAGATAAGTGTTCGACATTAAAGGTAACAGAGTGGAATGCCTAGAGAAGGCAAGCGTGGCAGGGTTGTGGCAGAAAGTTAGATGGGCAGATGAGATCAAAAAGTTTGCGGGGATCAATTTGTCGCAGTTTGCACTGGACCGGGCTAATTGGAGATCCATGGTAGAGGCCTTTGCCCTGCAGTGGCCGTAGATAGGCTGATTATGATGATGATGATGATGATGATGACAGAAGCTTGTCATAAAGATTATAGAACTAAATCTGGCATTAATAGAGCCTAGTTTAGAAAAAGGTAGTTAAAATTGGCTGCGTATCTGCGGGCTTCGCTGCGAATGACGTTGAGAGTCCATAATGTTTATTTCCCCCCTGCCACATGACACCCCGCGTCCTATCTGGCCTCTCATGCTTTCCCCCTCTCTTCCTATCTGCTATTAAACTCTCCTCCTCCTTTCTTCCTTTTCCCTTTGATCCTCCACCTCTTACGCTTCTTATCTAATTATCCACTCCTCCTCCGACACCCTTATCTTCTTCCGCTACCTGCATGCGTTCAATCCTACTTTTGCCTCCCATTCTATCTTCATTCGTCTCTACTTCCCCTACCCCTCACAATTTGATCTTGCTCCGCTCATCCCTTCCTATCCCTCTTCTTCTCCGCTGCCTCCGCTTTCCTATTTCTCCCTCCTAGTGTTTTTCGTCCACTCCGCTACTCACCATCCTCTGCTCCCGCTCTATCTCCTCACATATCCATTGCAGTCACCAAATGTCATCCCTTTCCCTTCTTTAGTCCCTCCCCTCGCATTCTCTTCTCTTTGGCCCTTTCGCCCTCTTCCACACCATCCCCCTTCTATTTCTCTCTCCATACCTCAGCAACTCCACCACACTATTTCTCCTGGCTCACTCCTATGCCTTTTTCCTCGCAATGACTTTACCGTCCCTTCCCTGCTACACTCCTCCTCTCTCTCTTTTATCCTGAACATTTATAGCGCACCCAAACAACACTCCCACAACTTCCATCCCCCCTTTAAAGTAGCCTACGACGCCGCCGACAAAAACCTCCTCCTCATACCAGGTGACTTTAATGCCCCACGCCTTGCCTAGGGATACGCCCACACCACCCGCAAAGGCCGCCTACTTTGGGAAGCAGTCCAATCCCTCCGCGTCACCCTCAAAATCCAGCCCCACATTCCCACCCGCAGCGGCAACAGCGCCCAACGAGACACCACCCCACACCTATCACTCACCCGCCGTTTCCCACACACACTACCTGCCTAACCAGCCCAAACAACCTGAGAAGCGACCACTACGTCACTCAAACCTCACTTCAGCTTTCTCATCGCCTACCATCCCCTACAATCCTCACTACGTTACGGACTGGAACGCGTTTCGCGCCGACGGTGCCGCACTGTTATCTGCAGAAACCTCTTCGAAATAGGACTTAAAATTCTGGTTCACAACAATAACCTGCGTCAAGGTTCCCGATGACACCGCCGTCAACCCCGAATTACCTCCTGCCCCTGCCGACGCCCGAATGACACACCTCTTGGAAGCAAATCGTAGCATCGAACTTGGGTGGCGCACCCGCAAACACAGACGTGTTCTGCACCGCAATCTCCAACCCCTCCAGACGCAAATGCAAGAACACGCAGCAGCACTCACGCGAGCTCACTGGTACTAAATATGCAGCGATATGCCGGTGGGCTCTCTATGAAACGCACGTGGGCGCTATTACGACATTTACTCGACCCCGGCACTGCCAAAGAATACGCATAATCCCGCATTCATTCCCTTAACCACACGTACCCTGGAACCGCAGCCAAACTGCTCTCCGAACACCGGTCCCAATACATCCCCTCACTACCACCTCAACCCTGACGGATACACACACGGGCTTGCCTAACACCGCCCTCGACATCGCCATCACCATGGCAGAGATCGAACATGGCATCACACAAGTTCGGCGACAAACAGCCCCTGGAGCAGATACCATGACTAATAAACTCCTACGTAACCTATGCGCATGCAACCTCGACACCATCTTGAACCAGTTCAACCACCACTGGCAATTCGACACCCTTCCCACTTCCTCGCGCCACGCTGACATCTCCCTCATACCCAAGCACAATGGACTCGTCAAAATCAAACACCTCCGTCTGATATCCCTCACATCGCGTCTAGGAAAACTCATTGAACATTATCACAACCCGCCTCACAACCTACCTAGAAAATCATGACCTTCTCCCACACAACCTCACCGGATTCCGTCCAGGCCTCTTCACTCAGGACATCCACCTTGTGGGGAGCTCCTTGGCACGACACCTTCTGGCCTAGAGGGTGTTGCCCGGAGCCCCTCGCCGCGAGCTCCCTTCCCTCGCCCTCCTCGCCTACCGTGCGGCCGCCGGGCCGCAAGACTTGGAGACGCCGGCGCCGGAGAGATGGCGCTAGTGGACGTGTGGGAGCGGGCGGTGGTGGTGAAGAACCGCGCGCGGGGACTGGGGGTCGCGACGCAAAGTGTTTCTGGTGCTGGTGTCTGTGTGTAGCCGGACGGGTGACAGCGTGGAAGATGTAAGTAAAGAGTTCTTTCACGCAACCGCAGTGTGCCTCATTCCTTGGTATGCCTCATTCCTTGGCCCACAACCTTCAACTAAATAATGGCCTTCTGCTTTTCACCTCCAACAGCGAAAGTGCGGCTATGCTTGCCCTTGGCTTGCACAAAGCGTTCGATAACGTCTCTCACGAAGCCATCCTACTGTCTTTAAATTCCCTCAACCCACCCGCCGCGGTGGCTCAGTGGCTAAGGCGTTGCGCTGCTGAGCACGAGGTCGCGGGTTCGATTCCCGGCCGCGGCGGCCGCTTTTCTGATGGAGGCGAAAAGCAAAAACGCCCGTGTGTACGAGATTTCGGCGCACGTTAAAGATCCCCAGGTGGTCAAAATTAATCCGGAGCCCTCCACTACGGCGCGCCTCATCGCCTGCGTTGCGTCGGCGCGTTAAACCCTACAATCAATCAATCAATCAATTCCCTCAACCTGGGATCCCGTGCTTACTACTATGTCGCCTCCTTTTAAGTAACCGTACAGCAACCCTTCGCATAGGGCCCCTTATCTCAGATCTCTTTCCCCTATCACACGTCGGCACTCCCCAGGGTTCGGTTATGCCCACTTCTCTTTACCATTGCACAATTCCGTATACGCCGAAGACATCACTTTCTGGATGACCCGTTGCAGTGACGCTCAGATCGAAGAGACGCTGCAGCAAGGAGCAGAAACGGACCCGCCGCGGCGGCTCAGTGGCTATGACGTCGTGCTGCTGAGCCCAAGGACGCGGGTTCGATTTCCAGCCGCGGCGGCCGCTTTTCTGATGGAGGCGAGAAGCGAAAACGCCTGCTTCTTCGGGATTTGGGTGCACGTTAAAGATCCCCAGGTGTCAAGAAGGAAAAACAATGATGAAGAGAAGTCAGCCTGGCAGCGAGCTTGGCTTGCTACTCCACATGAACATGAGAGGTGCGAAAGTGAAAGGAAGCGAAGACACAAAAACTCATACAGACACTACAAGCGCAAATAAGCACACGAACTGACAGACGCAGGATCACGCACACAGCACACAAGTAAAGTTAAGGCAAACGTTCACAGGGTTTCGTTCAGGCCGGAGTCACGGAGAAATGACACCAAGGCCCGTGTACTCCGTGTTGCCGCGGCAGTTGAGTGCCATGGACCAATGGCGCCGCAAAGCTTCAGTGGTGCTTCAGCACGCAGTCCCAATGTTGTCTTCAAGGTTAGCCGCGGGGTGTCATAACAAAGACACACACAGTACATGTGCTATGTCATCACGAAAACTGCATACGTGACAGTGAGGAAAGGCAACTCGGCGCGTCTTGTGCATGTAGTGGCTCGTAAAAGCGATTGAGGCGAATGCGGTGAACAACTGCTTCATCGCGCTTTTCCAGGCCACACGGCATTCGGAAAGTGCCGGCGGGATCAATTCTGTACAATGGCTCATAATTTTTTGATCCGTCCGTCCATATTCAGAGTTGTAACTGCCACGCCCAGGTGTCAACATTAATCCGGAGCTCTCCACTACGGCGCACCTCATCGCGTGTGTAGCGTCTGCGCGTTAACCCCCCCCCCTCCCCCCAATCAATCAAGAAGCAGAAACTGTGAGTACGCTCGCCCGCACAGTCGGCCTATCATGTTGCCCACACAAATCAGAACTTCTCGTCCGAAATCCCACCAGTTCACGCCCACCCACTGCGCCCCCCATCGCCGTCTGCATTGACAATACCCGAGTGCGTATCGTCCTCTTTATAGGAATACTTGGCGTCACGATACAAGCTAACAGCGGAAATTCGCTCACCTTTCAACAACTACGCTCACATACACTTCGGACCATACGACCTCTCAGACGCATTACATCTCAGCACCATGGCCTGACGGAGCCCGAGCGGCTTCGGCTGCTCCATGCCTTCTTAATCAGCAGGTTCAGGTACCACCTCCCATACGTTAGGCTCACCGTAACCGACAAAACCAAATTAGACTGCCTTCTCCGCGAAGACTAAAGGGCTCCGGTTTTGCTCCCACCCAATGCCCCTACCGACCGCCTTCTTCTGCTTGGCGTAGATAACACCACGCCTAAACTTATTAAAAGCCCACGGCACGGCCAAAATCGACCGACTAGCCCGCCCCCACACTCGGCGCTCCATACTCGCTCGCCTCTCCATCTCAACCCCTATCCTCCCGCCGTCCTCTGACATCAACCTCCGACAACTTCGCAAACTCCCACGAACCAAGCCACTACCTCGCAACTCCCACCCCACACTACACGCGGCTATACACGCTGCCCGCGCAGCGAACCTGCAACGCGTGCACCCCCCTCACTTTATACCCACTACGTTGACGCTGCTAGCTACCCCTCCCGAGCCTCGTTCTCTATAGTAGCGCTCCCCGAGCATAGCACACCTCAGTATTCCCTCACTCTCCTGACAAGCTCAGCCACAACGGCGGGGGAGGCGGCTATTTGCGTCGAACTAGCCCAAGACCCCTGCGCATACACCATCCTGTCAGACGCGCAAGCCGCAATCAGAAATTTCCTAGCTGGCAGGATATCCAAAATTGCCCTCCAAATTCTATACCGCAATCCACCTCCCAGACCCGTGGTCTTGTGGGTGCCGGCTATAGAAGAATAGGCGCCAACGAGGTGGCCAACCGAGAAGGTCGAGCTATGACTACCCGAACAGGCCCTTCGTCCGAGCCCAACCACGGCCTCCCCAGCTCCAGGGATGTTCTGATCTCGTTCGGGCCTTCCACTTCCCCTCCTCACTCTTCCCACACAACGGAACCCGTGACACTCAACTACACTTCCTCTGCGACTGTCTGCATTCCCTTTCTCTCTTTTCTCCGCAACCACCCACTGGGAGCAGGCCCTGCGGAGCTCTACCCGGGAGACCCAGACCACCCTCGTCTCCAGGGCCCAACAGGTTGCGGAGGCCCTCTGGGACCCCGCCACCCCTTCCCCCTGACCGAGCCGTAAATAAAATAATAAAATGATTCTCTCTCTCTCTCTCTCTCTCTCTCTCTATATATATATATATATATATATATATATATATATATTTTTTTTTTCTCTCTCTCTCTCACAAAGCAGGTATTTTTGCGCTGTACTTCACCATAGAGAAAAGCGATGCGGCCGGCAGCCTCCTCTTCCATCGTGAACTAGATCGTTGGCTGGATGGAGTTCATGTGTTGCAAAAGTACTGGCGCGTCTTCACGCCTTAGACCACAAAAAAGTCATCCACGTAGCTTAAAAATATTTTAGACGACGTCTTAACGAGTGCAGGGCGGTCCTGTCGATGGCTTCCAAAGCGAGAGAGAGAGAGAGAGAGAGAGCGAGAGAGAGAGAGAGAGAGAAGAGAGAGAACAGAGTTTATTGCTAGCCCTTTTAAGACGAATGCACCATGCGGAAATGTCCGGTATCTTCGTCCCATCAGACGGCGGTCAGGAACCCGTGGTCCCTGGCGGCGTTCTCTGCCAGTTGGATGACAGCAGCTTGTATCTCGGAAAGAGCTGAGCAACGCGACCTCCCACTGCTCAATACTTCTTATATGTTATGCTACGACGACCCCAATCTACTAACCACACGATAGAGATCATGTCTGGATTTGGTCTTGGAAAAAGGCGCCTTGCACCACCACAAGTCAAAAGTAATAAAGCATTGCACATCACCATCAGCAGGCATGCTGGTTTTGCAACAGCTTCGTTGGCGACGTACTTTCACAGGGTCGGGATGGCGTCCCAGCCCGTTTTTTTTTCCCATGAGCAATGCAGCTATGCGTTACAGGCGAGGGTCGAAGGGGCGTCATCATGCTTAGCAGCACCCGCCGCGATGGCTAAGGCGTTGTGCTGTTCAGCATGAGGACGCGGGTTCGCTTCTCGGCCGCGGCGGCATGTTTTCTGATGGAGGTGAAAAGCAAAAACGTCCCGTATGTACGAGATTTCGGCGCACGTTAAAGATCCCAAGGTGGTCAAAATTAACCCGGAGCCCTCCACTACGGTGCGCCTCATTCCCTGCGTTGCGTCGGCGCGTTAAACCCTACAATCAATCAATCATGCTTAGCACCGTAGCGGGTGGCCACTCACTTTTCATGCTGTAAGATACATCTTTCCCAGAATCTGCCCTAACGGGAAACAATTTTCCCGTGGTATGTGGCAGTTCCCAATCGTTCTTGAACAATAGCCCGCAAAACCAATCAAGAACGGGATTGGGAAAACGGGTATGTATTAACCTAGGTCAAAATTTTCTAGGCCAAGCCGGAAGTGCGCAGGCCGAAGAAAATTCAGTGTACAAGCTTACGTGCGGAGCGAGGCTTAAACGTTTTATGCCGGAAATTTTGAGAAAGCAGCTTTGTTTCTTACTTTCATAAAATACTTTTGTCATACTTAAAGGTAAAGCTGATTATTTGAATTTTTTGTGGTCGAGAAGGCTTGCGATGGGCCGAGAAAATTTTGACAAAGGGTGTAATTCCCATAATCCCAGCCAAGGAGGAAACTTTACGCCGGGCTAGTTTCAGGTTAGAAAGCTTTCGAATATTACGCTTAGTATGCTATGCCGGGCCCAAATGATCTTCAAAGATGCGAGACCGCGTAGCGGAAGTGTCGTACGGGAAAATCCTATCCGGTGTGGAACCTAGCTGCAGTTGACTCGCTCTGCTGCCCTTGCCTGCAAGGCCTCAATACTGGGCAAAGCGGCCTAATACGGGGCAACATTAGAAACGGGCGCGGCGAGAAGGGCTCTCCAGTGGGCCCACTGCAGCCGCGCTAGCAGCGCTAGGTGTTTTCAACTCGTGGTTGGATAATGCAGCAGCCACGGGCGGCAGGTGGCGCCGGACCTGTTGTCACTCTCCTTCTCCTCAACGCCGCCTCTCCGCCCGACGGCGGATTCTCCAACGGACACGCGGGAGCGCCTCCCTCTCCTCCGCGTGCCTCCTTCGGGGCGCTTCGGCTGCCCGCACTCACACGCTGCCGCGCTCCGGTCGCGACACTAGACGTGCTCCGCTATCCGAGTGCCGCTCCTTGTCGGCTTGCAGACGCTGCTTGCGAGCTGCACTACGGCGGAAACAGGGTATCATTCAACCTCGAGCGCGTGTGTCTGTGTGATGTTAGTTTAGAATTGCGTCTCTCCGGGCCACATTTTCCAACTCCAGCGGCGCAACAGTTGAAACGAACTTCCTTCTCGAGAAAAAAGCCGACAAAAGTTTGAGCAGCATGAACAACACGACTGACACCTTTGGTGACCTGGACGGACGACCTGACGTCTTTGTTGGCAGCTACCTTGTGGCAATTGGTGAGTACTTCTCTCGTTTCACGACTGTTATCTAGACTGCAGACTCAGTAAGCTCTTTTCCTCTTGCTTTTTGTCGTGAATTTCCTGTTCTTTTCGCCGTGTCATTAACGCTAACATGCGATCCTGATAGTCACAGGAAATCATGGTTGCCTTGCATTGGGGGGGATTTGCTTGACAGGTTGCAATTGGCAACAAAACTGATGCGACCCAGAAAGGCAAGCGCATCAAATTTGGGAACATTTGCAACTTGTCCCAAGGCTTGAACGCCTCTTTCGGCATTGGCGGGCTCGTAGCTTTGCAGTTAGCTTCGCACTGTGACCATGGAACGCCACAGTGTTGCAAAGCTTCGGTGACATTTCAAAACCAGGGGGGGGGGGGGGGGGGGGCACCTAATGAAATGAACAGCTTTGAGCGGGGCCAAGAGGTGCTCAGTGTATGGCGTAAAATAATTTGTGCGGCACTGTGCAAACTGCACTGAAAAATGGATGTTCGATTTAGCTGCATATGTTCTCTTCGCTGCACAAAATGTGCTGGTAAGTACTCTGGTCAAAATTTATAACACGGCAGAAGTTATCTCGCTTCACAACCGCCAGATTAATATCGTCATATAAATGCGATACATAAAACATTAGGCTAAAAAACAGTTTAAAGAAGGTAGTTTAAGTAGCGCTTGTTTCTTGTTTCCTCCTCTCTTGCGGTCCTTTATTCTCGCTCACCCTCATAAAGCTGTTCGCCATCCCTCGCTGTCCAAGCACTTAAACTGCTCTCCTTCTAGTGAAGCATTCCACCTAGGTGTGAAAACTTAAGAATGCAAAGATCAAGGAGTCCAGGATCAACCCGAGATGACAGCAAACGTGCGTGCATAACGCATGCGTGGGTATGTCTGGGGAGGGAGGGGGGTGAAGAAAGATCTCTCTCATTTCACTTCTCTGCTCGAAATCTCTGCCCTTACGTTTCTCTGAAACGTGTTCAGGTAGTCTTACAAGAAAAGATGAACCAACCACATGCATTGATTTGTAGTGGTTGTGGCTTCTTTGCTTACGAAAACTTCACGGTCATGTTTAGTTGAAAACTGCCTGCCGGAAAGATTGGTGAAATTCGTTTCGCTGCCGAGGGTCGTTTATTACCATTACCGGCAGGTGCGGTTAGTTTTCTGAGGGGGACTGAAAACTGAAACACCCATCAGTATGAAATTTGAACTGACGTTGAAGATCCCAATTATTGTAAAAACGCATAGGAACCTTCAACCATTGTTGCAAGTTGAAACTGTATGAAAATTCGATCACATTTGAGCCCACGCAGCCGCCGTGGCAATGCAAACCTGTTGTAAAACTGAAGAGTAACCACAAGGCAGGTTATATAGAAAACAAAAACAATATTAGCCGTACTCCCTTTCGTACGACCCGTTTTTCCTTGCTACACAGAAATTCTATGCCACACTCCCCCACCTCCCCCGTTTCTAAATGCTCATGACGCCCGCCTTTGTCGCAGACTCCAGACGACCGGAACTTACTTCAACCCCCTATTATGTACTACATCTTTCCCGCGCCTATAACTGACCCTCCTGTGAGACTCCCTGAAACACGTAGCACCTCGTGTGGGCGTACTCTCTGTTCCCCATCCCTGGAGTAGTGGGGATAAAAGCTGACAGGCTCGCAGCTTAAAGATCCAGACACCTAATAGCACGGGCCTTAGAAGCGGTGACATCTCGGGCCTTTCTTGGCTTAGGCAGAGACTGAGGTGGGAAAGAGAGAGCGCAGCCTGCACCACATGCGTAGTGCAGGGTCTAGGTGACGACGGAGTGTGAGAGGGAAAAAGACTCCTTGCCTGCTTCACGGATGTATCGCAGAACACACTTATCTTTTTAGGACGATAGTCTATCCTGGATTGCGTACACGCGAAAATTTTGGTTTGCCTGTGACTTGATTCAGCCGCCCGGCCAAAGTGAGAGAATACTTGACCGCAAAGTATTTCTATAGGCAGGGCCGTTTTGAACTATAAAACTGCTTGCAACGATCGTACGGGATTGTCTAGCGCAAAGGAAAACCCGGGCATACTTGAGACAAAACGTTTGTACATAGAGTACCACCGTCCATGAATTAATAATACACGGTTGGCTGGTTTCCCCAATAAGAAATAAAAAACGCGTTTAAAATGGTGGCGCAGAGAGGCGAGACGAAAGCAAACACACAAAAAACAGAGCTTGAGCTTGTGCTGTTCCGAGCAGAAAAAAAGCAAAAGGTAAAGTAAAAGATGCTCACTGTTTCAAGCGATAGCAGGAGAGCAGTGGGAAGGCGGAGAAATTGAACAAACTTTTATTGAACTCATCATGCGAGGCGCGAGAGGGTAGGGTAAGAGAGTGAGAGGCGGGAGCTGGGAGCAGAGAGGAAGTTACGTGGCAGGCGTGGCAGGAGACTATCGCCTATCGACAACATTTGCAGAAAACCAAGGAGATACTAGCCATGCTTTTTCTTAAGCTAACAAAAACATTTTGCTCAGGTACAGCAAACGTTTTTGAGGCACAAGCTTATTAAGAAGTATTAATATTTTGATACAAAAGAAGTCTGACTAAAATTTTTACCTGTGCGTGTATAATGTCATTTAGCTCTAACTTTACATAATGGTTGGCTTGTTTTACAATCAAGGGTGGTTTAGGAAAGAATCTTAAATGCCCCTTATCCGTTGTATAGCCAAACACCACGTAAACGAATATCCGGACACGTGGCGGTAACACGGAAACTCTCCGGCAGGGCGAGGGAAGATGGGGGATGATGGCATAGGTTTGCCCTCTCTAAATTACCTTAAATTTAAGTTGCTATGCAAGTGTAACCTCTGGAACTGACAGTTTGATAGAGCTCGGAAGTTCGCAGTAGCATCTTTAGTTCACGTGATGGTGTATTTCGGTCTTTCGCACACAAGATTTCGGGTTATGTGGAGACCACCAGAAAAACATTCAAAATAAGCCGGTAAAACTTCCTAAACAACATAAGCATTAGCTTGAGATTCAGACAGTTGGTATTGAACATGTTGTACTATATGTTACCCGTGACTTTGTCTGTTGCTGTTATGTGTATAGCGGCAATTTCGGGTAATCTGGGGACCACGCGAAAAACGTTCAAAAATGAGCCGGTAAAACTTCATAAACGACATAAGCATTCGCTTGGGATTCAGAAAGCTGGTGTTGTATAGAGGTTGCACTATATGTTATTAGTGACTTTGACCTTTAGCGTTATGCGTTGCCGGATTCAGACTCACATGCGCGGGTTTCTTAAGGCACTTGATAATATGACCCACTGCAAAATCGAATTCCTTCTCAATGGAGCGACGCCTCGTATTTATTTTGTTGCGCCTTTCAACCTCGCGGCGCCGCCAAGCAAAATTTTTTTCTTTTCCGCTGCATGAGTCGCGCAAAACGTATCCCTTCATTTTCTAAAGTTTCATTTGTATTTAAAGGGGAGAAAAACCAAGCCCAGTCTTGCCTTTAACTTTACACTCCGATTATGAATACGCATGCATTATAGCATGGCTGCTTACCCGCAGACTGCTCTTATCGATAACGACGAGCCAGACCTCTCAAACGCAGCAAGCAAGGTGGACCTTGTCAGTTGCGAAACGATTGATCCGCAACTCTCTTCCGGCTCAGGTCTGCAATGGTGTTGAAATGCGCAACTAAAAGAAATGCGCGGCGTCGCTCAACTGATCCCAACTAATGGCAAGCTGTGCTCTCTGGCGTGTGAATACCAGAGCATGTGCCGAGCTTTCGAAGCTGGCATCCAGAGGACGCCACGCGTATCAAATAGCAAACTACTGCTCTCGAAGCTTACTGCTGAAAGTTGTCTCGAGTAGAATTTTTCTCCGGTTATTTTTGCTAGAGCGCATTCATCCCTCATTCCCAACCGCACAGCATGCGTCCAGTAAAACTTTATGCGTCATGCTCATTTACCGGAAACAAAGAGTAATGATATTCTCGGCCATTCGTATGGTCAGCAGTCAACAAAGCGTTTAACCAGCTTTCCAAAGCCCTCGGCGAGCGACCTGAAGTATATAGTGAGTAGGTAGTGGGCAATTCGGCCTGTGCTTTATTATTTTCTGTTTTTTGTGACGCTGTTCTTAGCTTGTGCTTTTTTTTTTGTATAATATGATCAGGGGTTCCTTTCGCCAACGCACTTGTACCAACGGGCAATACCTGAACTGCCACAGCGCATATACTGGTGTCATGTTTAACCGCGTACAATAGAGAGTTTTACAATAGCGTACGCAGACGTACGCAAAACGTTAGCGTACGTTATTTTTTTGCGTCGTTCACACTGCGCATGCGCCATACGCTAAGCTGGTTTTGCATTTAGCGGACGTACGATCAACGGACGCTGTTTCAGGAAAACGGCGTGCTGACGCTAGTCGGTTTGCGTGTCTCTTTGTTTACAACATGGTGGCAAGTAGCCCGACGGCCGTCCATGGTTATTCTCTTCTGCGACCAGTAATTTTCCTGCGATGGATGAAGTTCTTTGCTCCTGTGTTTTTAAATATGTCGCGTGGTTTTCGCGTCGCCCTCGCGTAGCGCTCAATCGCCGTGACATCTGACTGCCTGAACGAAACTTTGCACCAGGCCGGTGACCGAAGCCCTGCGTGTGTGTGTTGTGGAAGCGTTCGCTTCAGGATGAAATGCGATGCTGTGCGTCATATGGTAGACTTTGTTTGCCGTGTTCAGAATTATTTTAAATAAGCGACGATTCAACCCCCCACCAGGTACGTATTACAGTGTCTGCGATAAAAGCCTCCTCGGCTTTGTCGCAGCGAAGTGACTTGTTCGAAGGAGTGAGTGCTACCCTTACGACGGTCAAGAAGCATTCGATCGCCTGTTAATTTCTTTGTTCGAAACCCATTTTTTGATTGTCTTGAAGTTGACTAAAATGTATGCGCCAAACCGGCTCTTTTGGTTCAAGGTGTTGTGTGCAATGGGGCAAAACAGGTGCCACGGGGCTTCGGTACTTCCACTAGGGTATGTACTCAGACAAAATGACATTTGCATTATGTTATGCATGTTTTACATTCAGAAATAGCGCCAACGTGTTTATTACCACTGGTTTGGATAGTCGTAACAACTCTCAGAACGTGTGGCAGACATAGGTCGGTAAAACAGAAAGAACTAAAACTCGATCAGAATTTCTTCCCTCACGCTGTACTCCCTCAAACTCAGACGCAAGAAACTCGGCTCTACTCAATATCGCTCGCACTCAGTCATCCCATACTCATTTGTAATCGTACTCACCAGTGCTCAAACTCATTAGTCCTCATAATTACTCGGACTCAATCTGTACTCATTCGTACTCAACTCATCTGTGCTCACTTGTGCTCCTACTCAATCTGTACTCACTTGTAATCGTTCCTAATCTGTACTCCCTTGTGCTCATTTGCAGACGTACTCAGTGTATATTCCCATTTACTAGTGTTTAAAGTGTTTCTACTATGGTGTTCTCGCAATAATTCACGCGCTGACCTATGATTTAAGCGAAACAAGCGCAGTGAAGCCGCCATCCCTGCCCTTGCTTTCACTGTGGCCGTGGCGAGCGATTTCCTAGACCAGCAACATCGTGGAAGACGTACGTAAAGAACCACTGTTGTTCTCCTTATCATCTCATTTTACATTACTTAAAAGTTAAGGGGCGCTGCGGCACCGCGAAATTCGTGACACTCGTGCACGCACGTCAAGATTCGATTGAGTAATGAAACTGACTACTCGTGAGTGCATGTAATCGCGAGTACAGTAATCGCGAGTGCCTAACTCATGAGTACTACTCGTGGGTGCATGCACTCGCGAGTACTGACTCAAGACTGTATTTTTTTTGTCTGGTTCTGTACTCACTCATAATCGTACTCAGTCTTGATTTTGTGCACGAATGAGAACAAATGAGTGTACTCACGCGTGAGTACGCCTACCTATGCTGGCATATGGGCTGATAGGCGAGTCACTTCGCAACGCATTCAACAGGTGGCGCAGTAAGCGTTAGTATGTCACGACGTAAAACCGACGAAATTCTCTACTATAACTCTCCTCGCGGTGCCGACGTAGCGGGCCCCAAAAATTCAGCGTTGCACATACCCAAATGAAGGAAACGCTGTGCTAATACTCGCTAATGTTTTCCCACCCGACTAGAATACCGATGGTTAGAGCTCTTCTTTGTGACATCTTAGTACGAGGATGACAGCGCATTTCCCAACGTTCGCGTTGCCATTGAAATGAAGCCACACCAGTTTCCATCACTGGCTGCAAGAGATTCCTCAGCCAGCTGAAATTGTTAGGTTTCAATTTTAGAATTAAGATGGGCCAGGACAGATTTCGTTGTGCTGCTCTGCTAAGTGTAGCAAGGGGAGACAGCAAAAGAAAAAAACAACTAATTTTAGTGCCACTATATAGCAGTTAGCTTCATCGAAAGCAGCAAAAAAGGCTGCTGCAGCTACTATGCAGTGGATTAATATAAGTCTTAGAGTTGTGTATAGTGTATACAGTCACCAGCGCCGATACTAACACCGATGCAGATTTGACGTACGCGAGTAATAAGTGTTAACGATTTCTTTCGCAGAAACTGCGAAAAATGATAACAGCTGTTGACATGCCTACCAGGTCATCCTTTTCCCCGTGGTTTAACGCGATTTACGAGCTCTGTTCATTTCGCGTGAAGCCAAGAAGCAGGAAGCTGCCAAGACCCTTTTCTCTTTCGAGTTTTTTCTTTAACCAAGGGAACTTCCGGTGTACTATATAGTTTGCGTGAACGTGCTAAGCTATAGCTGCAGACCACTGTAGTAAAAAATCAATACATCGTTTGATATCGTGAACAAGACAGCCAAACGGCCTTTCCTTCAGCACGGTCGACAACAACAGATGTAAAACTAGTAATAGTATTGTCAATAATAACATTTATAAACAATGCCGTCATCATGAAGGGCGCGAAAAGACATTTGCCATGGGCACCTTCCTGCCCGGGCACGCCACTGGTCTATAACATTCTTCGGTTTTCTACGGCTTTAAGGGATGAGAAATGAACCAAAAGTCAGCAATATTGAGCAGCAGATTTATAAGGTTCCATTCCAATAGTAATCGCAAGTACTACTCTTTTTTTTTTTTTTTGAAAAACGACGAAACTATCTTTTGAAGACGCTTACACGAAAGGAGGACAGGTACAACCCACAGGCTATACCCACCGTGAATGTTGTGAAATTAGTGTCTTATGAAATTGCGCGTGTGTGTTCTGCTGGCAGCATGTGCGTTGTGTAATTCCTCCTCTTGTGCAGGCCTCTTCGAATGTAGGGTTTCGTCGTTTTTCACAACTATGTACGAACAGGCCAAGAATCAAACTCTTCTGCTTTACTTTGGCCTTCCGGGTTTCGGCGTTTGGTTTAAGTTTGAGCCCACATCAAGCTGGGCCAGCATTAAATTGAAACATTTTCCGCGCTACAATTGAAAATGTTTCCGCAGTCTTTACCTTGTTACTTGTAGGTTCCGGTTCGTAAGAGGACGTCTTTTTGCATAATATCTCCTGTTATTTTAAGGGGCCATGCAGACAAAGTACAAAATTGTTTTATTCGAAAGATTTGGTGTTTTATCGTACACTAAGCGCTTGTCCGGCAGCAAACGATGCTTTACTCGCTGAGAAATTAAATACAAATCGTATGTGTTGGTACGTCGGCAATGACGTATCCAGATCAGGACCTTAAAAGTAAAGAAAGTATGCTCACCAGTCCTGCTAAAATCTCAGGAATGGCTATTTGGTTATTTGGTTTTATTCCGCTTTCTTTATATAGCTCTCGATCCGTTTCTCTATTCCGTCCAGGTTCGATTCCTGGTGGTGACAATAATTTTTGTTATTTGTTCGCGGGAGTTCTGTGCTGACGCCGGTGGTCGCTACAGAACCCTTGGCTGGTAAGGCACAAAGCTTCACTTTAAAAATTAGATTAGTTCCACTCAACGTGAAAGGTGTCGGAAGTGCGGAGCAGTGATTCGCCTTAGCGGCTGTTGCGCCGTTCTCCGCTTTTTGCTACCAACCCTCATGCTCTTCCCCTTTCTGTCTCACTCTTCTAAGGGAGGAGGAGGAATTCCTTTAATGATGAGGAGAATTCTCTCACTCTTCTCTTGATTAATTGAGCAGTGATTAATTAAACAGTGCTTTGTTCAGTGCAATTCAATTTTTCCGCCTTCGCAGAGCTCGTGCGCCTTCTCGTGGGACAGATCGCATCATTTTCTTTTATGTTTTGCTTCTTGTTCTGCCTGAACCAGCACGAGAGGGTGTTACGTTCTTTTTTGTGCTTGTTTTTATACCCTTTACGGCCCAGCCCACACAAACGTGTGGGTCAACAAATTCGTTTACTAAGTGGCACCTGTTTCGGTTTCGATTTCACAGCCCTGGGTGGTCGCGGCGAACGTTTCTGAAACTTTATTGCTTTCGGTATTTCACTCGTTTCGCCACCAGGGGGCGAGAAATCTCACATTAAAAACCTAGGGCTCTATTCTCGTAAATCTGGGAATTTGCCGGAAGTTTTTTCTGATTGGCTTTCAATTTTGGTCACGTGCTTCCGGTTGGCAAAGCGGTTGCGAGTGCTGTCGTCATTTTGATGTTTCATGACGTTTACTGTCAACAGTTCTACAGTTTGCCTTATTAACGCCGCCTGTATAATTATTGTCTAACGCGTGAGCGAAAAATGGCCAAACAGCAACTCTCCTGTTGCTCTCTCCTACCCTTTCCCGCTCTGTAGCCTTCCTTCGGGCTTTCATGTCCGCAGGCCAGCGCCGCTTCTCGGAAACTATGCAAAATAGTTGACAGTTTGTTTAGCGTTCCCCAGGCGGCGCTCCTACGCCTTCTTGTTTTTTCCCATGCCCGTGGGCCCTATTCTCGACTGCACAAATTGCCGGCAATTCGCCCATATTTTTTTGCCTAAGCACGACGTAAGCAATCAGTGACGTGCTGCACCAATAGCTATGACGACATGCAGTGTAATTTGACGAGTCACTCATAAAGATCGCTACCAAGGTATCAAATATTGTGCATGGCGACATGCAGTGTAATTTGACGAGTCACTCATAAAGATCGCTACCAAGGTATCAAATATTGTGCAAGAAAGATATAAAAACACTTGGCATGTACTATAAAAATTAAGACGGTAGCTGAGGCTGACAAGAAAAACACATTTCTGGAGGTCGAATTTGACGCCAACACCACAAAGCGATCGAGTAACGTTGATCCAAAAGCGAGCGAAAGGCGGATGTCGAGCTAAAGAACATCACACAATTTTTTTACCGTATCTATTTATTTCTTTCATTCGCTTTTAGTAACATAGCTGGGCTCTCTGCTTCAATGCAAGCTTTGTTGCGTTATCACCTTCCCTGCCGCCACCGCCGCCACGCCATCGTCTGCTGCTATGTTACAAGTTTATGGCATGATCACAGAAAAAGACGGCCGCGACCATCGCTTCTATGACACATAAGAGCAGCGAAGCGCTACGCCTGATAACCGCGGAGCGCACCGATAACGCCGATTCATTCATTCGTCAAGCTCGACTGCAATCAGCCGTGTAATGAACTAAATAGTCACTTTTCATTGTTATTTTTCTCTTGAGTTCGATTAGTATTAACTCTATGGCTTACTAGGACAAGTATGGACAAATGCAATGCATTGGGTTCTCTTTGTCATGGAGAGGCTTGTACGGCCCTCTTATGCTGCGGTTACGCTAAACAAATAATTTTTATTTAATTGTCAAACATAAAAGCAAAATACTGCATGTTATTTGTATGTTTCATGATCGCTGACTTGGAAGCAGTTGAAACTATAATTTGTTTCGGTAGGAAACATGTTTTAAACAGCGCGCATGCGAAACTGCGCCTGCTGCAAATTGCCGCACATTTCGCGGCGCCGTAAGCCGGGGCAATATTGTGCCCTATTTTGCTTGTATTTTGCGACAAAAACAGCCGCCATTTTCAAGCTGTTACGTAGGGTTACGTCACTTTTACGCAGGCTGAAGTTGCCAATGCATCACGTATTCGTTCCCGCCAACTGTTTAAATTACGTCACGCCTTCTCAGCCAATCACAGAGGGGGTGTGTATTACAAGCAGTATTGTTGTTGAATAGCAAAGGCAGGCTTATGTTGTCATGTCCGCTGCATTTAGTCTGGTTTTTCATTGCCGGCCAAGAATTATGCGCCTTTAGTAACGAGAAATAAGGCAAACTTTAGAACTGGTGTCCGTAGACGACATGAAACGTCAAAATGACGACAGCACACACAACCGCTTTGTCAACCGGAAGGATGTGACCAAAATTGAAAGCCAATCAGAAAAGACTTCCGGAAAATTGCCTGAATTGCCGGCAATTTGTGCAGTCGAGAATAGGGCGACTGCACAAATTGCCGGCATTTCGCCCATGTTTTTTTGCGTAAGCACGACGTAAGCAATCAGTGACGTGCTGCACCTATAGCTATGACGACATGCAGTGTAATTTGACGAGTCACTCATAAAGATCGCTATCAAGGTATCAAATATTGTGCAAGAAAGATATAAAAACACTTGGCATGTACTATAAAAATTAAGACGGTAGCTGAGGCCGACAAGAAAAACACATTTCTGGAGGTCAGGTTTGGCGTCAACACCACAAGGCGATCGAGTAACGTTGATCCAAAAGCGAGCGAAAGGCGGATGTCGAGCTAAAGAACATCACACAATTTTTTTACCGTATCTATTTATTTCTTTCAATCGCTTTTTTTAACATAGCTGGGCTCTCTGCTTCAATGCAAGCTTTGTTGCGTTATCACCTTCCCTGCCGCCACCGCCGCCACGCCATCGTCTGCTGCTATGCTACAAGTTTATGGCGTGATCACAGAAAAAGACGGCCGCGACCGTCGCTTCTATGACACATAAGAGCAGCGAAGCGCTGTGCCTGATAACCGCGGAGCGCACCGATGTCGCCGATTCACTCTTTCGTCAAGCTCGACTGCAATCAGCGCTGTAATGAACTAAATAGTCACTTTTCATTGTTGTTTTTCTCTTGAGTTCGATAATGTGACCCAACAGCTTACTAGGACAAGTATGGACAAATGCCATGCATTGGGTTCTCTGTCAAGGAGAGGCTTGTACTGCCCTCTTATGTTGCAGTTACGTCAAACAAATAATTTTAATTTCATTGCCAAACATAAAAGCAAAATACGGCATGTTATTTGTATGTTCCATGATCGCTGACTTCGAAGCAGTTGAAACTATAATTTGTTTCGGTAGGAAACATGCTTTAAACAGTGCGCATGCGAAACTGTGCCTGCTGCAAATTGCCGCACATTTCGCGGCGCCGTAAGCCGGGGCAATATTGTGCCCTATTTTGCTTGTATTTTGCGACGAAAACAGCCGCCATTTTCAAGCTGTTACGTAGCATTACGTCACTTTTACGCAGGCTGAAGTTGCCAATGCATGGCGTAATCGTTCCCGCCAACTGTTTAAATTACGTCACGCCTTCTCAGCCAATCACAGAGGGGGTGTGTATTTCAAGCAGTATTGTTGTTGAATAGCAAAGACAGGCTTACGTTGTCATGTCCGCAGCATTTAGTCTGGTTTTTCATTCCCGGCCAAGAATTATGCGCCTTTAGTAACGAGAAATAAGGCAAACTTTAGAACTGGTGTCCGTAGACGACATGAAACGTCAAAATGACGACAGCACACACAACCGCTTTGTCAACCGGAAGCACGTGACCAAAATTGAAAGCCAATCAAAAAAGACTTCCGGAAAATTGCCTGAATTGCCGGCAATTTGTGCAGTCGAGAATAGGGCCCCAAATAGTCACTTTTCTTTGTTATTTTTCTCTTCAGTTCGATCATGTGACCCAACAGCCTACTAGGATGAGTGTGGACAAATACCATGTATTGGGTTCTCTTTGTCATGGGGAGGCTTGAACTGCCCTCTTATGTTGCGGTTACGCCAAACAAATAATTTTTATTTTATTGCCAAACATAAAAGCAAAATACTGCAGGTTATTTGTATGCTCCATGATTGCTAGCTTACTTGGAAGCAGTTGAAACTATAAGTTGTTTCGGTAGGAAACATGCTTTAAACAGCGCGCATGCGAAACTGCGCCTACTGCAAATTGCCGCACATTTCGCGGCGCCGTATGCCGGGGCAATTTTTTGCCCTATTTTGCTTGTATTTTGCGACAAAAACAGCCGCCATTTTCAAGCTGTTACGTAGCATTACGTCACTTTTACGCATGCTGAAGTTGCCAATGCCTGACGTAATCGTTCCCGCCAATTGTTTAAATTACGTCACCCCTTCTCAGCAAATCACAGAGGGGGAGGTCAGTTCGATTAGTCAGTTCGACAAGAATTATGCGCTTTCAGTAAGGAGAAATAAGGTAAACTTTAGAACTGGTGCCCGATCACGTCATAAAACGTCAAAATGACGACAGCACACACAACTGCTTTGTTAACCGGAAGCACGAGACCAAAATTGAAAGCCAATCAAAAAAGACTTTCGGAAAATTGCCTGAATTGCCGGCAATTTGTGCAGTCGAGAATAGGGCTCCAGGCCATAAACTTGTAACATAGCAGCAGACGATGGCGCGGCGGTGGTGGCGGCAGGGAAGGTGATAACGCCACAAAGCTTGCATTGAAGCAGAGAGCCCAGCTATGTTACTAAAAGCGATTGAAATAAATAAATAGATACGGTAAAAAAATTGTGTGATGTTCTTTAGCTCGACATCCGCCTTTCGCTCGATTTTGGATCACCGTTACTCGATCGCCTTGTGGTGTTGACGCCAATTATGACCTCCAGAAATGTGTTTTTCTTGTCAGCCTCAGCTACCGCCTTAATTTTTATAGTACATGCCAAGTGTTTTTATATCTTTCTCGCACAATATTTGATACCTTGGTAGCGATTTTTATGAGTGACTCGTCAAATTACACTGCATGTCGTCATAGCTATAGGTGAAGCACGTCACTAATTGCTTACGTCGTGCTTACGCAAAAAAACATGGACAAAATGCCGGCCATTTTCCGGAAGTCTTTTCTGATTGGCTTTCAATTTGGGCACGTGCTTCCGGTTGACAAAGCGGTTGTGTGCGCGGTCGTCATTTTGCGTTTTATGTCGTCTACGGACACCAGGGGCCCTATTCTCGACTGCACAAATTGCCGGCAATTCAGGCAATTTTCCGGAAGTTTTTCTGATTGGCTTTCAATTTTGGTCACGTGCTTCCGGTTGACAAAGCGGTTGTGTGTGCTGTCGTCATTTTGACGTTTCATGTCGTTTACGAAAACCAGTTCTAAAGTTTGCCTTATTTTTCGTTACTAAAGGCGCATAATTCTTGGCCGGCAATGAAAAAATAGACTAAATGCAGCGGACATGACAACGTAAGCCTGTCTTTGCTATTCAGCAACAATACTGCTTGTAATACACACCCCCTCTGTGATTGGCTGAGAAGGTGTGACGTAATTTAAACAGTTGGCGGGAACGATTACGTCATGCATTGGCAACTTCAGCCTGCGTAAAAGTGACGTAATGCTCCGTAACATCTTGAAAATGGCGGCTGTTCTTGTCGCAAAATAGGGCAAAAAATTGCCCCGGCTTACGGCGCCGCGAAATGTGCGGCAATTAGCAGCAGGCGCAGTTTCGCATGCGCGCTGTTTAAAGCATGTTTCCTACCGAAACAACTTATAGTTTCAACTGCTTCCAAGTAAGCTAGCAATCATGGAGCATACAAATAACTTGCAGTATTTTGCTTTTATGTTTGGCAATGAAATAAAAATTATTTGTTTGGCGTAACCGCAACATAAAAGGGCAGTACAAGCCTCTCCATGACAAAGAGAACCCAATGCATGGCATTTGTCCATACTTGTCCTAGTAAGCTGTTGGGTCACATGAGCGAACTCAAGAGAAAAATAACAATGAAAAGTGACTATTTAGTTCATTACAGCGCTGACTGCAGTCGAGCTTGACGAATGAGTGAATCGGCGACATCGGTGCGGTCCGCGGTTATCAGGCGTAGCGCTTGGCTGCTCTTATGTGTCATAGAAGCGGTGGTCGCGGCCGTGTTTTTCTGTGATCACGCCATAAACTTGTAACATAGCAGCAGACGATGGCGTGGCGGCGGTGGCGGCAGGGAAGGTGATAACGCAACAAAGCTTGCATTGAAGCAGAGAGCCCAGCTATGTTAATAAAAGCGATTGAAACAAATAAATACATACGGTAAAAAAATTGTGTGATGTTCTTTAGCTCGACATCCGCCTTTCGCTCGCTTTTGGATCAACGTTACTCGATCGCCTTGTGGTGTTGGCGCCAAATTTGACCTCCAGAAATGTGTTTTTCTTATCAGCCTCAGCTACCGTCTTAATTTTTATAGTACATGCCAAGTGTTTTTATATCTTTCTTGCACAATATTTGATACCATGGTAGCGATCTTTATGAGTGACTCGTCAAATTACACTGCATGTCGTCATAGTTATAGGTGCAGCACGTCACTGATTGCTTACGTCGTGCTTACGCAAAAAAACACGGGCGAGTTGCCGGCAATTTGTGCAGTCGAGAATAGGGCCCCTGGTGTCCATAAACGACATGAAACGTCAAAATGACGATAGCACACACAACCGCTCTGTCAACCGGAAGCACGTGACCAAAACTGAAAGCCATTCAGAAAAGACTTCCGGCAAATTGCCAGAATTGCCGGCAATTTGTGCAGTCGAGAATAGAGCCCCTGGCCCTGAAAAGTGTGTAAATACAAGGTTAGGAGAGGCCCTGACGTCACATTTGTGAAGCCGAGTCCCATCATGACTTGAGCCCACGGAGCCCAGCATTCTATCCCATCATCCTTTGCTATTATCCGGTTTGATTTGACTAACATGGCGTCGCCCTGCCCTCCCGCTTCGAAGCGAAAACAGCTTCGTCGCTAATTCTGTTGTGCGATGTCATGTTCTAAGCTGTTGATTTCACCTTCAATTTGCCCATTCTAACCCTCACCCAAAGTTTCCATCGAAAAACGGCCTTCGTTTTTGAGATAGATGGACGATTTTTCAGCTCTTAAGCCTGCCAAAGTAGCGTTTCTCGTCGTCATAGCAACAGGCTCGCGGGATGGCGAACGCAGACGACGGGAGCATTGTTTGGGGTGGTACATCACTGCGGTCTTTGCGCGCTACGTCTCAGCAGCGATAAATTTCACTTCACTTCACAACGAAGAAACACATAGTGAGCAAAGAACGAACTGTGGCTCTCGCCAACGCTGAGCGAAGGGGATTTTCCCGGCAGGTCGCCGGCGGCGGCAGCGGCTCGCTCCGCCGATCTGGGCACGACGTAAGCGCTGCTGCGGCCGGGGTATGAGTTAAAGCCGTTTCCGACGGCGGAGTTTTCCAACTGGCCTAATCTAAAAACGTTTATCGTAGCGACTGCGCTGGTTTGCAAGCGTAGCGAGGCAGCCACATACCAAGCGCCTTAAAAATTTGTCCGTTCTGTTAGCGCAAATTTGGCCACCGCAGTTGTAAACAAGTAAGCAACATTGTCCATGGGCTCAAGAAAAATGACATCACTTCCTCCACACTTTTCGCAATGCATTGGGATGCTAGGGGCCTCTCCTGAGTATTCTTTCCTCCATTATGGTCCCTAGAAATATGTGCTAGTCTGCCGTCCGCCGGCCGCGAAGGGGGCTCCTCCGTGATGCATGCAGCGGCGGCGCTGCAGTCAATCGGAGCGCGGTGGCCGGCCGGCGCGATGGGCAGCGGCGGACGGCGCTCTGCCGTGCCGCTGCTGCCTTCGTAGTTCTGAACTATTTCTGGGCGGGTTCAGCCCATTTTAACTGCCCCTTTTCGGACCATATCCGTTTCTGTCGACAAACCAGATTAGCCAAATAAGTTGGTCCTCACCAGTACGAAGAGTTTTAACCGAAGCGTGAAGTGACAGGAGTGCGTTTTCGCGTATTATGAAGGATAGAGCCTTGTAAAAACCGTGGAATCGTGTCGCTACGCTATTTCGATTTCGACACATACTCGGGGGCTTCGGGAACACTGCCGGCATGGCATCGTTTTCCAGCTTAGAAACATCATGCGGGACTTCAGCTAGCAAACAACCGTTCTTTGTGAATACCCCCGCCGTTGTTAACTGATGGATTAGTCAGCGCGTGAAAATGTGTGTGTGGTTTGTCGGCGCTCCGCTTTTTTGTATGGCTCTTTGGAACCGTCTTTCTTTGCAAGTTTCCCAAGACGTCCCCTGTACGTGTATGTAAATAAAACAGCTCGAACCGGTGCCTTCTGACCTTTCGCATCGTTCATCTGGAGGCCCTTAAAGCGCACGTCTTCGCGGCCCCCTCAGTTACGTCCAGTCAACTGGGAATCTGTTAAATGTAAATGCCGAATAAAAAATCAAGACGTGTGCATATGCATACGAAGTTTTATCACCTTCAGTCATCAGATACAGTGATTTCTCCATAACTCGAACTCGGATATCTCGAAATACCGGTTAAGTCGAAACCTTTTTTTGCCGTGCATATACCTGCCATAGGCGACATTTTCCACCCTTTGTCTCGAAACGAGCTTTCGGGGATCACGGATATCTGGAAATGTTGACAAAGAGGACGCAATGCAACATCCGCTGCAGGCAGCTGATAAGCTCTCGGTTAAAGCTTAGCTCCCATTACCCGCCGAACACCGTCGCGAACGGCCAATTTGCGCGGGGTACGCACTGTGCGCGGCCGATGTCCCGTTAGCGGAGTGCTGTCCGACGCCTACATTGTTGATATAGCTGGGGAAGACGCTTCTGATCATGTGGACGACGACGTGTCTGAAGAAGTGCCAAAAACGGCAGGAACAAGAAAAACATATGGTTTGCCTGCTTCACAGCAAGATAGAATATAGCGTTGGCGACCAACAGTTGATGCGGCATTGAGAAGCTCGAGAACACTTTTTTGGGGCCAAATGCGAAGGCGAAACAGGCGAGCATCACGCAGTTCTTTTTCCGCAATACCTAGAAAAAAATGTTTTTTTTTTCTGCAAATTATTTTGCCTGTATTCCGGTAGCGTCCCTGTGCATTGGAGCGTTTGTTACCAGCACTATCTCTTATTCCAGTGATCTGGCCATACATTTTTCGCATTTCGCTTAACCCAACACTCCGCTTACTTCGAAATTTTCAAAAATTTGGGTACTATCAAACCTCTTTTGTCTGCCTGTAATTTTCGTGAATACCACGATTTGAAACATTCGCCACCATTGTGTACGTGAAACTGATTTTTAATAACACCCGGCTGCAAATGCAGTAACTTCGCTTGCATTCCTCATTGCACAGGTTCTTTTTGATCACCCACACACTCGGAGGGAATTGCGAGGCGCACGCGGGGAAAGCAAAACGGGAGAATATTTGTGTTAAGGCCAATCATTATAATCGCGGCTGTTTGAAACCAAGGATTAAAAATATTGAGGTTTATTTATACTGTCATGACCATATATACCTCGCTTTTTCTTTCCTCTCCCCGCACTCTGCCCAAAGTATATAGGAACAAGTTTTTGCTGGCACATTTTACTCAAGCTTTCGCTTTTCTTTTTGTCAGCCTACCAGCCGTCTGCGTGCTTCTCTGACCCGGTAGTTTCGATGTGGATCAAACGCAGCTTCTGGTGCCGCAGGGAGCTCTTTTTGAACGGGATCTCACTGTCTGAACATTGATGGTTGAACGCGAAGCTTTCTTGTGAGCGATTCCTTGTCGTATGAGTTTTGACTTTGACTCATTGAGCTTTCACTTTGACTCGCACGCATTTTGGACTTATGATCGCGCCGGATTTGACATCGACCCTTTTGCCGTTTGATTTCACGCAAAGAAAGCTTCGTGTTCAACCATCGTTGCGGAGTGGAGGAGTGGATACTTTTTCTGACTGCACTCCTCTCCAAATCCAAACTGCTTTGACCATGTTGGAATTGCGCATTGAGATAGACGTCGGCTTCAAAACGCGATGGAGCCAGCTTCGATTCTGACCACGGGAAGCGTTTTTTTTCCACTCACTTTACTCACAAACATCACCGCCGTCAGAGACAGTTGGCTTTCCTGCAGTGCTTTTTCGAGGCGACATAGGCCATCAGTGAAACATAGAAAGCTTCACTTTAATAATGGTTCAAGCGGTGGTAGTGAAACGGCTACGCTGGTTGCTGCGGTTTCATCCTTCGGTCTCATGCACTCGCGAAATTCAGCGGCCGCAAAGAGGCTCCTTAGCCCAATTCGCGAAAAACTCGGGGCGTGAAACTAAAAGGTCTTATAGTGAGCTGATTGGGAGCTGATGTATCTCGTACCATTCGATTTCACCGCCATAAGTGGCCGACAAACCCCGATGCGCGCTCGCGCTCCGCGGCAGTAGCGCGCGGCACAGGCCGGCCTGCGGCCGCTCTCACTCCGGCCGCTCGGGCGCTCCGATTGCTCGCAGCGCCCTCTGCGCAGCGCTGTGCGTGCATCAGCGGCGCGGACACGCCTTCCCATAGAGAAAGCGCGCGGACGGCAGACTAGCACAATTTCTAGGGACCATACCTCCATGGTAAACACGGATGCCGCCACGATGCCACGCTGTTGTTGGCAGGTCAGTAGTTGAAGATACCGCTAACATTTTTTTTATAAAACACGCACAAATTCAGGCCCCTAAACTAAACGTAAGAGTACATTTCCTACGTATAGTATAATTTTATAAGTTTTTTCCACGCATTCATGTTTTATGAACAAGATTAAATGAAATACTAAGCGAAAACAAATGGGGGCTGAGGCGCGAAATTCAGTTCCGGTATATACTGAGGAGTGCCAGTCATGTGGAAGTAATTTATAAAGGTTCACATTAGCACACCACGGTGTCGTCTACTGTGTAACTTCGACGGTTGCAGAAACTACAGTCAAACCCGGTTATAGCGAACTGCAATATGCGCCAAGGTTAGTTGGATATATCCAATAGTTCGATATAGCCGAACCCGCCTATAACGAGTTTATTGTTACGAGTTCGCAATACGCGGGAATCCCCTTGATATCCCCACATGCAGAAACGAACAAAAAAAGTATGTCATTGCCATACACAAAACAATCGGTTTATCGAAAATATCAAAGCTACTTTCCTCCTTAACGCCTTAACTGCCTACTTAAAAAAAGCGGTGATTTTTGTTTTCCTTTTCGTTTTGGCAGCGTCAACTAGCACAGCATTCTTTACACGAGACATTGTTTGCACCAGTTCGAGTCCGTGTCCTTCAATATCGAAGAAGTATTGGCGGACGACATCGACTGCCGAAAGCACTTCATTAAGCGTCGGACGGCTTTCTATCGCGACATCCTCTGCTTCCTCGGTGCTTTTCAGCAGCATTACGATGGTGCTGCTGACGGTGCCCGCTTCCGAGGGGTTTACCGTGACGGCAACGTCGTCGTCGACACTCAGGACATCTTGGAAGGACACTGCTTTCGGCACAGCATCGGGAAGGTTGGCGAGCTGCCGTCTTGGTCCGGACTCACTCACTGGGCGGGTTCCGTCGTGAGTTCCGCGCGTCGGAAACAGTTACGGAAAGCGTCGGACGTCATGTCACTCCATAGGAGGCGCCATGTCTCGGTCGCGGCCTTTGCTCAGTGGTCGCGGCCAATCAACATCTCAATCGCCGCTTCTAGATCATGCATTTTGGCGGCCATTCTATGCACGGCGAGTTCGATATATGAGATGTGAAGTTCGTTATAAGAAATTTGTTGCGCGTGTATTTTCGTAACTGATTTATTTTTGTTCGATATATAGCATAATTCGCTCTATCTGGGTTCGTTATAGTCGGGTTTGGCTGTATCTTATCTACGCCCATGCTGCAGCCCGCACACTTCCGACTATAAGAATAAAGCTGCCGCCGCCTATCTTAAAGGATACTATACCCTACATGCTTGGGAGTGGCTGCTGCCGATTGGAACTCGCCTTCAGCCGGTCATGTCATGCTACGTGAGACACTGCTGGACAGATCGGCTCCCTTTGAGTGTACATGATTCGTAAATTAAAAAATTACACCATCTTCCCTCGTGGGAACCCTGAGGGGATGCAAGCCCATGGAGTAATGGCGTGTTAATTGGTTGTTAGAGCAAAGACACGTTTAGTAGCGTATTAAATGTCTTCTTTATTTATCGAGTAGTGGGGAACGTTTTGCGGCTTCTCGTTCTCGAAGCGAGATATCCGCTGTTCGACGCTGGCGTTTCGAAGCGTTGTCACGTTGCCGAACGCAATCTGGATCAGCTACTCGCCGCTGGCGTTTCAAAGCGGCTTCTCGTTCTCGAAGCGAGGAATCCGCTGCTCGACGCTGCCGTTTACGTTCGGCGTCGCGAGCTCTCCTCTGTGCAGCCTTGTCTTCAGAGGTGCTCGCGGTTCTGATAGTGTGCTGGCTGGCGCCAGTTGAAGGTGTGCCAGCCAGTTCGCTGACGGAATCGTTGGCGTCCATTTGCAGTCATCGGACGGCGCAGTACCGAAGAAGCAACTGAGCGGAGCACGGACGGGTTTATTTGCAGAGCAGAGGGAGTGGAGAGGAGGAGCAGCGCGCCTGCGCGTGATTGGACAGCTGGTGTGCAGAGGGGAGAGGAGGAGCAGCGCGCGCTAGCGCACAGGTGGTTTGGAGAGGGGGAGGGGAGAGAGAGCGGCGTTATCACAGCTGTTGTGGAGAGGAGGAGAGGTGCGGACGCCGGACGCCGGAGATGCTTTGCATCTGAAACAAACACGCGTCCGAAAGATTTTACGATGTCTAGCCTAAAACTAGGTTCTTTTTTACGTGTGCTGTTATACTCTCACTAAGCGCTGGTTTGTTTGAGAGAGAAATGAAACAAGCGCCGAATAATAGTAATAATAATAATAATAATTTTATTTGCACAGTAAGATGGTTTTCTACAGGAGGACAAGGCGAAGCAGAAAGGTAGCAGTTTTCGATTGATGCATGCTCCTTCGATCACTGTAACACGCAATCCAAAATTTTTAAAAATAAGATGTAATGCACCGTATGCACTCCTCATGAGGATTTGCATGACACATTACCGATGCTCCATAGATCACCGAGTTACATTTTTCACGTCTACTTTTACTTCCACTCTTATAGCCCACGTATATACCTGTACAGAGGGGGAGGCGGAGGAGTAAAATTCATTCATGCGAGCCTTAGGCGCTGATGTCTGGGCTCCAGCCTCATTCTCGTCGGTTGTTAAAAAATATTCTGTCGTTCCCTGTGCGCCTTCGCTAATGAATGGAAACGGCCGCTTCCGTTCGCGCCCGGTTTTGCCTGAAATGCCTACGGTTTTGGTCAGAAATCTGCCAATAGAAACAGCCTTCGAAGCCTCTTGTGATAACGTACATATGCGCATTCTCAAGTCGTGATGGCATGTTGTGTATTTGTGCAAGGTGAAGTCGACCAAGGATATATGTCTCCCTTCACAAGTAAATAAGAAAGAAAGAAAAGTTGTGGTTTTTTGTCACAGCAACCTTTCGGTTATAATGCGCCAGAGGCAGTTCACAAGTAAATGATTTTGGGTGTACCTATAAATTGGTAATTGCACATTATCTGTTAAATCATAGTAGTTAATGTTGAACCAGCTGCCAAATATTAACTATAGAAGGTGAACCAAATTGCTTAGCATGGAACAATCATCATTCACTAGTGTAGAGTATTCAGACTTCATATGTATTGCATGTAGCAGTCAATAAGACAGCCGACAATAAATTAAACTCTGGATTTTTTATTTGCGACAATTACATCTGCGCGTATCGGTTCAGCCAGGACAGCCTGGCTGGAGACATTCCTGGCTGGAGGACAGCCTGGAGACATTCTTCAGCTGTATACATCCATTAAAAAGAAGGAATAATAAATCATCCGCCTCGCAGTCCGATACGCGTAGCACAGCCTTCCTATTAAATGCAGAGCATTTCAGTAACTCGCGATGTCACCCGAGTTGACGTCCGTAGTCCGCACCGCACCCCTCCCTACTATATATAAAAAAATACTACCCGGCGCCCGGTTTCGATCCCTCGACCCTGCGGCGGAACGCAATGTACATGGTGCTCTACCCACTGCGCCACAAAGCCGACACAGAATGGGACGCTACGAACGCGCCTTATATCGTTGACTCATTCAAATTACTGCTGACGAGCGCTCTCTCGTCAGCAGTTGCCACAAGTGCAACAACATTAACGTAACGCAAAATACTTAACGTCGTGCGCCCCCGGAAATGCTCTGCATTTGATCGTGCCCCTCGCGAGGGGGATGTTTCACTGCGTCTTCTCTCGGTCGCGAGACCCGTGGCGCCATCTGGCGGAGGCGGGGCACAACTCGTAGCACTTTCTTTGAAAAAGCGCCTCGAAAGCGCGGCAAATATGAAATAGGGATGACGCGCTTTCGAGGCAATCCGCCGACGCGGCTGCTTTGTGTACAGACTCGGCGGTGTTGTGCCAGAGCGCCTGGCCCAAAGGCGTTGCACGAGGCGACGCGCCGACAGCGAGGCTGAGTCACGCCTCTCCCTTTGTCGCTGCGGCGCGGCCGAATCCTGCATCTCGAAACGCTGCGGCGCGGCCGACTCCTGCATCTCGAAACGCTGGGGCGCGGCCGACTCCTGCATCTCGAAACGCTGCGGCGCGGCCGAATCTCTCAGCGGAGAACGACCCAAACAAGGGCATGTCGCTACGCCCGGAGGCGAGGTCACGGAGACGGCGGCGGCATCGCTCTCCCTTTCCCCATTGGCGGCGCAGCTGACTCACCGCTTCGCTACCATTCGTCGGAATTCAAACTTCAGGCAGCGAGAGCCCTGATTGGAGCATTTCGAACTTCTTGGGGCCACAACGAACTCCCGGGCTATAAAAGAAGCCCGGAGGCTCTCATCGTCGGCTTTCCTCGGCGGCTTCTCTCCGGCACCAGTCTCTTCGGAAGCACCGAGTGAAAAGGGGTGCTGTCGCCTTTGTGCGAGTTATGTAACGTTTGCTTACCTTGTACATACTGTATATAAATGTTACTTCAAGTTTTCGTCGGCTCGAGAACTTCTTCGCTCGGCTCTGCGCCGCGTCGATAGCGGACGGAGCAAGGCAACATCGCTACACCGGTGACTGCGCTCGGGTGGCCAGTCGCAACAGCGGAGGAGGCTGCGGTGAGAGGGCCCAGTCCCAACAGTGGTGCCAGCGGTGGGATAGTCAGTCCCAACAGCGGTGACAGCGGCGGGATGGCTGATTCCCACCATCGGTGACGAGCTGGATGCGAGTCACAACCTTGGCGACCGCCCTGGGATACTCATTCCCAACGGTGGTACCAGCGGTGGGATCGTCATTCCCAACAGCGGCGAGCGTCCCGGGATTCTGGTGCCGACCGAAACCCATTGTTTGGCTTTTTTTTATGCCGTCAAACCTGTGACCCCAAAGATGCCGTGCCAGACCTTGTCAAAGTTCCAAGCTTCCATTCCAGCGTGCTCACAGCAACAAGAACGATGACGAAGTTGCACTACCAGAGCTGGGTTCCAGTAATTCTGTAGCTGGTTATGAAAGTTTCAGCTCATTCTGGTTGAAATCACCAGCATTCTTAGTTTCATCAAAAATAATGGGGGCATGATGATGCCATCAGCCACCATGTATCATGTACTGAACCCCACAGAACACATTCTGTGTTGCAATTCCGGCAACGAAACAAAGACAAATTCGACATTGACAGCCGTTACCCCTCATTTTTCAGCAGGTTATGTTTGAGACATGAGAAGTTATCTGCGCAAGCTGGACCCAATAAAATCTGTATACATACACATCACTAAATTACTTTTCATATGTACAGCACATATAGTACATTACTCTTTGGCTGTGAGAACAAGCAAAATCAAACACAGAAAAGGCAACGGGCCCACATCTACAAGCGATTCTCATCAAAATTTTCCCTCCAGGCCTTCACGGAAGTTTGTAATGCTAACAGCAAGTCTAAGATGACCTAGTGTGCGAGTTGAAGGAAGAGAAGAAACAGTAGAAGAAAGTTAGGGAGGTTACTCAAGGAAAGAATGAGAAGAACTGTCCGGTCGGCTGCGCTACACATGGAAACGGGGATAAGGGGCTTGAAAGGGAAAGAAAGGAGTGGTAAAAATAAAGGATAGAAAATTGAGGAGAAAATAAAAAAATTGGAAGTGGCAATGGCAAGTACAAAGACAACACTAGGGACAAAACAAAAGAAACGTAACAAAAATAAGCAGGAACATTGATGAAACTGGCAAACGAAGGATGCTACACGGTAGTAACGCCCTACAGAATCTCTGTTTTTCCCTCTTACGCACTTCAATCTGCTTCAAGACGAGAATTGATTTGATTGCTTCCGCTGCACCATGTCTACAAGTGAAATATGACTGATTTGTTGTGTACATGATGTAAATACTGTACACTATTTTTATTTTTCCCTGAAGTGGAGCTGCTTTTTTCTGGCAGGCTTTTGTGCCAAACGGACTCTTAGAATTGCACTTGTTTTGTTCATGCTGCCTCTCACTTATGCCTCTCGTTCATGCTGCCTCTCATTTCGTTTATGCTTCCACTATTTGTACGAGTTTATTTCGTTCTGCTGCCCTTCTCAACTGCAAAACGTTTTTTAAATTGAAATTGGTCTCCCTTGCAAAAAAAATTTTGGCTTCTATCCCCGTCTGTTTATTGGCTTTAAAGCTTTAAACCTGCCATGGCTTTGCTGGAGCAAGTCAGTTCTCCACATTATTTTCCTCTTTCCTCATTCTGAGAGAGGGGGATGTGGAATTTTAAAGGGCAAAGAGCCGTGCCGTGATACCAATGAACACTTGCACTACTTTTTTTGTGTTTGTAAGTACTGAAAGCTGTAGTTACCACCAACCCAGAATGGTACTGCATGTTTTGCATGATACCCTTTTAGTTTCTGGTTTGCTTTTGTTGAGATTTTGTTTAAGCTGCTATTAAATAGATAAATTACGGCCTAATGCAGCCTGGCAACATTAATAATCTATCTTGGGTGATGTCGCCAAACATACAAGCAATGCCAAATCTTCTAAGCTTACCTAGAAAAGAAAAAAACCTCTTGAGTGAGTTTCATGATGCGTAACATAGTAATATTAGGCTTGGGTATTTCACAGTTATTGAATCTAAGTTAATGCAAGGGCCACTACCTAAAAGCATTTCAACTGGAGACAAAAGTTTGCACACGTGCTGCAGGGGCCTCGTAGACAGGCACTTACAGTATCTCAGAAAGCGTGTTTGTTTAGCATAAAGGGCAGTAACAAAAAATACGATTTCCATTTACGCGCATTTCTTGGAAGCGTTGTCCAGTTCGAACTTCCATTCGTTAGAAAAGCAAGTAGTTTTCGACTTGGTTTGTCACGCGTTGCTCGTGCAGAAATTGCGGTCTTTGAATATAAATGAACAAGTTGTTAATTGGATTGAAGAATACCTAAATTTAAGGTCTCAATTTGTAACTATAAATGGGTCACAGTCGAATATCGTTGGCGTTACGTCAGGTGTCCCGCAGGGGTCCGTCCTAGGGCCTCTGCTGTTTTTGATCTATATAAATGACATAACGGAAAACATTGGCTCCTCTATGCGTTTATACGCAGACAACTGTGTAGTGTACCGAGAAGTGAAAGATATCGAGGATAGCCCCGCGTTACAACGTGTTTTGGACAACATTCAGCTGTGGTGTCACAAGTGGCACATGACTTTAAACCTGAAAAAAAAAACAGTACACATGTGTTTTACGAAGAAAAGAAATGCCTTGAAAAGTGTTTACGCTATAGACGGGTACTCTTTGCAAACTGTTAGTGAATTTAAGTATCTAGGTGTTTTCCTTACTCCGACACTGTGCTGGCATCTGCATGTTGATTTTATAACTTCAAAAGCCTGCCGTATGTTGGCATTTCTGCGTAGTCACGAGAGCTATTATATAAAACCTACGTCAGAACGGTAGTGGAATTTGCATGCACTGTGTGGGACCCGCCAACAGCAATGGATAAAACAAAATTAGAAAAAGTACAGAACATGGCAGCTCGTTATGTTTCTGGAAATTGCGCGAGACTTCAAAGTATGACAAATTTAAAAGAGTCCTTGGGGTGGGAATTGCTAGAACTAAGAAGGAAGAAGTTGCGGTTAAAGTTATTTCATAATATTTACTACAATCAAGCTAGGATACCCCGCGAGAAGTATTTACTTTCACCACACTACATATAGCAGCGACACGACCACAACCATAAGGTACGTGAATATCGCAGCAAAACTGAGTTGTTTAAGTTATCTTTCTTTCCCAAGACTATCCGGGAATGGAACGCCCTGCCTTCTGCAACAGTCAGTATTGTTGAAAATGAAGCGTTTGCGAAGGCTTCGTGAAAATGTGTGTGCGCATGTATTAGTGTAAATTGAACGTTGTTACTTTGTTTTTTGCTTGCATTGTGATTTTTCGTGTATGTACCCCTCCACTGTAATGCCAGTAATGGCGATGTGGATAAATAAATAAATAAATAAATAAATAAAATAGTTGTAAAGAACACCTGCACAGATCGCGAAGACAATCAGCTGGTGCATCCAGGTGGGGGGGGGGGGGAGGGGGGGGACTCTGAAACGTCAAATTAGCGCTGTAGAGACGGGACAACAAAGAAAAGACTGCACAGGACTGGCGCTGGATATCAGAGAGAAAAGTAAAGATTAGAAAGGTGAGGAAAGAGTAGTTCCGCTGTGGTCGATTCCGTCGCACACAACACACCACGAACTATGTTGGCTGGCATAATGCTGCGTCCGGGAAACGAGAAGCCTCGAAGAGAACGGCGAAGCGTGGAGGCGAGCTTGCTGCGACGAGGAAAGTAGTCTGTGGCGGTCCCGACCGCTTCGGAGTTCGCTGGATTGGAGTGCAGCCGACAGACGGGTACTGGGGGGGGGGAGCTTGCACTCGACCGCCCACACCAGCAGAGCGAAAGCCGGGTGACATCCAAATCCAGGCCGACGGCTCGCGCGTACAACGGGCCGCCGAAATGCAGTCCCTCCGAAGCACAGGAGCACGAAAAAACACGACCGCTCAACTCCGAAGCGATGAGGGAACTCCCGTGACGCGTACGCAAATGCTACCTCTCCGAGCATACGAACTACTCGCTAATCTACGCGCTCCCCTTTTAAGTTGCGGAGAATTCAACGCTGGATCTAACGCGTTAGCATGGCACAAAAGTTCACTACCTACCACAGGAAAAACTTGACATAACTTTTCTACAAAGCAAAGTTGTCACGACGCATTCACTGCAACGGTGGCTGCCATGATAGAATTCGTTGGTTGCTAGACCCACTACTGCCGCCAACTCAAGTAGGCAAAAAGACAGCGGGCAACGCTGTGAGGGTGGCATCATGGCTGCGCTCGGGTTTAGCATGGTTTCAATGCACGGGCTGGCCGGGCAGCTTTTCCTGTGGAGTCAGTCGTATTAACTCTATGCTAAAAACGGCGCCTCCGCCAGCGCGATCACGCTGGCCCCCTTCAAGATGCAAACTAATATTTCTCCTTGCTATTCTCGTATTTTCTGGATAACAAGCGTAAGGCACACATTGTAAGACTTGAAAAACACGATCGGCTAAAAAATACACCCGTACCCTTCGTGTGCGTTCCGTCATCACGCTTGAAAAATGCTGGGCTTTCGTCGTCAGGAAAATTGTGCTGGGCGGTACAGGGTGACGGGCTCGTGCCGTGCAGCGCTAGGGATAAATAAATTTTTCTTGCTTTCTTGGTGTCTCATTTATTCGCAGTTTTTGTGGTGGCTCGTTGGTGATGTTTTCTTGCACTTTAAGCTTGAACTAGTTCCGTAATTACTACGCACACCAAAAGCATCGCCACATCCTACCAAACACCCAGCTTCTACCCCAAGCTACTTCACATTTGGGAAGCCCGTCGAAGCCTCACTAAGCGATGGAAACGCCAACGCCACAATCGCCGACTTCGCCATAAAATTGCCGCACTAAATCAAACTGCCACTGAATATGCCAAACAACTATCGAAAGAAAATTGGCTTCAACTATGCGATAGTCTTCAAGGAACCCTGACCACACGTAATACTTGGCGCTTACTTAGACATCTGATCGACCCCCTAACTAGCAAGAGTGAATCCCAACGAAGCATGATTCGGACCATACATTCGTTTCAAGGTTCCCCAAAAGCCCTTCTACAAGCCTTAGCAGATCGGTACCTCAACACCAGCAAGACCTTTTCCCCGCCCTCATACACAGGACTGCCGAATGACCTACTTGACAGGGACTTTCAAATTTACGAATTGGAATCCGCTCTCTCAGAATGCAAGAAGAATAGCGCTCCCGGACCAGACCAAGTAACTTACAGGCTTCTGGCAAACCTCGACGGCAACTCCCTTGATCATCTACTTCACCACATTAACACCCACTGGTCATCTGGTCGCCTGCCTCCCCAATGGAAAACAGCGGAGATACGCTTCATACCTAAGCCCAACAAGTCACCTCATCTGGACAACTTGCGCCCGATATCCCTCACATCATGTGTGGGTAAGCTGGTAGAACGGCTTGTACTGAGGCGTCTTCAACCATTTCTGGAGGACAGAGGCCTATTCCCCAATACCATGTATGGGTTCCGCAAACACCTCAGTACCCATGACATCCTCCTCCGTTTGAAGGAAGAAGTCTTGGCGCCGGCTACCCGTCATTCTCCGAGGGCCATCCTAGCACTTGATCTTAAAGGCGCCTTCGATAACGTTTTACATTCTGCTATTCTCTCCCGGCTCAATCAGACTGGATGTGGCCATCGCGTCTACTGCTACATTTCAGATTTTTTAACCCAACGTCAGGCTATCCTGAAAGTTGGCGACCTCACGTCGGATCCTATATTGCTTGGTGATCGAGGCACGCCGCAAGGTTCCGTATTGTCCCCACTTCTGTTCAATCTGGCCTTAATCGACTTGCCCAAACAACTGGATGCCATCCCCAAGATACATCATGCTCTATATGCAGATGATATCACCATATGGACAGATACAGACTCTATAGGAAACATGCAAGATGCTCTCCAAGAAGCCACGGACATTGTGCAGTCTTACGCATTGTCAGTGGGTCTTCAATGCACACCTCATAAGTCAGAATTAATAATTGTGCGCAAGCACCCACCTGCTCGAACTATTGAGCCCATCTCCTTACATTTGGACGGCCAGGACATCAAACCCAGCTCTTCAATCAAAATTCTCGGTCTCACCATACAAGCAAATACGCGGAACGATCTGACCTTATCCAAATTATCCAAGACGTTCACTCAAGTTACGCACATGCTCCGACGCATCTCTAACCGCCATCGGGGCCTAAAAGAACAAGATATGATTAGACTGATTCGAGCACTTCTGATCTCTAGAGTTATCTACGTTGCTCCATACCTCTGCCTCACGAAAGGTGACTTGGACGCCCTTGACAAGTTCATACGCAAGGCATTCAAACAGGCATTGGGCCTACCTATGAACACCTCTACTCAGCGGCTTCTACAACTGGGTCTTCATAATACGGTTTCAGAATTAATTGAAGGCCACCTTGCCAGCCAATGTGTCCGGCTCACTCAAACACCTGCGGGCCTTTGGTTACTCAAACGCCTACGACTCGCGCACCCAGCATCTCCTCCTGCTCTTCTTGTACTCCCCGAGGCTTGGAGATCTGCTGTACGGGTTCGCCCAATACCGAAGAACATGCACCCTGATCTCCACCCGGGCAGAAGACAAGCACGGAGTCAAGCCCACGAGAACATCTATGGGAACCGTCTGGACGTCGCGTATACAGACGCTAGCTCGTATCCAGGTGGGCAGCACAAGGTTGCAACCGTCACCACCAAATCGGCCCTTATAACCTGCGCTTCAATTACCACGACATCCACGCATATTGCTGAGGAACTGGCGATCGCACTCGCACTTATTCACACCAAGAGCGCGGTCATCTTAACCGACTCCCAAGCTGCCTGTCGGAGCTTCTTGGCGGGGAGGGTGGCTCCACCAACTTTCCGCCTCCTCTCGCAACATCAGCCACAAAGAAACGTCGCCCTCGTCTGGACACCCGCCCACTGTACATTGACAGGCAATAATTTTGCCCATCATCAAGCCTGCGCACTCTCCTCCCAGGCCCCAGAAGAACAAGCGGAGTCCACACCACTGGTTACGTTTCAGGACATCACACAATACTATCGACTCGACAGGCAACGATTCCCTCAACCTCACTCCAAGCTGTCCAAATCAGAAGAAACGACTCTTCGTCGCATCCAAACGAATACCTTCGTCCATCCAATTCGCTTACACCACATGTTCCCTACTCAATTTCCCGCCCAATGCACTTTTTGCTCTCAGCCAGGCACACTCGTCCACATTTTATTAGAGTGTACGCATAACCCTCACCTCCCACCCTTTCCTTCCCCCCTCCCCCTCCATGAGCTGTGGGAGAACCTGATCACCAGCGACCACCCGGACGTCCAGCAACTACTGGCATCTAGGGCGTCGGTCGCCCGGTCGTCACTTGGATTCCCGGACTAGGGAACCACTCCTACTTTATAAGGCTCATTAAAGTTTCATACTACTACTACTACTACTACTAATATTAATATAATTATAATTAATTATTATAATAATTAAAACTTCATCAAAACTTTCTCTACTACATACAGAAGTCTTCAGGGCGTCTTCACGGTCAGGTATGCGGTGATATCCGTGCAATGAACACACATATTGCGTTGTCTACTGGCTACCTCGTCTCTAACATTTCGTTCCACCAACCCTTTCCCCCCTGATATTCTCTAAGCTTGGTTTAACTGGGCCGCTCCGCCCTAAAATCTACGGGCCGCTTTGTGGTTCCTGCTGGCTGCCCACGTTGAAAGTTTTTGTGCACCTCCGCCAAGCCCGCCACCTCTCTCTCTCTCTCTCTCTCTCTCTCTCTCTCTCTCTCTCTCTCTCTCTCTCTCTCTCTCTCTCTCTCTATCTATCTATCTATCTATCTATCTATCTATCTATCTATCTATCTATCTATCTATCTATCTATCTTATCTAATCTATCGTCTGTCTTAAAGGGACTCTGCAACACTTCCGACAAAAGCTTTCACTCTTTCCTTCGCGTCGGAAGCATTGCGAAATCTATAGTCATCAGACTCATCACCAGCAGGGAGCGGTCTTGCTTTGCTAGTCGCAGCAGATACGCCTTTCACTTCTGCTTTGTTCTTGTGGCTTTCTTTTTGAATTGGCGTTTGAACGCGTCCATTCCTGCAACTGGAGGAAGTCCGGCCAATAGCCGCTACACCGCTGAAATGATATAATTCGAGCGGTCGAAGAACGCCAAGATCGGGAAAGACAGAAACATTTTTTGAGCAAGTTTCTAAGTTATGTGATGGGTATAAAGCAGTAATTTTTGGTTGAGGTACTTTGCGACCCCCTAATCTATGTACTGAATGTGTTCATTCAGTACGTTCTGCCAGCATTTAAGATTTCGAGAAAAGTTGAAAAAAGTGTAGCAGGGTCCTTTTAATTCAGTGCTCGTGGCTCTGTTGCCAATCACCCCCCGAATCTTATGACATTTAACAGTATTGGGGTTAACACAAACACATTTTACACTTTTTAAAAAACGAAAGTGTTTTATGCAGTGATCCCCCAAGATCTGAATGACGACAATTCCGTCACGTTAATGACATCACCAGAAAAACGCGACGGCGCCAGGATTCAAGCCGGGTGCTCCGTCCCCTCAACAGTTGGTGCCAGGCGCTTAACCGACTCCGCTACGAGCTGTTTTTTTTCTTTAATACATATATTGACAACAAAACTCATTAGAAAATCGGCCTTTATGAGGTTGAAAAAAAAAAAAAACGTTAACCAAACTTTTAGTTGGGATTTCCATGTTTATGCACTTTCAATACACTCAACTCATTTAACAAACTCAAAAGCTCTTCGTGTTAATCATCGCTGTTCAGCATTTCACGAAGGCTACAGGCATGCTCAACAAAATAACTATTTACAGAACGCGCGTCAGCGTCATTGTGACGAACGTCCATTCTGCTACGCCAGATTGAGTGCAAACGGTAAAGAAAAAGCAGGTCATATTGAATACCGTCAGATATCACAGAAATATATCGGATTCCTTCAGCTGTCAATGGCAAGTCCTTTTTGATAGTCCTTTGAAGAACATCAAAAAAAAAAAAAGACAGCGTCCCAGCAATCTAGCAAAACGTGCTCCACAGTTTCTGGCTTCTTGCACAAAAAACAGTCTGACCCCCATGGCAGAAAAAAACCCATTTGCTCTTCCCATGTCATTACTGGAAGGGTGTGCGTCTGGAACTGAAAGGAAAACGTTTTTACTGCTCCTTGTACAGACATTTTCTTTACCCGTTTTAAAACATCGTGTACAGCACTGTCACGGTATCTTAAACAGTACATTGGTTCCGGAAAACAAGATTCTATTGAGTCTGTAGTTAAGCGCTTTCATGTAACATTGGATAGGTATTCCATTGAAAAACGTGCTCTTAGAAAATGTAAAGGTGAGACTACTTTTCGCAGAAAACCGCTGCCACTGGGCCTTAAATCAGCAACGGACGAAACAATCAGATTTGGCAGTACTGTCGCTAAAGTCAACTTCAAGCAGGTACGCACAAAAGGGTCTATCTGGTCCCTCAAAAAGAAAAACCTTTAGATAACCTGCTTTACAGAAAGATGCGGTAATGCCAGTCCCCTACGAAACAATGAAATTTGGCAGTACTGTCGCTAAAGCCAACTGCAAGCAGGTAGGCACAAAAGGGTCTATCTGGTCCCCCCAAAAGAAAAAACCTTCAGATAACCTGCCTTACAAAAAGATGCGGTAATGCCAGTCCCCCATCCCTTAGTCTCCCAAAGAAATTGCTGTGGCTTGTTCGTTCGAAAGACGATTGCCAAACAAAAACAGCAAACACCCGGTGAAACTTTTGCACATGCATCCTGGAACACGCTAGCACCTGCATGACCTACCACACTCTGGCCACAAGGAAAACGTTGCATACAGTTTCTCGCGCAAAGATTGACGATTTTTTGCGGCCCCATGTTTCTGTCTCCGCTCGCATTTCTTGCACTCTTTTGCTCCAGTACGCCGTGTTTTCACGATACCTATCCAAGGGAATCCGCAAATACTTTGACAGAGTTGTCAACCACTGCAACCTTTCAAAAACGTCAGGCGCCTCTTCCCGCTTCCCGTGCCGCAACCCGACAGATTTGGTGACGTTTAATTTGCTATATATGTTTTATTTGGGCACCATGGTGCTCTCTATTCTTCGGCGCGCGGATTGGATTTTTTAGTTGTGATTGATTGATTGATTGATTGATTGATTGATTGATTGATTGATTGATTGATTGATTGATTGATTGATTGATTGATTGATTGATTGATTGATTGATTGATTGATTGATTGATTGAACGAACGAACGAACGAACGAACCCTCGGGGCCCGGGTAGGGCGGTACAGAGGAGAGTGGTGTGATGACTTCATATGAGGTACAGAAGAAAGAAACGTAACAGCAGAATAAGTGATTACACGATTAAAAAATGCGATCCGCGCGCAGAAGAATAGGGAGCTCCATGGTGCCAGAAGAAAACAGAACAACAACTAAAGAAGAAAAGATAGGACACTGGTTTCAAAGACAAAAATAAACACGCACATGCGGAGAAGTGTACAGTTCAAAGGCGATATTCATTAAAAGAACAATAAAAATATTCTGCTGTTACGTTTCCTTCTTCTGTACCTCACATGCAGTCGTCACACCCACTCCCCTCCATACCGCCCTACCCCGGCCCGGAGGGTTCCTTCAATCAATCAATCAATCAATCAATCAATCAATCAATCAATCAATCAATCAATCAATCAATCAATCAATCAATACGCCAAATTAGCCGAAGTGGGCTACTAGAGGTTTCGCACTAAAATGCTTATGATCAAACCGAGAGGAACTTTCCGGGGGCCAGCCACTCCGAGCCTTCGGTGCTCGTAAAATGGAAGGAAAGACGGTGACCGAGATAAAACGAGACATTGCGTAAAAACACAGAGGCGTGGATAATTAATAAAACCGTACACGGCTATTTGAGCAGACTATTCGGTTTCTTTTATTGCCTCCCCAACGGGGGGCGTTTAGTGGGCGAGACGATTGCCACTACGGTGGAAACGACCTCACTCGGCATCGCAGTGAGTTCCGTTTATTGCTGCAATAAAGCTGAATGCAGGAGAAGTTTCTTTTTTTAGCTTCATTTACCGGCATAACCACATATAACCTAACGACTAGGACGCCTCGGCTTTCCAAGCAGTTAACAAGAAGTCGCAAATGCTTTCTTTATCTTTTTCCCTACCAATTTCGTTAAACAGGAGGGGCGATGAAGCAGCGCCGTAGTTCGTAACCGTAGCGCAGAAAGCACGCATCGAACTTGAACCATAAAATAGGATTGTTCCCATGTCCAAAACGTACAAAAGCCGTAAAATACAGAAGTGCAATAAATGGTTGATCGCAAATCTTCGATGGCGTGGAATGCTACGAGGAACTGTTCTCTGGCCAGTATATAGCGGACGGGACTAAAAGACGCAGCAATGGAATAAATGAATCGCATATCGCGGTACCTACCGCACGGGGCTCCGTGCATTGTACGTTTACGCTGACCCCGCGTCACACTTTATGTGAGCTGTACCCCGAGGCACTGCAACTCAGAGTAGCAGGTTACCCAATCTTTATAAGTAACGCGTTACTTGCAATTAATAATCGGGTAACCTCGCCTGTCTCATTAAAGGCCGTTCTCTGGCTCTCTTTTTTTTTCTTTTTCAGCAACGAAGTCCAGACTCGGTTTTTTTTTTTCTGGGTAAAGAAACGGTTAAACGCACTTTCATTTGCCTGTAAACCAAGTAACAAATAACAAGATTTTTGTTCCTTTTGGGAAGGAACATGTATAACACAAGTAACACAAACTCGTTTAAACCCACGCTCGGGGGGGGGGGGGGCGGAGGAGGGGGGGAGGGGGGGTGCTTATTTCGAAATTTCTGTTGCTGCAGAAGACGAACTCCGCAAGTTCCGTGAAACCAGGGATGGAACAGAGTATACGGAGAAACCTGATCAAAGCGCTGGCTCCCTCCTCACTCCCCTTTTCTTTTTAGTTTTGCAATCCCAAGATCCACCGATGCACCGGAAGAGCGGGCGCGCCGCTTCTAGCTTATAGCGGTTGGGTACCCGTCGTCAACACTGAAGACTCGGATTCCCCGTCGTACAGGAGCTGTTCTTGATACTGAACACCGCGGTTCTTGTAAGTGCTTCTGCAGAGCGGCTGCTGAGCGTCACCGGATATGTATTTTCAAGAAAGCGTGGGAACATAACCTATGACAACTTTGAGAGTCAGCTACTGCTTAAAGGAAAGTGACATTGCACACACGACAACAAAACTAGCAAAACATCGCCTTGTTATCTAGTTCTCAGAGTAACGAGAGACTATCTCGTTAGTTTAGAACTACTTACTACAATAACGAAACTATCTCGTTAATTTAAAACTACTACAATAACACGTTTTTTTCGAGCTTTGGTAACGTACTTTGCATTTTTTGGACGAATAACGAGTTGTTTTTTGTTAAAGTTCTCAGGTCTGCCCGAACCCCGTTTAAATTCTCGCGGCGGCGGTAACTTCTTTTTCAATCAGCGTGTGACTTTAGAAAGACTTGTTGTTGGGCGAACTGGTGCATCTGAAAAAAAGTGCAAACTTTTTGTCGAGAAAACAAAAACTGTAAACGCACAGCCAGCTTTCGCTTTCTGTTAAGTATGGCATTGTGTTAACGCGAACATCGATGCGGAAATTGTTATTATTGTGACGTCTTAGTTGTAAATGTCGCTCATGCACCAATCGACGGAACTACGAACACCATTACAACCATTTACCACCTAAAAATATTCAGTAGCTATATACTATACTAACGAAGTACAGCTTTTGAGCGCGGAACCCGGCTACAGCCATCCGAGACTCGCACCCAAATCGCCTGCTCTGCACTATTAACATGCATATTGCCGAAACAATTTGCTCATAGATGGTTCCGGGTAAACGCGAAAAATTGCGGCGTTTTTCATCTCGTAAAATTGTGTTCACGAACTGACGGCGCCGTGGTAACGACATAAACAACGGTTTACGCTGAAATTATGCATGCATGGGTCGATTCCGCCTGGCCTGTTTATGTTCAGCTTGACGAGCTGCTTTCCTTAAAGCTAATAAAGAATGAGGGCACAATGATCAGCCATAGTTCTCTTCCGAAGAGGTACGGTGCGGCACATTGTTTCTGCAACAACGCCAAAAGCCTTTCAGTCATGGTGAATACCATTTCAATCACCATTTCAGTCACGGTGGATCCACATGGTGCGGGACTTGAAACTGCTTTGCCAGTAATCGATAGAAAACCTTGGCAGCATCACCGTGCGGGTAATGTGCGAATGAGTGGTTTGCCTGTGGCACGAAATTTGTACTTTAGCAAAGCCACAATTTATCTGGCTAGTAAGCTGAACCTCGTATGATTTAAAGGAGCCATGAAGAGAAAACACAAGTTTGGTTCATTCAAAAGGTTGCCTCGTTAGAATCATACTGACACCACTTTTAACCTAAACTTCGCTGAAATTAGCTAGATATCTTGGAAAAAAGGGAATGGCCATGCGACCTACCAGCTCATTTTCCGCAACAGAACCTATGATGTCATTCGAGCCAGCTCTGCGATTGGCGGAGGCCGGCACAAGCAGACGCAAATTCGGTAGAGCTTAGAAGCTAGCCGAACGAGGGATTTGCGCTTAAATTTAGGGCACATTCTTTACGAAGCAATAAGAATGATGGGACAAACAGTGGAAGTTACGAAAGCACATGTAAACATAGAAGTACTGATGCGTACTGGTGTTCGTACTGCGCACACCATGCTTGGTTTAGCTGCACAGCACTACGGGGCTTGGGGTTGTCTCAGACGACACTGGCCGATTGACGCAAGCAACGGTGTCTTACGTGACCATATTTGTCGAGCGAGCACTGTGCCAGGGAACGATTATTTTCTCCCAGAACAAAAACAAGCCAGGTTTAAATACGGTCAAAAACAAACCAAAGGCTTGCCACGGTATGGTGGCGCCATCTAGGTTCGGGTAACGTAAAGAAACGCGGGAACACACCAGCACCGCTGTACAGGGTGGAGACACCCTTTGGACGGTCACGTGCTGTCGCAGTTGGGCCAACATGCTCAACGCGTTGTTCTTTTCGTTTCCCACGGTACCCAGCAACGCGAAACAGATAATATGATTCAAACTTCGCCAGTACACCGCGTTGCGGCGATAATTTTAGCGCGGTTTTGACACAGTGGCTTGCTTCGGCGGCGAGCGAGCGACCCAAAATGGCGGCGCCAGCGTTTTCGTGTCTCTACCCTGTACGGGGGATGCGTGAATGAAGGTATTCTAGGCTGCAGAGCGGTCGGTTCCTGTGATGTCATTGCAGATCCCGAAAACAAACGATTTAGCGGGAAATTCAAAATTTTAACCTAAATTGATTAATTTCTCAAGGAATAAAGCATCGTTTGTATCCGGACAAGCGCTGGGGGCACTATAAAACACGAAATCTTTCGAATAAAACAAACTTAAATTTTCTCTTCATGGCTCCTTTAAGCCAGGCTCTGGTGGCACCACCGTCCTTCAGTACGTGTTTGCAAGTTCGCACAGGTGCTCATCCCACCTGAGTTCGTAAGCTTTAGGTGGTGGTGTTTGCGGAGGTAGTGTAGTCTGGTCACGTGGTGCTAGCCTTGCATGATATGCCGGCAACTGCTCTACCCGAGTGGCACCCGACGCGTCAAATATATGCTTCCTTGAGTCCGCGAGTGTCCTAAATGAAGCAGATAAGGAGGCGCGATGTCTCTGCAAAGTGTCCAATGCCCCACTCGAGAGACTATTTGGTCCACAGTGGTGTGTGGGGCTGTTAACTTGGGCATCCCCGAGAGCAGTGTCGTCCGCTCTGAAGCATACTGTGGGCAGCACATTACGTAGTGTTGCACATCTCCTGCCACCTCACAAGACGTGCACTGAGGCGATCGCATGAGGCCCAGCTTGAATCGCTAAGCTGTGGTCTTGTTCCCGATGTCCATGTTCAGATGCGGTATAACAGAGTGACATAAGCTCTTGTAAGTCCCTTCGTTACACAAGGTTAACGTTGGTGGGCACACAGAGAGTTAAAATGGTCGCTAACTGCCCTTCTTGGGGTGATCAGGAAGTCACGAGGCACTTTCTGAGTGAGAGAAAATGACATTGCATGTCGTACAATCTGTTCAGCGTCCTCGTACCCCACGATGCCAACATAAGATGGTTGCCATTAGAATCGCACAACAAATCCCTTGCTGGTGAGATCCTTCACAAGCTGTAGTGAGCGCTGGCAAATCTCTCCGGTAGTATTCCCACGCTTAAGAGCTGTAGTACCGCTTTAGCTATTGTTTTTCATATTTGAGTCCGTAACATTGCCTGTATGTAGCGTTGCCTGGAGCGTTGCCTGCTGCCTGCACAAGTTTATTGTTAATTGTTGTGTTTCGTTCAGGCTCCATACAACAGGCTCTAATTTTGACAACAGCTTGGAAACTACCATTTTCAGCATCATCATGAAAAAAATTCTCCCTCGTCGCGTGAAGTGCAGTATTCAGCAGTACACCAGTGGTCGTTTGATGTACACCTTTATTCAACAGTGTTCGTTTCGCTTCAGGAGCCATTCGCGTTTTTTGTGACACAGCTTCCGATTCCGAGAAATGAAACACGACCGTAATTTCGGGGCCGGAATTTCTCAATTAATGTGAGGCGTAAACCTAAGGTGTTTGCTAGGCGCAGAAAACAAAACAGCACTTGGCATTTCAAAAGGATGTAAATAAAATTGAAAGCACGTTAACTTGATCTCCGCTGTACACGAGCCGGTTTTTTTCAGTGGGGGGGAGGGGGGGCTATGTAGAGTCTGGTGACATGTAAAAAGAGCAACATGGAGCTGGGTACATGGGCTCGTTGCTTGCGCTGGTGTATAACCCGTAGTGTTTTCCGCAAGGTATTTGTAGGGTGATCATGGTGAAATTTTATGCGGTGCAAGCATTGAAAAATATAAAAAATATACTAACGCCTTTGTCTTCCGGATTTTATTAAGGCGTGTTTTCTGAAACGAATTACGGTAAGATGTTTTCACTTATACCAGGGATTTTACGGGCGAAAGGTTTCTGAAAGCGGCTGCTCCTCAGGCTTGGAAGCATGTATCGTAAAGCGAATTGCACTGCCGTTGTCCGTCAAGACGACTCTGCAATTTTTCCAGGTAGTTTGAGTTCATTTAATTACCGCTATACCAGAAATTTCCGTTTTTACACTAAGTATGCCAATTTGACTTTTGCACAGCCGTTCTGGAAAAGGGGCTGTGAGCAAAGCGACTTCCAGCGTGTTTTAAGTGCAGATCACTTTAGGGGCCCGGATTGACGCCGTAGCTCGTCCGGCGTTACGGCGTCACGCACCCAAACAGAGCATTCGCAAAGATAACCGCTTCCCCTGGTTGAGATCGAACCTCGGCCCATCATCGCGTTATGAAGCTGACGGCTATCCCATTGCGCCAAAAAGGCACACGTTAATCATGTGCAAAGTGTTGGGGATGAGCTTTGCGCTGCACCATTGCCACGGAGGCTGCCGTTGCTAGGGCGTAATTAAGCACACAATATAAGTAAGGAAAACATCAATTAGCGCATTTATTACCCTGCATTCATTACCCTCAATACATAACCCTCAATTCAGTGTTTCTTGATAGGTCTCTTTAGGGGCTGCGGCGTCCCCTCTCGACTATTCTGCTATCTCTGCTTTCTCGTGAGGGATTGGTTAGCTGTCATCTGAGTTTGGACGTTGACTCGCAGGCAGTTTGCACTTAAACCGTTGACGCTTGGACTTTTACTGTCAGGTGTTTCGCGCGTTGGTCGTTGAAGCTTTCACTTTCATTTTTGCGACTTTGACTTTGGCACTTCACCATTTGATTTTCGCACGCAAGAAAGCCTCGCGTTTCAACCATCTTTGTCGTTAGACGAAGGGGATTTGAATTTTTTGCCAAGAATTTAACAAAATAACCGTATTAAGTTTTCTACTCTAATTCAAAGCTGCACTGAACTGGGATTTGAAAGCAAGCGGTGGTTGTTAATCATATTTTTCACCAGCCTCGAGCACCACCGCCTGCTCACCGTAGCACAACAGTACTTGCGTGCCTTTGCCACCGGTGTGGACCCGGACGTGGAATTCCCTCTGGCGCTACTAAACACCAGATCCACGAGGTCGCGGGTTCGATTCCCGGCCGCGGCGGCCGCTTTTCTGATGGGGGCGAAAAGCAAAAACGCCCGTGTGTACGAGATTTCGGCGCACGATAAAGATCCCCAGGCGGTCAAAATTAATCCGGAGCCCTCCACTACGGCGCGCCTCATCGCCTGCGTTGCGTCGGCGCGTTAAACCCTACAATCAATCAATCAATCAATCTAAACACCAGATCACTCAACATAACGGCAACACGCCAGCTGCGCGATAAGCGCGCATGCGCGTCTCCTCTCTCATCTCCTCCTCTCCACTCCATCTGCTCTATATAATAAACCCGGTCCGCGCGCCGCTTCCTGAGTTGCTGCTTCGGTTGAGACACGCTGCACCGTCCGATGAGCTGAACGGACGCCAACAATTCTGCTTTGCATCCCCACATAGTTCCCTTCGGGCAGATGGTGTAATTTTTTCAAAGCTACCCTACCTGTTTCTCCAGCGGCACCTGACTCGCATTCGACGTACTGGGACACACTTGGGCTTTATAATGATCGCGAACCCCGACTGAGCCATTCGCAAGCTGGAAAAAAGTAGATCCTAGTTGCGTTGTGAGATGTATTCATCGGTCCGCCCATGACTGGGGCCCATGGTCTGGTTCACAATTCAGCCGCGGTGGCCCAGTGGCTAAGGCGTTGTGCTGCTGAGCCCAAGGGCGCGGGCACTATCCCGGCCGCGGTGGCTGCTTTTCATACACAGGTGAAAGCGAAAACACCCGTGTGTAGAGATTTTGGCGCACGATAAAGATTCCCGCAGGTCGAATTTAATCCGGCACCCTCAACTACAGCGCGCCTCGAAGCCCGGGTGCAGCTTCGGCGAGTTAAAGCCCCTTAACTTGATTTTTGGTTCATAATTCAGAATGTGAGGCACTCCTGTTGTGCTATTCACCTACGATCACTCACGTCGCCTCTGTTTCGCGGCATTAACAGCTGATCACAACTGCTCCTTTCTTAATTTTTCGTTGTCAACAACCTTTACAGGCATTTTGGTGCTCCCAGTAAAATTGAGGGAACAGTATCATTAGTAACCCATGCGTTAAAATGCGAGCAGTCCCCACGAACTCAGCGTTATAGCTGTTTAGAATCTGCGTTCTATTTAGTGGGGTTCGTAGTGGGCACACGAGCACTTGTTGCGCGTTCCCCAAGCTGTTTATCGTGTCTCTTGATGCTGCGCATGCCCACACGTCCCGCTGGTCAGGCTCTCTGAGTGCCCGAGACAGAAACGTCGGTTCTTTGCAGAGGTGCAGTCGCATCTTGCCGCTTGGTACGAAAGAACCACCGCTCTTTCTGGACCGCCGTATCTCCGATGCATCCGTTTTCATGTAGTCATCGCCGTCGTTCGATATTTTAGTACGTTCGAAGTATTTACTACACGTGGACAAACGCGGTGTTTGTATATGGCACTCGTAAATATGCTTGTCTATGGCACTCGTACATCATGCGGGTGGATAGGTCATAAACATGAGTGTGCGGGTTGGTTGGAGGAGATTGCACACAAACGGGTAGCTAGCACGCGCCAGCGTGTCCTAAAGCATTTTGTTATCTTTGTTCGAAGTGAGGAATTTAATTTGACCGAATTCTGTACGCGGGCCTCCTAGTTGATAACCACATTTCACGAGGCTGACGCACTGCCTCAGCCCTACCGATGCGGATAATCACCACACACATACATACAAACAAACAAACAAACAAACAAACATACATACATACATACATACATACATACATACATACATACATACATACATACATACATACATACATACATACATACATACATACATACATACATACATACATACATACATACATACATACATACATACATACATACATACATACATACATACATACATACATGCGTGCATGCATTCAGCTCACGCACGCTTAGGGGGTCCTGACAGGCATTTTGAGCGCACTAAAAAAAATAGCGCAATCGCTAATATGGGTGGACAACGTCCTGTGTGCCAAGTATAAAATTTTACGTGCAGCGGAAAGCTCACACTACCGTTGCAAAAATTGTTGCCGCCTTCCCATCCTTTCCTGCGTGTTTTGGTCTCTCTCTCTCTCTCTCTCTCTCTCTCTCTCTCTCTCTCTCTCTCTCTCTCTCTCTCTCTCTCTCTCTCTCTCTCTCTCTCTCTCTCTCTCTCTTTCTGTGTGTGTGTGTGTGTGTGTACGTGCGTGTGCGTGTGTGTGCGTGCGTGCGTTTGTATGTGTGTGAGCGTGCGTGTGCGTGTGTGCGTACGTACGTGCGGGCGCGTGTGTGTTTTCTTCGTTTTGCCGAATTAACTTTATCCCTTTAACTTGTTCATATGCGAGACGTGTACACCATGTCGTATTAAGCCTAGCTTGCTTCTTGATTTTCATTTTTGCTCCGTGCGCCAACCCAGAAGGTGTCGCTGGCTACTATGAGTGACTCACGGATTAATTGCTAATCTACATCTTAAGTGCCCTGTAAGGGTAAGGTACTCCGTGGGTGCACGCTAGAAATAACTGGAAGAGACATGTTAAGCGAGCCCAGTAAAAAGTAAACGTATCTTGGTCTTCTAATTCCTGAAGAATATTGGTTGGCAGGGGACATTTTAGGTACTCGGCGCCATAGGGATGGTAACGAGACAGTCTACGAATATTTCTCCCAGTTTTATCGCGTCATTTTCCTAATTGAAAAAAGATTATTTTGTTCCATTTTCTTTCCTTCTACAATTTCGTTATAAGGGAAGTGAAAGAGCCGCAGGTGTAGACTCGTGGTAAAGTTAGGTCCTGATCCTTGTTCTTCGTATTTTTTTTATTGTAGGCCCGGAATGTTGTGAAATGTAGCCAGGCACAAATTTTAAGAGAAGAGATCTTTATGGATGGGCATGTATCAGTAATGACAATCTTGGGGAAGGAACACCTAAACCGAGGATCGTTTAGTCGAAATTAAACATTCCGGTAATGGTTGATAGCCTCGCGTTTTTTTTAACAACTTTGTTTCTTTGATTGCAGTCGTCCGGTCCATATATTTTTCATTGTGTATGGATGAGCGTGCGTTACTTGCAAAGTTACCAGATGGGACGCAGGGCTTTCTGTCGATTGGTTTTAGCATAATGAATAGAAGAAAGTGGGCAGCACCTAATAGCTTGGGCCATCGGTTATCCCCTATAATAGCCCCTAAGCGACGCATCAGTGACACACGAAATAAACAAATATACAGCAATTACTACACCATAAAACTACGAGTCGACAACGAAAAAAAAAAATAACTGGGAACGGAGCGTAATGAATACACGATAAATATGCGTAAGAGCGGAACATGTTTGGCATTCAATACGAAAGTGTGCAAAGCTGAGAGCTTGGGCTAATTTATAATTTATGTGAGTGGCTTTCGGTATCCAAAATGTCTAAGTGGTTCAGTACAGAAGCGAAGTTCACAGATGGTCATCCCTACGCAATACGAATTACCGCCACAGCTGTTCACGCGGATATGTGCGATTATGGCGATTCTCCAAGGACCGTATTTGATACAATGCATCCTAAATTTGTTGCACTGAACCGAAAAAAGAATTCAGATCATGGCTTCACCCACCCCCCAACTTCCCCAATCCCGCTCGCTGCACCGATATCCTCCGCCGCTGTGGTCAGAGCCACTTTCATTGCCCCGTCACCCCCCCCCCCCCCCCCCTCTACCCCCTCATCCGTCACTCAACGGCCGCGATGCTCGAATATGGCACAGATTCTAGGCCCAAATATGCTCCAACACCCCGTATCACATATCCCACTATATAACTCTACAACTGCCTAACCTTCCAAACTCCCAATACAACCTACCATCTTGTATGGGCATGCCCCGAACACCCGAATGCCCCCTCTCCAGACCCCGGCCCCCGATTAGTACGAGTGCTTGCTGTCCACATCTCTGGAACGCCTGATCTCGTGGGTGGGAGCGGCAGCGTTCGTCCGCAGCTTTCTGAGCTAAGGGGAGGCCACCGACCTTTACTTCGTTTGACCTGTTTATTGGCTCAAATAAATGTTTCTACAACAAAGGGGCGTATATGCCACGTGTGCGAATGTGGCCGTGGGCATGGGGAAGGTGACCCTCAAAATATGTATCTAGTACGGAACGATATGCCTAAAGGTATAGCAGATTTGTTGGTCAGTCTCCCTGTGCATAAGCGTCGTGTGTGTGGATATGCGTCAGATTGAGGCACCAACGGCGTGCATTATTGGTATTGGCGTTTTCAGCTGCAGCGAAATCTGCAAGCCGTTCGGAATTATTATTGCCCGTCCGCGCCCAGAACAGGCCTCCGGATAGCTTTAATACAAAAACCGGCAAAATTGTCTACCTTGTCGTCAGCAAAAACTTATGGCAGCTTGATTAGAATCCCCGCTCCAGAAGCAGAGGGGCCTGGATTTGATGCCCAGAGCTTCCAAATTGGCAACACCACTTTTTTTAACCTGTGCTCGGTGGCGCATGCGCTACTATCGCACGAAAGGACACACGGAGAGCCGCCGAGAGAAAGCACCGCCTATAATTTAACTTTGAAAGCTGCCGACGTAAAAACTAACGTCAAAACTAACGCCGAGGATACTCATGTGACACGCAGCTCACCGGCTTCATTCATGACATACATTCAGCTCTTGACGGTAGACCTTAGGTTGATGCTATTTTCCTCGATTTTCCTAAAGCTTTTGACCGTGTCCCTCATCGGCGGCTTCTAACCAAACTTTCTAGGCTTAGCATTCATCCCAACATTTTGGCATGGGTGAAAGATTTCCTTTCTTCTCGAACACAGTTCACGTCCGCTAACAATGGTAACTCTTCCATCAAACCGGTAACTTCCGGAGTCCCAAAGGGTAGCGTACTAGGTCCACTACTGTTTCTAATTTACATTAATGACTTGCCATCCTATGTCCCCATCCCGAATTAGAATGTTTGCTGACGACTGTGTGATTTACCGAATAATTTATTTATTTATTTATTTATTTATTTATTTATTTATTTATTTATTTATTTATTTATTTATTTATTATACCTCAATTTCCTCTGACAATGACCGGAAAGCTTTGGAAACTGATCTAAACGCTATTAATGCATGGTGCTTATCCTGGCTAATGACCAAAAATTACTCTTAAAAAAGTCTGTCTTTTACTAAACACGTACCCCGAACTCCTACCTTCTACGTGTTAAATAATACTACTGTTGACCTCGTCTCCACTTATAAATATCTTGGAATTCATTCGCAGCCTGACCTGTCATGGCACTACCACATAAATATTACCATGGAGGCTGCTAACCGGTCATTCGCATTTCTCAGGCGTAATCTTAAAGGGACACTGAAGTGATTTGTTAACATTGCGGGATTACTAGCGCAAATTGTAGCGCGGAGTCCATAGGCCATGTTTCGACCATTCTGCGCGCGTTTCTGCGAAGTTATTTAGTAGAAAGAGCAATTCGAAAATGCTGTCCTCCTCTGTGCATCCTCGCCCATTTTCTATAACGTTTCGTGTGACGTCAGGGGAAGATAACTTGGCTTGGCCATTGACTGACCTACTGCACGGCTCGCCGACCTTCCGGCAGAGTCAGTCGGCCGCGCGTTTAGTCCGCCGGCCGCCGACGGGTCATCGCAATTCATTCGCTCAGTTGAAACGAAGCCACGACACGTTCGTGAATGCAAGAATGTGCCTTTCTTTACTTGGTTAGTTTGTACTTAGTATCTAGCTCCAAGTCAAGGTCACTCCACAGAAGCGCTGCACAAGCGCAAATGCGATGCTTCGCTGACTGGTACGCTAGTAGGAAAATCTAAGGCCACTTGAATGCGGTAGAAGAGTGAGCGAAGTCAATACAGGTACTAAGGAAATAAAATCAACTGATACTTTTACCTTACAGCGTAAAACTAGGAAGCACGAAGCACTTTTTTGCGCTGGGAGAACAAGCACAGAGTCAGCAGCACGACCACACATCTGCGAACGCTTTTCCGTCTAAGAAATGCAATTGCTAGACGTGAGATATTGTAAAAATTTGGGGTACGCTTACTGCACGAGCGCTATACAACAAATAGTCACCTAAGCTGCTTGAAACGCTAAAACTAAAAAAAACTCCCACCTCCCCTCGCGGGAACCCCTGTGTAGATGCGACGCATAGGCGGAGCGGCGAAGGGAACGCGTTTTATAGCGCTCATAACGTTGAGGGGACTGCGTAAGCTGGTCCCAGTCGATGACGACGTTGGCGTACTTGTAAAGCGGCGTGGACTCTAGGTGTTTGAGCCAAGCGTGGATGTTGCTTCGCCGGAGAACGGCACACCGGTTATATGCGCAGCGCGCCCGAAGGAGAGGAAACCGCGGAAGAGAGAGTACTGCACATGCGCCGGCCCCAGCGCGTCTGCCACGGCTATGACGCAACGTGCCGCGGCTATGACGCAACGCAATCCAACACAATCCACTTTAATCCAATCCAATCCAAATCCAATCCAACCGAATCCAAGCCAAGCCAAGCCAAGCCAAGCCAATCCAATCCAATCCAATCAAATCCAATCAAATGAAATTCAATCCAATGCCCCTCGCAAGAGAGTGTTCGTTATCGGAGAGGAGAGGGGGTGAGCGGCGGAGAGCGCAGCTCGCGCGGCGAGGAGAATGGCAGAGGGGTGGACAACGCCGACGACAATAACGACGACGACGCCGGAGGGACAAGGCGAGTGAATCAGATGCTCTGCATCTAATAAAAGCGTAAACTGGTGATGCATTATACAAGGTAAATCATTATATACCTTATATTTCCAACAGCGGCAGCGCTGTCCAGTGGCCGAGTGGGCTGCAGCGCTTGGAGTGTTATTTTGCAAGCCACAAGTTCGAATCCCCAAGGGTACACGTTTTTTTTTATTTTATAAGTTGGCTTTTTCTTTTTCGGTCGATGTCTTCAAAACTGTGTTCACCATTTTTGGGCCCTAACGTAAACTGCTCCACGAACTAGTTAACAGAACATGCGCACTGACACTGATGCGCTAGCGAGTTCTCTTTGGTGTGCTGTTGCCATAAGCACCGACTGCTTGCGGGCAGTGGGCACAGGCCGGAATCAACAGACCCTGGGGCGAACACGCTTTTTGCGATACAGGCATGAGTGAGGCACGCTCCAAATATGAGGAAAAGCGCATGGCATTTGAGAGTCTGCGGTGACGAGGAGGGCGTTCATCCACTGCGTAGGCCTCGGCTAGTGATTGCTGCGATTCCAAGCCGTCCTGGGAGGCTTATCTTAGGCTGTTTACAGCCTACAACATGGCAGAAGCGCGGGATATCTAGAATGCCCATCCAACGATGCCGTCAGATGTCAAGCATGTTGTTTTACAGAACCGAAACCGAAACTTGTTTGAATGCTAATCTTGGACATCGTCCAATCAAGGTACGTGTCCTCCTGTCGTCCCAGCCTTTAGTTGGTGCGGCCGCCGCAAACCGCGCATGGTAGTTTTTCTCCTTTCGCGCTTTATAAAGTAATTACCGCATTATTAACCCGATAAACGATGAGAAGTGTGTTAATTTGAGCCAGTCTACGCAGTGCAAGCAAAATCGGGAGCTTGACAAATTCACTTCAGTGTCCCTTTATACAGGCTCCTCCTAACATACGCAAACTTGCCTTTACTACACTAATACGACCGAAATTAGAATATGCATAAGACATTTGGGATCACGAACATGCTTATATCATAAACGACAGTGAATCGCTGCAAAAACGTGCCGCTCGCTTCATATTTTCAGATTATTCACGTCATTCTAGCGTCACAGCACTAAAACGCCGAGCAGAACTTTTCTAACTATTCCATCGACGCAAACTTTCACGCCTATCACTTTTCCATAAACTTTATCACCACGTGTCACTTCACGGCGATTTCTTCAAGCCACCTGTCATTATTTTTCCACGCCGCGATAACCCCTACAAAGTTAAACGTGTAAACTGTAAGTCATCTGCTTTTGCTCAGTCATTTATTCAACGTACCACAATCGATTGGTATAATCTACCGTCGCACATTCCCTCAGAAAAAGACGCCATGAAATTTCAAGAACTAATTCAAAATACTGACACCATCTGACTTTTAAAGCAAAGCTTTTTACCTCTAACCCGCAAAGGTTCTTTCGCGACCGTTGGTGTCACCAGAAAACTCCAGCGAACACATAAAAGAATTTACTGGCACCGCCGGGAATCGAACCTGGAAGTAATAGACTAACAAAGCGAGAGCCCGTTGTCCTACCAATTTAACTACGAGCCCACGCGAAGACGGGGAAGACAGGTGGTGTACTCACCAAGCACATCTACGGGTTTACCCCCTGCGTTCTCGCTAAATGCCACGTGAAAGCGTCACGCGACCACTCACGCCCGTCTAGCGGACCTATGCGCACATTGCTCATGTGCTAAGAGTTACAAAAATTAAAGGAAGCTCACACCAATGCATGGCATCTCACTTCTAGTACGCCAATGTGCTAAAGCCTGTGTCCTCCAGTGTTCACGTAAACAATCACAGCTCCTCGTCATCCGCCCTCACGCCAAACCAAGGAATGCATTCAAATACTCCTTGATGGCCAGGCCATCTCTCCAAACCCCAGCATCAAGATCCTGGGCCTACATCTTGAGGCTAACACCAAGAGTGACGTCCCCTTGCAGCGCCTCAAAAACAGCATTAATGAAATCATACACATAATCAGGCGAGTTGCCACCAAGAAGCGAGGCCTAAAGGAATCCGGTACCTTTCGATTAATTAAAGCTTTTGTCCTCTCGAGAGTCACTTATGTCAACCCCCTGTCTTCTTCTCGACAAGGAAGACATAGAGATGCTTTATATAATGATTAGAAAGGCGGTCGAGCAGGCCAATGGTCTTCTCATGAGTGCGTCCACACAGAGGCTGCTTAGCACGGGGCTCCACAACACGGTGGAAGAGCTGATAGAAGGCCATCTTTCTAACCAGAAGGTCCGACTCAGAACTGCGGTGGGTAACCACATGCTTCACCAGATTGGTTGGGCAGCCCAGAATGTCACTCCGCTTGACATACTCCCACACTCTTGGCGACTAAAACTAAAGATGCTCCCTTTGCTTAGAAATATGAACCCCTCACTTGACGAGGGTCACCGAAAAGCACGGGCTCAAGCGCTTAACACCATCCTCGGTGGGGATCATGCAGTTATCTTAACAGACGCCTCCAAACATCGAGGGCAGCAATACGCCATTATCGTGGCTACCTCCAGAACCAACCTCCTTCCGTGTACCTCGCTTTGGACCCAAGAAATGGCGGCAGCAGAAGATGCAGCCATCACCTTGGCTCTCGCTCAACCAGGGGTTCGGAGGGTAGTCACCGATTCCCAGCAAGCCTACTGGAATTACCAGTCGGGTTGGGTGTCCTGACCTGCACGGCGCGTGCTAAAAAACCACTCCCCAAACGGTTCCATTCAGCTCATCTGGACACCCCCTCACGCTTCAATGGAGGGCAACAAATACGCCCACCCAAAAAGCCTGCGCTTTTACCTCCCGTGCTATGGAGCTGCACGAGGACAGTCACCCGCTTGTCACGTTCAGATAGATAACCCAGCATAATCGCCTTCTGAGACAGACCGTACCTTCGCCTTACCCTGACCATTCCAGAGAACAAGAAACTACCCTACGGCTCCTACAATCCGGGCTCCTTCCCACAGCCTACGCGTCTTCACTTAATGTATCCGAATCGCTACGACGTTGAATGTAAATTTTGCTCAGAAGTAGGAACACTCCGCCACGTAATCGGGGTGTGCGACTTTATCCCTGAGCACCCTCCTCTCTTTCCGTCAACTACCCAACAAGAGCAATGGGAAATGCTGCTGTCCAGGCCCTCTCTACCTACCCAGCTTCAGCGGGTGGACAGAACACAGGCCGCGCGGACTGCATATGGGCCCGACAGAAGAAGGAATCACTCCCCAGGGCTGCACTCTGGGCCGTTCAGAAATCTGAACAGAAGTATTGCTTCCTCCTCCTCCTCCTTTTCTGCCGCAAATCTGGTCGCCTCCATCCGTGGCGCAGAGACGGAGAAGTCAGATCGTCTAACAGCGGGTTGGAGCTTACTTTAATTTTATAAAAAAAGTTTCCACTCTTGTGCTACGCCAATTCTCAACCAAACACCGTTCATGCATCATGCATTGATTTAACCTTACCAAGAATATCTCTTTGAAGTAATAAATGGTGTGGTTAAGTGCATTTCACTTCTCTCTGGTTTTGCTATTTGTAGAGCGATGTGAGTGAATTTAAGTGACGTCGCATGGGTAATCGTTATAGGTGCCGTTTACAGCTTTGCTTTCCAACCACATTCACGGGGTGGATTGGCGCGATTTTTTTGCACTTGTAATTGTTTTTTCTCTGTTTTCCGGAACGTGCAGCGAAAATATGTACTATTTTTTATTTGTTTTGAGTGTATGCTTTATTTGTTTTCTTTTTATTATTAAGTGTATTGTATATTTTTCCTTGCATTTTTATAGGTTGTTCACTGTGTACTTGTCTGTATTCGAACGATTTGTTGCCCATTCCTTGCTGTATTTTTGTTGTCATTACCAATTACTTTTTATAATATATACTGCAACTTTAGTCTGTATTTGATTTGAACTTTTATCCCTTTTTTTCTTCGTTTTGGACGTTCATTGTTTGTACTTTTGCTCATGCAACCCCCTTTATGTACTACCCTCTCACGAGGGCGTTTTGGGGGTATTATGAATAAATAAATAAATAAATTTTTGCCCAGACCCTCGTAAGTTCAGCGAAAGCTGCCGACCAACGACTGCTCATTAAATGTTTAAATTAAACGACTTTTCTTGTGGCATGGCGTGATGAGATCATTCACTGCAGCTGCAGTGAATGATCTCATGACGCACAGAATAATGAAAGCAAAACGATAACAAAGCAACAGACATGAACAAACGATCGCGATCGTTATTTCGGAAAGGGGGGTAACCCGGCACAGCAGACGAAATACGATATGAAACCAGGTGACTAGTATTGACTACGATGGACCGCGGGAAGACTTTACTATGATTATATAAGAGCTCTTATGTAACTATTTGTGGTCGTCATAAATTATCGACAAAAGAGGATTTCTGATAGTCTGCTAACTCATTTGGCTCCTTCCACTGTGAATCGCCATCACGTGTTTCGTTTTGCATATACCAAATGGCGGCGTCGTTCCACAATATGCTTGCACGTCCAAATTGGCCACCATTTTCCCATAGACTAAAATCGTTCTTATTTTCAGAAGAAACAGGTAAGTACCGTGGTTGTTCCCGGTGTCAGACAAAATACACCACAAAATGCGACCTTCGTGTGAAGTTTGACCGCGAACGGAGCAGCGGTTCGCTCAGGGAAAAAATTTAAAGTGTTCCATTTAGCGATGTAACACGCTGCATATTCTTTCTTATGCTCGATCGTATTTCTTCAGAACAAGTCCTTTCTCAATTACAGCGTACGCTGTCTTTCACCCACTTGTAATTTCACACATGTACTTCTCGTTGGAACAAGACTATTACTCTAACTCTGGCCCTAAGCTTAACCCTGTGCGCATTTGTCCATAAAACATGAGTAGAAACACATCCACGGCCACGACCTGTTTGAAGTAATCACGTGAAAGTCCCCCTCTTAATCACGTCCGTGGTGTCGGACACAAACATTGAAGGAAATAATAAATCCCGCTGAGTCAACTAGTCTACAACGAAAGAAAACCCCACCGCACAGGGTGTTCATTTTTTTCCACCGCGATCTGTATCAGCAACGCAGAAAGATGTAAGTCCTTTCTTGACAGTTTTAAGCCGACCGTTCCCTGCTCTGGCGTGTGAACTCCCTTGGCCGTGACTTTATTTGAGGAACTGTTTTTCATCTTCCAAGCGCGCGGACATCCCCGATCCAATTCTTCCTCTGCGCCATCCATTTTCACTGTATAATAACCCGGGGGAAAAACTCCAGCAGATGGTAAACAAAACGAATGCCTGCTAATAACCCCGGGGAAAAGGCTTCGGGCACATGGCGAATAAAAAGTGCGCCGGAGACGAGAGTAATTGCCCCACTCGAACGGGTTTGAGACGGGGAATGGCCTTCTGAGAGAACGCTGATTTCTCTCCATGCGGCTTATTTAATGCGATTGGTTCTGCATACAAGTGAATAATAAGACACTGCTGCAAACTTTGGTACTCGTTCGCGATTCTTGAGCCATCAGTTTCGGTGCTCAGGATATGGCTCGTACATAAAAGAGAAAGTGGAGATGGCAAAATTTGTTGCAAGGGGTTTGCGACACGGTGGATGGTGTTGCTGCTGGCAGTTTACATCGTAAAAACTTGAAAGAGTTCAGAAAATTGGCCGGCAGCAAACAGTTGTTTTATACAATCGCGGCACGTGAGGGTTCAATCGTATTATTCGCATAGATTTCTTCTCAGTGCGACGGTATCTAGGTTTCAACTTTCCTAGACTCTGTATTAAACATTTATATTTTTTATTGGTTATTTATTGTACCATAATGTTATTCCGCTTCTTAATTCTACTTGTGCGCTTCTTTTTTAATGTTTTGTCTACCTTTTTTAACGTAGCAATTTTTTCATGTGTTGGACGTCTCCAACGGGTAAATTGTCTAATTTTTGGATATACTTTTAATTTTTTATACTGCGTGCGCCACCTCGACTGCTATCTGTCTGGTAAACGGCACTGAAATGAACAATTGATTTTTGATTGATTGATTGATTGATTGATTGATTGATTGATTGATTGATTGATTGATTGATTGATTTATTGATTGATTGATTGATTGATTGGTTGGTTGGTTGATTGATTGATTGATTGGTCGATTGATCGATCGATCGATCGATCTTGACGTCGTCTAGCGTGGCAGTAGCATGCATTAGTAGTCATATCGCTTTGATCAGTGGCGGAGTAATAATTACTGCATGTTTGCAGTGAATTTTTCTGAACGGCACAATAGCTCTTTGTTGTCTGCTATGCTCTGTAGTTTCACCAGGTCTCAGTACCATCCACAAACGCGCTTGTCACGTGATTTCAAACTGCACTTCGAACGCTTCGGTGACGCCAGCGGGTATACCCAGACAACTACGAATCTCGTGAAAATATCTTGTGAAAATATCTTGAGAAAATATCTCGAGAAAAAAATAGTTCTCGGTCTTCTATTAACAGGGTGGAACTTTTTCTGCTAGTAATAGAACACGCGGATTTTCAAAAGATGCACGCTAAGCTATTGATGCGCCAATTTTGTTGCGGTTTGGTGTAACACGGGGTCGTTACACGGGAAAGGTGATGTTTGGGGTGTATTTTAAGTGCAATGCACTTCTTAAGCGACCCTGAACCTGCGTCCACCGGCGATGTCCGCGCACGTGGAGATGGGCGCGCGCAGCCTGGCCGCTGACATGGCACATACCCACGTGGGGGATTGGCCAGGAATCTCCTCGTCTTCCTTGGCAACGGGGGGAGATGGGCGCGCGCTGCCTGGCCGCTGACATGGCACATACCCACGTGGGGGATTGGCCAAGAATCGGGCGTGAGAAGGGCTAGTGCACCTGCTTAAAGGAGTACTGACCCGAAATTTCAAAGCTGAGATCCGCTCTAGCAATCAAGTACAACGACAACACAAATAGGTGTCTGTGAATAAATGCATCTTTCTTTCTTTGTAGTTGTGTGTGTGTGTGTGTGTGATCTCTCTTTCGCGAACATTACCGAACCGCGCAAATTCAACTCGTGCATTCGCACTTTCACATTCTTCCCCTCGGGGAAATGCGGGGAATTTTTTTACGTTGTGCCCGTAATTTGTGTATGTATACGTCACAAAATCATTTTAGTTCAAACATGAAAGCTCCACAATCAGGCTGTAAAAATCTGAACCCGAGCTAAAATCTACTTGGTGTACTTCCACTCACTTATAAATTGATGGAAATTTCCTGTAAAGCCCATTCGGATTTCTACATTATTTGGTTAGCTACAAGGTGAAGTTGTGGGAAGGAAGTAAGTTAGCTAAAATTCTGCAACCAAATGACAATAGCCTGGCGGCGAGCTTGGCTTCTTATTCCACGTTGTCGTAAAAAAAACGTGGCCTAACACACACACACACACACACACACACACACACACACACACACACACACACACACACACACACACACACACACACACACACACACACACACACACACACACACACACACACGCGCGCGCGCGCACGCACGCACGCACGCACGCACGCACGCACACACTCACACTCACACACACACACACACACACGCACGCACGCATGCACACACATGTATACACTCGTATACACACAAATGCACAGGTATACACACGTACACACGCGTATACACACACACGTGCGAGAGCAAACGCTCTCACACGCACGCAGGCACTCACGCACACACCCATAGCATATACGTACGCGGAACATTAACTGGGTGCGGTTAGAAAGAACATAGACAAAAGACAGCGGTGATTCTATAATACATGCCTTACCTGGCGGCGGCAAACTGCTATTAGAGAACGTTTCTGAGCTTAAAGCGTGCGTTAGAAGGGGCGCATTGTGCCCTTCACCAAAAAGCCAAATTACCCTTCTTTTTTCTTTTTGATATTGCCCTTTGAAGTCTGGTCGATCTCCGACAACTTTTGTGATTCATTTCTTCTCACCAGTTATTCTTTTCTGTGTGTTAACCCCCTGTTTTGCTTGTTTCGACTAGCTTTTCCATTCTTTAAAGGGGTCCTGAAAGGCATTTTGAGCACACTAAACGAACTAGCGCAATCGTTAGATTGGGTCGTCAACATCATCTGTACCAAGTATTACTCTTTTAGGCGCAGCGGAAAGCTCACACTTTTGTTGCAAAGTTTGTCGCTTTTTTCTAACCGTTCCCTTCGTGTTTTTGGACGCCGCCATCTCCACATGTCTACGCCATCGATTCCCAGAGGTTCATCATGAGCTAGACATCCTGCTATTGGGCGACTTTTTCACGCACTTCCGGCAAAGAGATGAGTCGTCTGCTCAGCGTCGGCTCGCCGGCTGATGTGCCAGCGGAGTGCTGGAGTGCTTGGACATTTTACGACAAACGAAACAACTGTAAACAAACGCTTAACCGCTTGTATTGAATGCAACAGGGCCATAACACGACATGGACATTCTCTTACTTGAGTACGTTCCATAAAGAAAGCGTTGAAGCCCCGTGGCACTTCTTTCTTGCAATCGCAGAGAACGCCCTGAGCCAAATGCCCGGGTTTGACGCATACATTTTATTCAACTTCCAAACAATCCAGAGATGCGTTTCGAACGAACACAACGTCACAACATGCGTTGCAACTCCGAACCGCGATTGACAGACGATGGGTTGCCTCCTCCTGTCCCTCGTAAATTCGGCACTGACCTCGCGCGCGGTTTGCGGGGACGAACAGCAAGTCACTTAATTCTGGCGCTCAAACCGAGATGGCTTTTAGCCACGCACACTGCACACACCCCATGCGAGGTTGAGTCGTACGCCGCTCGAGAAAGATAATCCAGACCATGGGAAGCCCTATCCACCCGCAGAAGCACAACGTCGCATTTCATCGCGAAACAAAGGCGTCCACAACGCACACACCATCACCTCCTGTAATGCCAAACGCATCTCGCCCTTCCAAATGGGAGTGAGTAGTATGCCTGCAGTGCCATGCATATGCTGCGAGGTGGGGCCCCAAGCTGAACCGGGATCACGCAACCGTAACTGACTTCTAGAGCGGTTTGTGCCTTGTTGCCAGGGCAACCGATGTTTGATATTGTCAAAGAATTGGCGCTCGCTCCAGCGCTAGAAAGCTCAGAGCCGCGGCGAAGCATGTTTTGCCAACGTTGCCGCCCTCCACCACGCGTCGCCCCAAGCTGAACTCGCGTTTTGTGCACGGGTTCTGTATCGGTTTAAAATGTCTTTTTCACATGCCGCCGGCAGGAATTACCACCGCCACAAAATAAGACCCGGAACCAGCGGAGCCACATCTGATACGGCGTTTTTTGGATAAACAGTGCCCTGTGCATCCAAGGGAGCGAGTGCACGATTCCCACCGTGCGGCTGCGAGTTCGCCGCCGATAAAAAGTCACGTGCCGCCGATAGCAATTACAGCCTGCTCCAGCAACGTACACCGCGAAAGGGTAAGGCCATGCCGCCGCACACATGCAGCCAGATTTTTCGTTCGCTTTTCCAGCCTTTCGTTCGCTTTTCCAGCGGAGTGCGGGATTCATGGTGTCAACAAAGCTTGCCCGTAGCAGACGGCAGTGTGAGCAGCGCAATAGCGGAAGTACGTCACCGCCGAGGAGCGCAGCATCATGGGAGGGGAGGCTCGCTCGCCGTCAACAGCGGAGAGTAAGTTGAAAGGAGGAGGAAACGCGGCGAGACGATAATGCGCGGTTTTTGATTTACGATTTCTCAGCTTATACTCATCGCCTTAACAAAATTCTTGCGGGAGGAGATTGGTAATACATTGCTTTATTTGGTTACATGTACATCCACGCATGGGCGGAAGGTATTTCAGGACCCCTTTAAGGTTTTCGCTTTTATCTTCCAGCTCCCCCCCCCCCCTCCTCCCCATCCGTATTTTTTTTCCTGCGTATGCACGCTTTTCGTGCATACGCATTCGTGCATACCACCACCACCCCATATGATGGTGGTGGTAAAACTTCCTTTATTTAAAGTGACAGAAGGTTCGCGCTCGAAAGCGGTAGACGCCCTCAGTCCAGGGCTCCTGCGGCGCTGATCCTGCGTGCCCGGTCCAGCAACTGTCGCTGGTCCTCCGGGTCCGAGCTGCACAGCGGGGCCTCCCACAGACCGAGGGTTAGTGTGCAAGTAATTAATGAGAACTGCTGGTATGTTCTGGCTAGCCCAGGCGGTGTAGTGCAGTGTTGAATGTTCGTTGCAGTGTGGGCATGTTAGTAGCTGTACGGTGGAGCGTATAATATCCAGGAAGCCGAAATGGGGGTATATGCTTGTGTGTCGTTGCCGTCAGACTACAATCTCCTCTCGGGTGAGCTTCTGGGGAGGTGGTGGGTAGGCACATCCGGCAAGGCGGTGGTGTTGCAGAAGTGCGCCGTACAGTGGCTGGATAAGCTCTGGGTTGCGAGGTGATTGGTGCGGGGCACGTAGGGTGCATTCTGTGGATGTAGCGTGTGCTTGCTCATTTCTATAGAGGCTTGCGTGACCTGGCGGACATATTAATGCAGTAGGGTTTAGGGAATCCTTGTTTTTCTTTAGTATTTGGTGCGTGGATGTTGAGACGCGGCCGTTGCCGTAGTTTCTGCACGCCTGTTGGCAGTCTATAATTACGTGTAGGGGTTTCTTCGTATAGTTGCAGACGTCACCGATGTGCGATGGCCGTTTCTTCGGCATCGGCGATGCTGCTAGTTTTTATGGTCGTGGTGTTAACGACATCGCCTGAGCCGTCGATGACGCTTAGTGCTGTGGGCGGGTTTGATGCGCAGTGGGCCGCGTTCGGGAATCATACGTGGGAGTGGAGTACTTGCGTCGCAGGAATTGTAGCCATGCTTGCCTTTGCTGTTCGTGATGCTCGGGGTGGATGCTGCGCGGGATCGGAGCAACTCTGATGAGCGCACGAATATTCTGTGGCACAGAAGTTGGTTGGCGTCCGCTATCTGATAGCCTAGCTGCCTCAGCACCGTGCGGCCGGTCGAAGTTTGCTGTAGCCGTTCTAGTTGGCTAATGAGGTGGCGCCAATGATCTCCAGCACGTTGTTGTGCACGAACCCTTAGCGCTTCCAGCTAGCTTGTGGCGTTGGAGGAGCGAGGCCAAGCACTTGCTTGTGCGCCTTCCGCAGGTGTATGTCGAGTTGATTCATTTCCCTTGGTTTCAGCGGAAGGCAAAGGGGGAGTACACTACGCGGATGACAATTAGGGCTTGCATGCGCTTGATGACGTCATACTCATTCATACCCTGGTGCCGGTCTGTCAATCGACTGACCATACGCATGATTTGCAAGGCGGTGTGGTTGAGGTGCTGTATGGTTAGCGAGTCCTCTTCCATTTTGCTGAATGTAAATTCCCAGTGTACGTATGGTCGGGACAACGGGAATGCCGCTGCCCTGGAGCTTTAATTGTTTTGTGAAGGGTTCTAGTGGCGTGCCACATGGCTTGCGTCTCAGAATAATGAGCTCAGATTTCTCCGAGAAGCATTGAAGACCGCGCATACTGGCGCACTGTTGGACAGCGTCCGCGGCTTGCTGGAGCGCATCCAGCATGTCACCTTGTGATCCACCAGTAGTTCAAATGGTAATATAATCTGTGTAGAGCGCATGTTTAATCACCGGGATGGCGTTGGTCAGTTGTTGCGGGAGCTTCATCATGGCTATATTAAATAATGTTGGTGAAAGCACCGCTTCTTGCGGTGTTCCCCGAATGAGCATGGTTCTAAGGACCGTTCGTAGTGGTCCGAGGCCTATAGTCGCTGTGCGATCAGTGAGGAACAGAGGTCGGCGAACTCACTCATGAGTCCACTCACTCAGACTCATTTGGACTCAAACTCACGCGTTAGTTTGAGTGAGCGCGAGGCTAGTGTTGCATGGTGAGTTTGAGCCGAGTGAGCCCGACTGAGTTTGAGTCCGATTGAGTTTGAGTCCATTTTGAGTTCTGAGTACATTTTGAGTTTGAGTACATTTTGAGTACTGAGTCCATTTTGAGTTTGAGTCCATTTTGAGTTTGAGTACATATTGAGTTTTGAGTACATTTTGAGTTCTGAGTACATATGAGTTATGAGTCCATTTTGAGTTTGAGTACATGAGTAGCCTAGCAGGCAGCTATGGTTGGCTGTTAAGTTTCATGCGTCGCTATGGGCTCGGAATGCAGGTTACCTGCGGTTACGGCACCATTCGCGATCCGCATGATTGGTTGGGAGGGAGGGGATGTCTGATTTTTTTTAGTTTCTTGTTGAATTTTCATGACCCTAAGCACTTGCTGTATACCAAGTTTTCTCGGCTGGCCGCGTCAGTGATAACTGACTGGTGAGGTCATAAAAAAGGGTTGTCTTAATCCTGATGGATCCACAAAGAGGGTGGGAAAGGGTGGTGGGAAAGCACACGGCGGCGCTTGCTAAAAGGGGGCGAGGGCTGTCCCTTCTGCTGTTTCAAATGAATTAGCTGTATTTACTGGGCAACGCCCCTTTAGACAGAATAATGACCGCATTAGATTGGCTGAAAAGTCAAACTGATGACGCTAAGGCGTGTAAGGTATCAAATGAAGGGTCCAAATTAACGAAATCACGCGGGGTAAATAAAAAAATGCTTCCTGATTGTAGTCATCAGGAGTCATAATGAGTCATAGATTGGGTTAAAATTCAAAATGACGCTGCGAGGGCATGTGGGGAATCAAATTCAAATTCAATTTGTCCAGAGATGTCCATCAATGCGGTATATAGTAATAAAAATATTGGCGTGTAATTGCTGAATCATCGAGGAAGGATGGCATGGAGTAAAAACGAAAGCCATGCCAAGCTCTCGAAATTAAATCATCAGACTCAAAAACTCTCTGCTAATAACTGCCATTCACACGTTACTTCCTCCATTTCCCCGTGTCCCAACAAACAAGCATATCCTTCGACACACATGGTGTCGTGGAAATTGTGGACGACCATAGGTAACAGGGGGCATCAGAGCTCATCAGAAAGCCGAATTTCACATTTGTTTATGAATAAGCCTTGCGGCCGCGTTTCGTGTCCGTAATTTCCTTCCCACAGTGTACCAACGTGCACTCGAATCAGAATTGGCCAAAAACATGTGAGACATTAACTCCTTGCTAGAGTGTAGGAGATAGAGAGGCAACAGAGCCACCACGACATAAACAGACATTGCGACAGAAGGAAAACACTTAAAAAAAATAAGCAAGCGCAGTTTGTGTGTGCGCTCGAACTGATTTTATTACAATAAGAAATCAGCGCAAGATATCAAAACCAGCACATGATAACAATGTAAAGGAAAAGAACTAACTCGGGTTCTGCAGTTCTCCAACGACTACATGTCAAACACAATGAAAGAACAGATGACTGACGCAACACACACACACACACACACACACACACACACACACACACACACACACACACACACACACACACACACACACACACACACACACACACACACACACACACACACACACACACACACACACACACACACATACACGCAAACGCACGCGCACACGCACACGCACACGCACGCGCACACGCACTCGCACTCGCACTCGCACACGCACACGCGTTCATGCTAGAAGTTAACAGCTGGGTACGGTGGCGGTAATTGCTTACAACGATAATGTGGTGCTTTTCCGAGCTACGAGAGCTCATCCCACCTAGCAAATGCTAACAAAAAAATCCCAAGTGTAGACTGAACTCGCCAAAACCATCAAACCACCACGCCGGAACGCACGCCGATCAACGAACGCCCGCGCAGCTCCCCTGCCGTGGTTTGAACCGTGGCGACACCGACCGGAGCGGGCGGAAACTATAATGGCAAACTGTTCGCATGGCGACGCAGTGAAACATCCCCCTCGCGAGGGGCACGATCAAATGCAGAGCATTTCGGGGGCGTACGACGTTAAGTAGTTTGCGTTACGTTAATGTTGTTGCACTTGTGGCAACTGCTGACGAGAGAGCGCTCGTCAGCAGTAATTTGAATGAGTCAAGGATATAAGGCGCGTTCGTAGCCTTTCATTATGTGTCAGCTTTGTGGCGCAGTGGGTAGAGCACCATGTACATTGCGTTCCGCCCGCAGGGTCGAGGGATCGAAACCAGGCGCCGGATAGTATTTTTTTATATAGTGTAGGGGGAGGGGTGCGGACTACGACTACGGACGTCAACGGGGTGACATCGTGAGTTACTGAAATGCTCTGCATTTAAAACTAATACAAGTGCCTCAGCAAACAACGAGGCACTTTTTTGTTTGTCCCACGTGAGTTCCCTCCTCGAGACCCTCAATTTGATACCCCACATTCTTTAGCGCCACATCTCTTTGAATTTTAACCCAATCTGAGACTATCGATGACTCCCGTGTTACACGGTTCGCCATTTTCGATATTTTTCTTATTATTTCTTTTTTTTAGTTTTTAACATTTGGTTTGATCAATTCTCTACATTTACGCTTTTATAATGATTACAGGTTGAACTTCTGTAATATCTGCATTTTTGTGCAAATGCAGGGCGTTACACGATCCTGGCGGGTGGGGGAGGAGGGGGTATCCGGCAAAGAATGATTAAAAAAGCAAAGGCATATCCATGAACGCCTCGCGCTTTAGAGATTCGCGGGGACAGTTCGCTTTGACACAGGGCGTTTTTTCAGGATGTAGAGCAAAAATGCGCGGAACCGTAACCCTAAACAACTTCGACGTAAATAAACGGAGCAGTGAGCGCACGTCCCCTCGCCCAATATTGCTTGTTTCGACCCAGGGACCCAGCACCTCATTGAGTCTGGACCGCCTCTGTCATGAACACGAACACGGAGCCTACATCAAGAGTTTGGTATCCAATATCTACGTACAATTGCTTGCAACCAGCGCTAGTCATCATGGGCAGCAGGTATAGCTGTATTAAATCTGCAAGGAAAATTGTTTTCGACCTCACAGGAGATACGGTGTAATGTCGTGCCGAATGCAAGAGTTTGAGCTCACGAATTTGCACCCGTATTATTTTTACCACGCGTGAATTTGAAATACTGAATGCTAATGAAATCAGAGTCCATCTGAGCCCGAGTAAATTCTAGCACGAGAGAGTTGTGAGGCCATTTTAGTTATGAATTCATTTTGAGTTCTCACCCTTTTCGAGTTCTGAGTTCATTTTGAGTTTTGAGCACATTTTGAGTTTGAGTACATTTTGAGTTTGATTACATTTTGAGTTCGGAGTACATTTTGAGTTTTAAGTACATTTTGAGTTTTGAGTACATTTTGAGTTTTGAGTCCATTTTGAGATTTGAGTCCATTTTGAGTTTGAGTACACTGAGTTTGAGCACATTTTGAGTTTTGAGTACATTTTGAGTTTTGAGTCCATTGTGAGTTTAAGTACATTTTGAGTTTTGAGTACATTTTAAGTTTGAGTACATTTTGAGTTCTGAGTACATTTTGAGTGCTGAGTACATTTTGAGTTTTGAGTCCGAGTGAGTTCTGAGTTTTGCGCTCAATGTGAGTTTGAGTTTGAGTGAGCACAGATGTGCTGGCTCAGCATTGAGTCTGAGTTTGAGTGAGTGGTGATTCGGAAAAAGAATTTGTGAGTGAGTTTGAGTGAGCCTCGCCAACTTTGCCGAGGTATGGTGAGGAATGCCTGGATGTACTGGAATAACAGTTTTCCAGATTTGGCATCGTTTAGGTTCTCGAGGATGCCGTCGTGGTTCCCATTATCGAATGTTTTTTTTTTTTTTTTTTTCAAATCGAGAGCTAGTATAGCCCTGGTGGAGTAAGGGGAAATGGGCTCAAAGACGTCTTCCTTTAGTTTTTCCTGTACTATAGTTCGTTTGTAGTTTTGCCATGAGTGCGGAATACAAAGTGCCATACAGGAATGTTTTCTGGAATATTTCGAGCGCTGATAAATTGTCAGATATATGGCGTGAGTCCCATAACAGTTACAGTCTTCTCAGTCTCTTGCTTCACATTCTAACTTTGCGGTGCTTCCGGAAATAAGTGAAGGAACGTCCCTGGTATATATAAGGTATCGCGTGGCCGCCAAAGCGGGCGTCAGCAGTAGGATCGGAGGCAAAAACGGTAACAAAAATCTCGGTTTTAAACCATGCCAGCTCTGAAGGGACCATGATGATAAAATAAAAATTAGTAGTGACTTAGCTCTGCTATGCCAGGATCTAGGTAGCGTGAGCTAAGGTTCAGCAATCCAGTCCAATCCAGTCCAGTCCAGTCCAGTCCAGTCCAGTGCAGTCTAATCCAGTTCAGTCCAGTCCTGTCCAGTCACTGCTCCTGGCGCATGCTCAGCACGGCTCTTCACGAGCCACGCGAAACGGCTATCAAGCGGCTCCGGCGCAGCGTCATACTTGGCTACTGCGCAATTGAGGCGCACTCCTGGGCACGCGCCGGCGCCAGTGCGTCTGCCGCGGCTATGACGCAACACAATCCAACACAATCCACTTTAATCCAATACAATCTAAATCCAATACAATCCAATCCTAGCCAAGCCAAGCCAAGCCAATCCAATCGAATGCCCCTCGCGCTTGCGCAGAACGGCCCTTCACGGCACACGCGAAACTGCTCAACCTCGGCCAGTGTAGCTTACGCTACAAAAGTTTTTAATCATTTGAGAGGACTATTCTTTTATAACTCACTTAACTCAATTCCAGCACCGAAAGTCGTTTTTTAACCTAAGAAACATGGTAAAAATGGAAGAACTTTCAAATTTCGTGCCAGACGACATCAGCAATGACGTAATAGAGGAATAATAAAGACAGTTAACCGTGCTACAACTGCACGCTAACAACTAATGTGATACGATCACACGGAAGTATAGAATCCAAATATTACATTTATGTTTCTTGATGATGCCGTTGGCCATCCGCCGCAAACCGCAAAAACGTGTACCTGTGACATCATAAGAACCCGGCGAGAATGTGGTTAGTGAGTCGCCCCTGCTTCATCACGCCTTTAATATCTAGCTTAATTTCTTGAACTTTGCAGTAAAACTGATTTCGTTGTTTGTTTTGGGTGAATTCAGTCTTTTGCGGCAACAAGACTGGTATTTTGTTATTGACCTTTTAACGATGCTGGCAAACAGACGATGCTGACAAAGCCTGGTTTTCCGCGTCAGGATAATTTGGGCGAAATTAGGCCGTTATGAGTAACTTGGGGAGAGGAAATACATCACCGATATTTCTCAAGATTCCTAAGACATGCGCATTGAGCGCATGCTTGAGCGTATGAATTGAGCGTATATGGCGATGATGATATAATCATCATTGTCATCATTTCTAAGTCCACTGCAGGACAAAGGCCTCTCCCATTGACAGTCAACGATTTCGATGGTGCGCTGCCCGAGTACATTCTTCACCCGTGAATTTTAATTCATCCCTCATCGAACAACGGTCGTCCCATACTTCTAGGCCCGTCTCTAGGTAGTCACTTTGTTATCCTGGCGGTCCACCGGCTGCCATTTCGCCTCACTACAAGGCCAGCCCAAGTCCGTTTCTTTTTGTTGTTTTTAATATGAACTGTGGTATCTTCTACCCGAGTCTGTTCCCTGATCGAGGAAGCTCGTTTCCTGTCCATAACGTTAATTCTATCCCCCTTCATTTCGTGGCCCGTTGAGCCGACCGAAATTTTTCCTCCAGTAGTCGAGTACACCGCCAAGTTTCCACCCCATATGCGATCACCGGCAGTGGAGCATGTTTTGCCTCGTTTCAAACGAGGCGGTGCTGGTATGGCATAAATAGGAGCCGTTTACATTAACGCCAGCCTCCACCCGGCACCGTTTCTCCGTGGGAGCATGTCGAGAAATCGTTGACGTTAATCGTCAAAGGAAAACTAGGCTAAAGGCACTGCCAACGAAGTGAAGCTTGATTAGCCTTTCAATGCTTGCGGAGCATCTCCGGCGGGAAGCCGTGACATGAAGTTTGAGAGTAGAACGAGTAGAGTCGAGAGCAGAGGCCCCCTTTTTCTGCCCAGCCATGCGCGCTACTATTTACACTGAACAGCTGCAATGTTGCGAGAAACTGCAGCGCCTGCAATTCGTAAGCAGGCGGCAGTCTGAAGCGCTCTACTGGCGCCCCTGAACGCACTGATCCCGTTTGGACGGGGAACGCCTCACGGATATATACAAAGCGGCAAAGCTCGTGCTTCTAATGTATACATTTCTTTGGTATACTCTCAAGAGACAATTTTCAACTTCGTGTTCTTCGCACACTTTTATTATGCAGTATGCTTGGCCTGAAATGTGCCCAAGGCTCCTTTCGCGTGGAAAAAAGGTGACGCTGGAATCGTCTTTACTGCGATTCGGTGCAGCTGTTATATTTTTCCCTTCTCCCACTTCAGCTTCCACTTTATTTCGTTTTTTTTTCGTAGCCTAGAATTTAATGAGCTCGACTAAGCTGCAAGAAATCGCCGCTTAAAAATCGATGCCCAAAAACCTGCCTTGACTCGCTAAGACCTGATTATCACACGAAAACTAACAGCCGTACGATTTTTTGCCGGTATGCAAGCCGGGTTTGTTTTTTGTTTCTTTCCAATTGTCTTTCAAAACGCCATCGCGGGCTTTTTCCTATTGCCTGTGGAGAGCTGATAATACTTAACCTAACGAAGTGTTGACCACACGTGGCCGATTCATCTAACCGAAATACCTAACCGAAATGCCCAATTTCGGTTAGATGAATCAATAATGGGCATTTCGGTTAAATGACTCGGCCGCGTGTGGTCAGCACTTCGTTAGGTTACGTATTATCAGCTCTCCACAGGCAATAGGAAAAAGCCCGCGATGGCGTTTTGAAAGACAATTGGAAAGAAACAAAAAAATCGCGCCAATCCACCCCGTGAATGTGGTTGGAAAGCAAAGCTGTAAACGGCACCTATAACGATTACCCATGCGACGTCACTTAAATTCACTCACATCGCTCTACAAATAGCAAAACCAGAGAGAAGTGAAATACACTTAACCACACCATTTATTACTCCAAAGAGATATTCTTGGTAAGGTTAAATCAATGCATGATGCATGAGCGGTGTTTGGTTGAGAATAGACCCTATGCAAAATGCGCCCCGCCATCTCACGTCGACTCCGGTAACTAGGCCCGCCATTTTGGTACGGTCGTTTGAAACCGAAACCAATTAGCAAAACATACAAGGCGGGCATTGACCGCTTTTGGTGATGGACTACAATGCCGGAGCATTGCTTCGTGCCGCAGTGCACGCAGTGCGGAAATACCGGTCCAAATGGAGAAAAGGTACGTGAAGTTCCACGCTTTTGAACGAACTTTCTGACGCGAACTATGCCGACGCGAGCAACCTTTGTGACACGCTGGGCGCGGTGCGCTCGGAGCGAATATTTGTCGTTGGTTCGCTAAGCGCGGGATTCCGTAATCGCTGTCCGGATGAAAAATACAGCTGCGTTGGAGTTCTGTGGCCCAACCTTTGTATTCTAAATGAAGCCTGAGCGTGCACCACCTATTCATGCGACTGACAGCGGCACTCGACCGGGAAAACAGTACTACACGTTGCCAAAATTAGGCTGTTTCTTTACTCGTCCCTGTGACTCTGCGCCCGCTTCACTTCATTGTAAATGGTACCGCTTAGCCCCTACACGATCCTTTATCTTACCTAGGGCTGTAAACAAACTTTTCTTGCCGCACTACGCAGTCACGGCGCGGTTGAAAATTTCCTCTGTGGCGGGCGCGCACGGTATGGGAGTGTGTTGTTGGTTTCTTTTACGTTGCATTTAGCCGCGTGTCGTTGCAGAAGTGGCGTACACTGTTTTATGATGATCTAACGGTGGAAAAGTCGAGCTTTTGCACTTGGTTCCCGATTTGCTGGGCTGAAAGGTTTGTTGTTACGTCAAGTTAACTTGGCGCCCATTGTCATTTCAGCCACGATGTATTTACTGTCGAATATTTTGCGACTAAAATACACACTCACTCCTCTAGTTTGTCACATGCTGCATGCATGCCTCTGACGTAATGATAGTGGCCATTGATGTAAGTAGCTGAGACGATTTTCAAGATTTATTCAAAAAAAAAAACGGCCAGAGTTGCATCAGGCCGCCGGGCATCAGCTTGAGTGCTTTTGCATTTTTTGTATCCACAGTTAAAATCCCAGTAAATTAAACTACTTCGCTGATTTATAGCGCGTGCAGTACAGCAAACTGTGGATATAAATGGAACAAAGGGAAGCATTCGTGCACCCCTGCATGCCGCGGTCTAGTAAACACGACGTTGCCCAGCCTCTGCGTGCTCGCGAGATGACCACGGCGAAATGTGGCATGAATGCTTGCTGGTAGCTCATAGGTGACCCTTCAGGTGCCAGCCAGTCCTTGTTTCTGTCTCTGGGGGGGAGGGGGGGGGGAGGCCAGCACAACTGGGACAAAAAACCCATTCCCAAGGCTACCAAGTTTTCTCCCAAGCGCCTGCACGGCATTTTGTTGCTGCTCGCATTGCTCCTGTACTCGACGTGCATCGAACAGACGCATTGGCAAGGGAAGAAAGGGGCCATTTTCTCGCGGGCTTCTCCGGTCAATGTCTTGGACACTCGCTGGCTTGATGCCCTGCTGTCTCGGACGTCCCAACTGTTGTGGCAGCTCAGTGCACGCAATCTCCGGTGGCGCCTCTTAAAACCTTCGGCTTGCAAGAAAGCGAATAGGTGCACAGCAGCCAGGATGTGACTCCATGCTCCACTGCAACCCGCCGGGCCTCCACAATCGCCCCACAGTCCGTCTCAAAGGTGAGGCACACAACGTAGGGCCGGCCACTTTTCTTCTGGGAGCGAAAGCAGCTGCTGAGCACATGGATGAGGCCCAACCTGCAAGAACAGAGAGAGTAACAGTAAATAGCACGCAGGGAAGAAAATGACTGGTCCGCTACAGTTTATGGTAAAGGGACAGAGCAGAAAGAAGTGGCCGCAAGGAACAGACTCAAAATGACCAGATTTTGTGTCTTGCTTAACACTGTTGCAAGGACACCTCAAACAGCAATGATGTCAAAATTGTTTGTCAAGTTCGAGCGTGCAAGTATCTCTGCATGTTTTGTTAATGCATTTTCAAGAGAAGGAAGTTTAACATTTAAAAAACCTCACCGTGGGTGATGATACCAGTACCCGCATAATCGTGTTCGTCATAACTTAAGCAAGCAATAATATGGTTATCTGGAACTCACTTCCAGAACCTTTCGATATAAAGAGGTAAACATTCGGGCTATACCGATGACCATCGAATTAAAAAAAAAATGTTGTAGTTCAGTGAGTTCGAGCTAACGAGGTTTTACTGTATTATCTATTCGTGCACACCAAAAACATGCGCTTTAGAAACAAACACAACCACCCCACCGCAAAAAAAGGAGAATAAAGACACACAAACACATTTTTGCGGCAGAATATGCGCAATAAATAATGAAAACACATACAAAAAAGAAAATTCAAGGCGTATGTGCGCTTTTGTAGTTGACTTCGCCGCAAAGCGCGATTGCTTTGCGGCAAACGTGCGGGCGTACGACCGTCACGGAAAACGGCCGCAACCTTTCCGTAAACATCTTTGCCAAAACTTATCCCGTAAATTCGATGTACAGCATTTGAAAATACCTAATCCACCCACTAGCGGTGCGGTCTGGCGATTGTCGCTTTCCTCTTTCAGGGTTACTGCAACAGAGTCGCCGCTACGCATTTGCGTGGTAAACAACGGCGAACAAAGTGCTATACAAATGCTCATACCGGTTAACTCGCGTCAAGTAAAAAACAAAGAAGGATTTACTTACTGCGACTCACACGTGTTTGACCGCACCGATGAAAGCGAGCAATGCGCTTCGGTGGCTAGGCGGCATGCCCTGCTCCGCTGCCGCTCGGATGGGTCTTTGGCGCGGCACCCCGAGTGGTATGAGTCTTCAGACGCAGTCGGCAGCGCAGACAAGTCCTTCGTCCACAATCCGCGGTCGGGAGCCGGAAAACGCCGCCCAGTTTGGGCCATACCGCTTTACCGTCACCTACTTTTCCACAGTAAACAATACGAGACTGCCCGATCGGCGCCCGTACGCCCGTACCATCAGTGTTGCTAGATCACCAAGCAATTTCGCATAAGGTCTATTGGTGTAGCACAAGAGTGGAACCTTTTTTTATAAAATTAAAGTAAGCTCCAACCCGCTGTTAGACGATCTGACTTCTCTCTCTCTGCGCCACGGATGGAGGCGACGAGATTTGCGGCAGAGAAGGAGGAGGAGGAGGAGGAAGAAATACTTCTGTTCAGATTTCTGAACGGTCCATAGTGGAGCCCTGGGGAGTGATTCCTTCTTCTGTGGGGCCCATATGCAGTCCGCGCGGCCTGTGTTCTGTCCACCCGCTGAAGCTGGGTAGGTAGAGAGGGCCTGGACAGCAACATCTCCCATTGCTCTTGTTGGGCAGTTGAAGGAAAAGAGAGAGATACAACCTTTAATAGAAAAGGATGACCACTGGTCACGATGGGGGAAAAGAATGGGGAGGGAGGGTAAGAGAAAATAAACAAATAAATGCTGGTCGTTCTCAGTAGACTCAATAACTGGGCCAGTTCTTGTAACCTGCAATTCATGGGCCAGTTCGTGGTGGTCGCAATAGGGTTTGTGCACATACACCAGTTCGTTCGGGGGAGGACCCGCTCAAACAACCCGTGCCAGATCGCTTTTAATTGAATAAACCGCTATTTCATATAATAGTTGTGCATCAGTTTGTTTGGATCGGGATGGGGTTGGGGAGATTTAAATGTACGGTGCGTGGCGAAACCTGGGCACCACCAAACTAGGTGTGTGAGGTCTGATGGAGTGGTGGTACGGCAGTAAGGACATCGAGGGGGCAGGTGAGGGGTATACCACTTGCGAAGTGTTTCAGGTGTGTACGCTGAATTTGCAATATATTTGTTAATAAAAATATCGCCTGAGCGAAGAGAACCACGGCGGATGTGATGAGGTATACAGGGGTTAGAAAACGTAACATACCCAGCTACGTGAGGGGTGCAGCGCGTTTCTTGGAGGAGAATATAGAGTGGCTGAATTTGTTTTATTTTCTGTTTGAGGATAGTTTCTTGTTGACAGAAGCTTCTGCAGTTCCACTGTAGTGCAGTCGCGGGTGTACCTATTGTGGCTGTTTGGTGGGTCGCGATGGGACTTTGCGAGGGGGTGCTCAGAGGAGGAGAGGAGGGTGCTCAGGGCTAAAGTCGCACACCCCGATTACGGGGCGGCGTGTTCCTACTTCTGAGCAAAATTTACATTCAACGTCGTAGCGATTCGGATACATTAAGTGAAGACGCGTAGCTGTGGGAAGGAGCCCGGATTGTAGAAGCCGTAGGGTAGTTTGTTGATCTCTGGAAAGGTCAGGGTAAGGCGAAGGTACTGTGTGTCTCAGAAGGCGATAATGCTGGGTTATCTATCTGAACGTGACAAGCGGGTGACTGTCCTCGTGCAGCTCCATAGCACGGGAGGTAAAAGCGCAGGCTTTTTGGGTGGGCGTATTTGTTGCCCTCCATTGAAGCGTGAGGGGGTGTCCAGATGAGCTGAATGGAACCGTTTGGGGAGTGGCTTTTTAGCACGCGCCGCGCAGGTCAGGACACCCAACCCGACTGCTAATTCCAGTAGGCATGCTGGGAATCGGTGACTACCCTCCGAACCCCTGGTTGAGCGAGAGCCAAGGTGATGGCTGCCTCTTCTGCTGCCGCCATTTCTTGGGTCCAAAGCGAGGTACACGCAAGGAGGTTGGTTCTGGAGGTAGCCACGATGATGGCGTATTGCTGCCCTCGATGTTTGGAGGCGTCTGTGTAGATAACTGCATGATCCCCACCGAGGATGGTGTTTAGCGCTTGAGCCCGTGCTTTTCGGTGACCGTCGTCAAGTGAGGGGTTCATATTTCTAAGCAAAGGGAGCATCTGTAGTTTTTTTCGCCAAGAGTGTGGGAGTACGTCAAGCGGAGTGACATTCTGGGCTGCCCAACCGATCTGGTGAAGCATGCGGTTACCCATCGAAGTTCTGAGTCGGACCTTCTTGATAGAAAGATGGCCTTCTATCAGCTCTTCCACCGTGTTGTGGAGCCCCGTGCTAAGCAGCCTCTGTGTGGACGCAGTCATGAGAAGACCAATGGCCTGCTCGAGCGCCTTTCTAATCATTATATAAAGCATCTCTATGTCTTCCTTGTCGAGAAGAAGACAGGGGGTTGACGTAAGTGACTCTCGACAGGACAAATGCTTTAATTAATCGAAAGGTACCGGATTCCTTTAGGCCTCGCTTCTTCGTGGCAACTCGCCTGATCATGTGTATGATTTGATTAATGCTGTTTTTGAGGCGCTGCAAGATAACGTCACTCTTGGTGTTAGCCTCAAGATGTAGGCCCAGAATCTTGATGCTGGGGCTTGGAGTGATGGCCTGGCCATCAAGGAGTATTTGAATGTATTCCTTGGTTTGGTGTGAGGGCGGACGATGAGGAGCTGTGATTGTTTGCGTGAACACTGGAAGCCACAGGCTTTAGCACATTGGCGTACTAGAAGTGAGATGCCATGCATTGGTGTGAGCTTCCTTTAATTTTTGTAATCTTAGCACATGAGCAAGGTGCGCATAGGGCCGCTAGACGGGCGTGAGTGGTCGCGTGACGCTTTCACGTGGCATTCAGCGAGAACGCAGGGGGTAAACCCGTGGATGTGCTTGGTGAGTACACCACCTGTCTTCCCCGTCTTCGCGTGGACTCGTAGCTAAATCGGTAAGACAACGGGCTCTCGCTTTGTTAGTCTATTAGTTCAAGATTCGATTCCCGGTGGTGCCAGTAAATTCTTTTATTTGTTCGCTGGAGTTTTCTGGTGACACCAACGGTCGCGAAAGAAACTTTGGGGGGTAGAAGTAAAAAGCTTTGCTTTAAAAACAAATCCGGCATGCTTGGAAACCTGTCGACAGCTAGACGCAAAGCTAATTATCTCAACTATTACTATCGCCCACGGCAAAATACGATCAGCGAAAATGCATTTCGCACTTGGATTGTAATTTTTTGTTCCCAACAACGCCCCGGGTATTTCGAGATTTCGATGGGCTTCTGTTGCGTAAACGAATGATAGAAAAGGTTAGGAAAAAGAAAAACCTATGACGTTCATAGTGACATCGCCGAACTGATTATGTGTGGCAAGATTTTGGTTAAAATTTCCACTGAACAAAATCCACATACAAAAAATACATGTGGGGGCCTGTACTAGAACAAATGCTCGCAGCTGCTATAAAACCGCATCCACCGCAAAGCTCAAACTATGTTACTGAAACAATTGGTTCGGTTAAACCGTTCGTCTTTCTCGCACCTCGCTCGCACTTCTCGCTGGCATAATTAGGGGGAGAGAGAGGGAGAGGGAGGGAGTGCTCTTGAGTACCTTACTGGATCAGGTCCCCAAGAGTGGTACGTGTTTTCAGATTCCAAATGTGCTTTACAAAACTTGAGGGCAGCCGTGCGCTACGACTCTCTCCACCAACTGGTGGCAGAGATCGAGATAGGCTCTACCAGGCTATCATGAATGGCCACAACATCTTATTTTAGTGGCTAAGTGACTGTGGAATAGTACGAAACGCTTTGGCGGATGAGGTTGCTCGTAGAGGTCAAACGAGCGAACGCACCATCCTCCTTCCGCTCTCAAGAATTTACGCCGCGACGGCGCTTCGATCTTTTGAACGTGTGAATACCATGAATATATGGAATACACCAGACTTAGCGAATACCCTTCTCTACATTCAGGATCCCCCCATTAAGCGCCGTCTATCGTGTGGGCTGTCTCGATCGCAGCCGACTTTACTCTCTCGACTGTGGTTGGAAGTAGCCTTCACAGAAGCCCACAGCTTCACCATGGGGGTGGCCAACAGCGACCGCTACGACGACTGTGGAATTGCACGGACAATTGAGCATCTTCCCTGTCTTTGTACCCAACATACCCTCGAGAGAAACGTGCTGGCCACTGAACTCCGCCGATTGGGAGATTCTTGAAAGTTCATTTCTGCGAGTACAAAGAACTGAGCTCAGATGTTTGTAGAAGAGCATGATGAGGAAGGATGGTGGCCATCGGACGTGTTCTGCGTGTAATCAAATGTGAATACAGTTCTTTTCCCTTACCGAAGGCGTCGTAGTCGTAACAGACAATCGACCGTTCACGGTATAGACAATCCTAGGACATCGGTCCCTACGGTGAAATTCACAGAAGGCGACAGAAACCTTTCTTCGGTTTTTGAATAACACACGATTACACGAACATCTTTAATTCCGAAAAGAATGACTATAAGTGCGCGCGTTCTCATTCCTATCTCCTCTTTCTTGCCTTCCTCCTCTTGTAGCCCCTGAACCACACTTCCCCAGTGCAGGTTAGGTAACAAACCGGGCGCTACACCTTGTTAACCTGTTTGATTGTAGAGTTTAATGCGCCGACGAAACACAGGCGATGAGGCGCGCCGTAGTGGGGGGCGCCGGATTAAATTTGACCACCTGGGGATCTTTAACGTGCGCCGAAATCTCGTGCACACGGGCGCTTTTGCTTTTCGCCTCCATCAGAAAAGCGGCCGCCGCGGCCGGGAATCGAACCCGCGTCCTCACGCTCAGCAGCACAACGCCTTAGCCAGTGTGCCACCGGTGCGGGTACCTTGTTAACCTCCACGCCTTTCCATTTGTTCTTATCCTATCCTATGTACCTTAAACGTACATTAAGTAGGACCAGCTCATTATCTGGAGTTATCAACTACTTTTAAATAAACGTTTTGGTATTACCAACGTTTCAATGTGTTCCCTCGCAGGCTTTCACAAAATGCAGCCGCCTGTGGATTCCTAGTGGTGCGCATGGAGTTATTCAGATGGGTTCCGGTGGCATCTCAATCAACCTTCTCAACCTTCCGACATCCGCAGGGAGCATTTCGCTTAGAAAAACCATGGCTGGATTTTTGACACAGGCACCAATGAGAACAGCCCACGAATTCGCCTGATGTTCGTGGTCTTAGCTGACGCCTATAAAAGGCTTTGCATAGTTCACTGTAGCCCGTAGTATAATATCCGGCACTCGTGAAGCCTCGCCATCGGGTTCAATACCCCCGCTCCCTCATTTCCCTGGATAATTCGAGCCAGACAAGCCATTTACCGGTATTGCGCCACATGCTACCCGTCCCGTTCGACAATTTGTCACATCGTCTAGTATGATCACGCGGAGTGTGAGGGGATCGATAAGGCCACTGCCTAATTAACCAAGAATTAATAGCAAGAAGAGAGACGAAGAACGCCAGACTCAGCAGGGAATTGTGCTCGCAGAGTGAGCGAAAGAGGACGTCATCAAATTGGCATCTTTTCTGCCCCTGTGAGCAATTTGGGAAACAAGCGAGCGAGTTGATACGATGTCGCAATTATTTTCGCTTTCCTGCTTTTGTAAGGCACAGTGCCAATTAAAGATATCGGTTTTGTTTTTTTCCTCTTGGGTCTCCAGGTGGAAACATTGTCTTCTCCAGACATCCGCCATTAGTTTGGAGCCTATACACCGGTACAAGCGGAAAGACCAAAGCAGGAAACCATGCAGGTGCCGTGCGCCGGTCGTTTGAAACGTGATTTAAGCTCTCCTGGATAAAAAAAACGCAACAGATGCCGCAACACGTGGTGTGCAAGCGCGCAAAGGGTCGCTGGCATTTCAAGGACTAGGACTGAGATGGCGAGACAGCTCTAATTTGCTGGAGCTGAGGTAAAATCTGAAAAACTATCGGAGCGGACTAGATTTCCCTTGCGACTGTCCCGCTTCTGACTAAGTATCTCTTCAGCGAATCACATAGTTTTCGCCCTGGAGGAATGCATCGCTTCAACGATGCTTGGAGCTTGGAAAGAAGGTTGCGAAGACGCGGACCACTATAGCAATGAAACGAAGCACCAAAATCATTCCCGCTTATCTGGAATGGGAACATACACGCATGCTCACACACGCACGCACACGCACACACGCACACACGCACGCACACACACACGCACACGCACACGCACACGCACACGCACACGCACACGCACACGCGCACGCACACGCACACACGTACACACGCGCACGCACACGCACACACGCACACACACATACACACACGCGCGCGCACAGACGCACACACCTGCACACACGCGCCCACACGCGCGCACACACGCACACGCGCACGCACACGCACTCGCACACGCGCATGCGCACGCGCACGCACACGCGCACTCACACTGTTGCAACGCTGTCATCCCACCGCTGACAACCCGTTGTTGCGTACGGGAAGGCCGACCCGAGCCGAGCTCCGTCGCCTCCGACATACGTGTAGTAGCTAGGTTTGAAGCGAGCGGCCAGCCAATGTTGCAGCCGTGAAGAAGTCCAGAAGCCGTAGGCAAAACGTAACTTGTTTACTTCATAGCGGGAGATGAGCCGAAGCCAAAGAAAAATGCCCTGACGGGCGAGGTTACAGTACAGGACTCGAGCAGAGTGACAGCATTGATTCACTGCTCAAACAGGAATGAACTACAGCGCTTGGGGGGTCTTATTTATACCCAAAGCGCCAACGGTCAAAACAAGCGTTCCCTCTAGATTGTGCACACGATACGAACGGCACAGACACACACAACGCTCTTTCCAGAGTTCGTGAGCAGTCGGTAGTAGCGGCGCACGCTGAGTCCGACAGAGGGGAGAGAGGAGGTCTCCGCAGCGGACGCGGGTCACAGCTTGTTTCTATTGTCGGCTGCAAGCGTGAGTCACCGACAAAGGGGTCTGCTTGAAAGGCGCACGTAGTGCAGGCTTCGCCGCACAGCCGAGGAGTGTTGAAACAACGCCTAGCGGCGGGCTCATTCGTAACAACACGTGCACGCCCACGCACACGCCCACGCACACGCACACAAGCACACACACACGCACACGCACACGCACACAAGCACACACACACGTACACACGCACACACGCGCACACAGACGCACACACACGCCCACAAGCACGCCCGAAAATCCAGCCTTGCGTTCCAACTTCCTGTGAGAAGGGGTGTTACTTGTAATGCGACCGTGCTTGCATTTATGATGTATACGGTAGTGAGATTAAACCGCGAAAAATGCCAAAACGGAAACAAAAGCAAGTTGCCCCACAATAGCGGGACAACTCCCAGGAGTCGCCCCTCCGGCGTCCTGCCGGCACGGCCACGACAGTCGAGGCCACAGCCGAGCAGTACCCGCTTTGGATCACGTTGTTAAACACATTCTGGGCTTCCCCGTCTTTCTCAGTGTGATCAATGTGGCAGGATTTTCTTTTTCTGCGCATTAAGGGCCTCAAAAAAATCACCTGATTTTTTTGAGGCCCTTAACATATTTCAACAACAATAAAAACATTGGTTGTGGAAATTGTGAGGCAGCAAGCGTTGCTAACAGTTTCACTAGGAGATAATCCATTCTGAAAATGTCTTTGAAGTCCAGCACAGGCCACTGCCACGTGCTCCGTTCACCATCTCGGTTGCTTGACGTATGGGTTTGCTGCAAACACGTAACTCCTACACAGTGGTCTAATGGAGAAATTTTGATGAATAATGAACGCGGCAAGCGACTTGGGTAGAAGAAATCTGAGGATTCTTAGAACTTCTAAGAGTGGGAAGGCGAAAGGCTAGCTGGACCTCCTGTAGATCTGCTGTTTAAGCTTCTCTTGAACTTTGCGGCCGCACCCGTCACCCCTCGACAAGTCCCCTGGACAGCCCCTCCGAAGCTCATTCCCCTCGCTAGCCATCGCCATTTCTGGGCATGCACACTGTCAGCCTTTTTCAGAGCGCTCCTCAGACTCTCCTCCCGCACTGCCATTTCAGTTTCCTGGAGCGTCATCCCGGGATCACGCTGCCCGGCTCACTTCTTTTCTCGCGTGCGACTCCTGGTCCGCGCAAATTCAACCTTTTAAAGCGCAGCTTTGTACCTCTCCCCAAGAGTTCTGTCGCGACCGTTGGTGTCAACAGAAACCTCCTGCGAACAAATAAAAGAAGTTAGTGGCACCGCCAGGAATCGAACCTGGAACGAATAGAGAAACCGAGCGAGAGCCCATTGGCTTACCGATTGACCTACGAGTCCAGGCACAGACGGGGGAGACAGACGGTGCACTAACCTAGCACATCTGCGGGTTTACGCCCTGCGTTCGCGCTGAATGCCCCGTGATAGCGTCACGTGACCTATCGCGCCGATCTGCACTCCTGTCACCGCACGTGTAGCACCCGTGTGCGCGCCTTGCGCATGCGCTGCGTTTCAGTACAAATTAAAGGAAGCTAACACCAACGCATGGCATCTCACTTCTCTTCCGTGTCTGCCGCCGATCCCGTCTCCTCCGTCGGCTATGGCAGAAACGGAGGAGAAGTGATGTCGTCTAACAGCTGGTTTGAGCTTTCTTTAATTTATAAAAAAGGAATTTCCATTCCTACTCATGTGCTTCACCAATATAACTCATCCAACCACCATTCATAGATAATGCATTCATTTAACCTTAGCAAATAATATCTTTCTTGAAGTAATAAAGGGTGTGGTTAGGTACATTTCACTTCTCTTGGATTTCACTCTTTGTACAGTCCCGTGTGTGAATTCAAGTGACGTCACATGGGTAATCGTTGTGGGTGTCGTTTACAGCTTCGCTTTCCAACCCCCTTCACAGGGTGGATTGGCGCGCATTTTTTGGACCACCTTTTTTATAAACCTCACAACGCGCGTGCTTGAAACCTCGATATGTAAGACCTGAAAGGACCCTGTGATGGTTTTTTTTTTTTTTTTTTTTTGGGGGGGGGGGTGGGGTCGATGGTATCGGAGCGCAACGGCTATTTCTTGAACTAATCGTGACGTACTAGTGCGCCTTTGATTTAAGCAACTTTTTACGAGCGTAAAAACATCATAAAGCTACAAAAACCATCTTTTGTGTGTGTGTGTGTGCGTTTACACAATCGCACATATTTGTTTTATACCGAAGTGTAAAGCACTTACACACCGGGCCAAACCGGGCTTGACGCTCCTCCGTTCTCGGCGGAAGGATGCAGTGAGCGCAGGAACAACGATGCCCGCAGAGTGTTCGCTCAGCGCTCCGTGACTGGTGTAAGAGTTAAATCAGGTGCATTTGTTTTCAAGGATGCTGTACCCGAAAGGATTCATTGCGCCATCTGTGTTTCGAGCGTAGCCTCGACGTTGTTTCAGTTATGAGGTGGTAACGAACGGCACGCCAAGGGAGCGCCGCGCCGACGACGAAGGCGGAGCTCCGCACGCAGCGCTTGGACGACCCCGGGCACTGCTCGTGATCACGAGGCGCACGCTCGCTCCCGCGGGCTGAATAAATCAGTTCAAGCCCAAACGCTGTCGCAGCTGATTCTCTGCTCCGGCCGCGACAAGGGGAAGAGCATTCGAATTCCGTAACGACAACTCCTACCAAGAGTTTTTGATTGCTTCCCATCAAGTCATGATCGTAGGAAAGTGTGGTTTGCTACACCCGGCCTTCTGAATGAACCGTGCTGCCTAGTGTCCTTAGCGCGCTTTACCGTTTACCGTGGTAATGGACCTCTCCTGGGGTACGTCACGCGGAGGCCGTGACGTTACGGAAAGCGCACGTGCTGGGTGTGGCCGGGAGGGTGGTTGGCAAAACATTCGGACCGGCGCGCGGGGCGTATGCAGTGAGGCTGCATTAGACGCGCGCAAAAATGGAGTTTTTGTTTATGTGTTGGCTTTGCTGATGCCGGTGGGCTTCTGTGCTCTAGGCTACGCAAATCTTGCGAGCAGAATCAGCGGCATCAGACTTTTCGGAGTTACTAAAGAGGTAAATTCCCCGTGTATTGTGGATGCGCGCAATGTTCCGAAGAGGCTGGCAGCCAAAGCAGCGGCGTGGTCTGCTGTTACTCATAGCAAGATATCCCATTCTCGAACTTCTGCTGTTCTCCAAAGCGCAGTCATAGCGTCTACATTGGCAGTGCGCGCTGATTCGTGCCATGAAATGATGTTGTTTACCAACCATCTGCTATCATGCAGCACCAGCAGAAATTTGGTCAAGTGAAATAGTACCGGGGGGGGGGGGGGCGGCAGAGGGAAATTTTCTTGCTGCGAAATATTGTCATGTTTTGAGGAGGTAGAGTAGTGTATTAAAAACACAATGAATGCCTAACCTTCTTAGACGACGCGAAATAAATGTTTCGACGAGGGATCCGCGATAGCCGCCTGCCGTCAGATCGACAAAGACAAGTGTGGTCTTATGGGGGGATTTGTTCAAGACGAACGAAATTCATTGCTTGTAAGTGCAATAAATTTTTACCTTGATCAATTATATTCTGCCCTGAGAATGCGGCAAAACAGAGATGCTTGCCGGGCTCACATGTAGCATCGTTCCTTCGGCGCGAGATGGGCCGCTCACGCGACTCAAAAAAACTCGAAAAATGCGTTTGCCCTAAGCGAACAAACTCAGTGAATGTATTCTTTTGTTGCGGCCTCCCGACGCTGGCGTATGCAGCGGGCGTACAAGGACACTAACTTTAACTATCATGAAATATTGACTACCGAAAATTATTTCAGTGCGCTGTCGCAAGCTATACGCACTAACCATATGTGGCTGGTATGTTACTCTCACAATGACGATGAACCATTTCGCAATTTCAGTGGGGAAAAGGGTAACAAAACAATCGGTCAATCACGTAGAGAATGTCATCATCGCGATATTTTTATTGGAATAATTTTTGGCTTTTACTCTTCATATTTTTGTTTCGTTGCTGCTCATTTTACTTTTTAATTCTTTCATGCTTTACCTTTCCTTTTTCCCCTTGACATGTAATCGTGTGTACGGTACTGTCTTCGGGTGACGCAAAGGGACCAAGAACAGGCCGAGCGTATACGCTGCCTGATGCACCGCGCTTAGCTTAAAGGAGCCATGAAGAGAAAATGCAAGTTGGTTTTATTCGAAAGATTTCGTGTTTTATAGTGCCCCCAGCGCTTGTCCGGATACAAACGGTGCTTTATTCACTGAGAAATTAAACAATTTAGGTTAAAAGTTTGATTTTCCCGCTCAATCGTGCGTTTTCGTGGTCCCAAGTGACATCACTGGAACCGACCGCTCTGCAGCCTAGAGTACCTTCATTCACGCATCCGCCGTACAGGGTAGAGACACGTATACGCTGGCGCCGCCATTTTCGGTTGCTCGCTCGCCGCCGAAGCCAGTCATTGTGTCAAAACCGCGCTAAAATTATCGCCGCAACGCGGTTTACTGAAGAAGTTTGAATCATATTGTCTGTTTCGCGTTGCTAGGTCTCGTGGGAAACGAAAAGAATAACGCGTTGGGCCCGTTGGCCCAATTGCGGCGGCACGGGACCGTTCAACGGTTGTCTCCACCCTGTACAGCGGTGTTGGTTTGTTCCCGCGTTTCTTTACGTTCCGTAACCTAGATGGCGCCATTATACCGTGGCAAGCGTTTGGTTTGTTTTTGCCCGCATTTAAACCTGGCTTGTTTTTGTTCTGGGAGAAAATATTCGTTCCCTGAAACAGTGCTCGCTCGACAAATGGGGTCACGTAAGACACCGTTGCTTGCGTCAATCGTCCAGTGTCGTCTGAGACAACCCCAAGCCCCGTAGTGCTGTGCAGCAAAACACAAAGCATGCTGTGCGCAGTACGAACAGCAGAACGCATCAGTACTTCTATGTTTACATGTACTTTCGTAACTTCCACTGTTTGTCCCATCATTCTTATTGCTTTGTAAAGAATGTGCCCTAAATTTAAGCGCAAATCGCTCGTTCGTCTCGTTTGTAAGTTCTACCTAATTTGCGTCTGCTTCTGCCAGCCTCCGCCAATCGCAGAGCTTAGCTCATGTGACGACATAGGTTCTGTTGCGGGAAATGAGCTGGTGGGTCGCATGACCATTCCCGTTTTTCCTAATTATGTAGCTTATTTGAGCGAAGTTTACGTTAAAAGTGGTGTCAGTATGATTCTAACGAGGCAATCTTTTGAATGAACCAAACTTGTGTTTTCTCTTCATGGCTCCTTTAAGCGTACCTCAAAAGCAACAACGAATGAGCTTTCCTTGGTATGTGTCCGAACACAAAGAATCTTAAAAAACATCCTTGGAATGCGTCACAACAGCACCAACCTTCAGAATGACTCGTTTAGGCTGTTCTGTCGCTCACTGATTATCCGAAAGCGTCGCCCTTCAGTTGACCTTACGGTAAACGAAAGTTTGCGGAGCTTGTAGATGCGGAAAGCTACATGGAGGTGCGACGGCCACAGATAGGATAGCTAGACCCCCACCTGCAATGTAGGCGGCCAGTGACGGCCCGAACAAACGGCACATCGTTCCTTTCGGGCGCCGCGCAGCCAGGCCGGGCCGTCGGCGCAGGCGCGTTCTGCCAACCGCCACAGCACTTCCCGGCCGCTAGCAGGCGCCACTCGTCGCGCACGTGCGCTTCGTGACGTCACGGTGTTTACATACAGGGAGAGGTCCATTAAGCAAGAGTTAGGTTGCCACTGAGTTTGGAGTCAATTTCGCCAGACGACGAGGAAGAAGTCGCCAAACTAGCCATTTTTTCTTAAGATTTCGCCAAAAATGTCGCCACACTTGATGTCTGCGGTATCACCTGAAAATAAAAGCTTTTAATTTTGTATAATCCCTCAAAAATCAGCACTGTTCAAAACACTTACATTAAATTGACGTTTTTCAACTCCAGTCGCATTATGCGCTTCAAAATTCCTGGTTCTTCGACTAGCCGCAAGGCTAGTCCAGGCGAGGGAAGCGCAAAGATACGTTTTACGAGAAGAACTGGGCAGTGCAGAGTGCACAGGTACCTGTATCTTAAAAGTGTGGACACCCAATGGCGGAAGATGACGCGAAAGATGACGGGAAAATATAGCTTGGCCGCGGCGAATAAACAAGGGGGTAGTTAAAAAGCAAGTGAAGGAAACAGACACGCTCATGTGGACAGAGAGGATGGAAAAGGAGGGATCACTGGGAATCAATAAAGCAAGCAAGCAAGAGATATGGAAAGAGAACTTTTATGTCAACAATAAAGGTAGTGCGTTGCTCTTTGAGGCACGGGCTGGCTGCTTGAGAACTCGAACTTACATGAGCAAATATTCGTCCCAGGATGAGAGATGCGTGGGGTGTGGCAGGGATAAAGAAACAATCGACCATATAGTAATAGAATGTCAAAAGATTCAGCCAGCTAGAATTGGGGGGAAAGTCCTACTTCCTGAGGCACTGGTTTCGCAGTTGATAGAAACATTAACTGGTCAGCAGTAGGTATTACCAGAGTCCGTCGGACTCTGGTATTACTAATTAGCGGCAAGAGTATCGGCGGAAAAAAAGCAAAAAAGCAGGAAAGTCGATAAAGTGTCATCCCAGCCAGGGGTGCGGCAGGGCAGAATTAAAAAGAAATACGAGTTTGGGGTTAACTAAATGTAAATTTAAATCACTAAGATAGGCTAGATGGCGCGTGCCGTCCCCCCGATTCAAAGGGAGGCTTTTAATCATTATCATCATCAGTTATCATCATCAACTAAAGTTTCCTCATTACTTTTAGCCAAAGCCTCTCCTAACTTTTTTCCCTTTGTGACTGGGAAAGCTAGTACCGCGGGGTGTGGGGTAACGTAGCAACAGTTGCAGGAAAGGCTTGATTAATAATAATAATAATAAACATTAAAATAACCACGCCTAGGCGCCACCTTTACCTTCAGCCCTTCAGCCATAGCGTCCCTAGCAAAAATTCTGATAGAAACTTGTATTAGCCTTATACATTTTTGTATTAGGTGTATAAGACATGTATTAGTCTTATACAAACTTGTATCAGTTTTATGTTTCATGTATCAGATGTATTAGTCTAATACAAATGAACCTACTAGTTTGTATTAGTTTACAAATACAAATAGATCTGATAGACCGCTAATAGACTTCAGAGCTATTAGTTTGTATGAGTCGAATACGAACTAATAGAGGCGCATTGGTTTAAATAAAAACTATTACAAATGTACCCGCAAAGAGCGATTTCCTGAATATTTGTTCCCGAAAATCACAAGACAAAAGGTTGAAATAATCGCCCTTGAGCAATAATTTTTATTTGGTATAATATTATGAAGCGTTTTGTTCACTAATAAATCTCCGTAAATCTCCAACCAAATTATTATGCAAATAGGTCAACATTTTTTTTTTTTATTTTCGCTCCTAAAAATTGCGCTGCTATCAGACATGAAGAGAGCTGATGGAAGTTGGGAGTGCTGCGCCTGCGATAAGCCACCTTACCTGCGAGGCCGCAAGAAGAGCAAGAAATCTAACTTAGCCGGAAAAACTGCGACGAAGTCAAGCCAAGCCATGCCAATGGTCTTCGTTGGGTAGCCAATATGGCGACAACATCAAAGTGCGGCTGGCGTGTGTGTACGTTCGGGGAGAAGACGGTTAGAATGAAGCGGCTTGTAGCGTTATTTCACATCAGACGCGTGTGCATCGCGTTATATAGGAGATGTGTCTAACGCCCGTATAACTTTGGCAAGTATGAACCAGGCCGCAGCGCGATCCATCTTGGACCCGTCACCTCGCCGCTTCGGACGTCTTTGCTCCTTCTGCTATGGTGTAGAACGAACGCCTGACATCGAATAAAGCGTGTGCATCACGTCATCCAGAAGTGTTGGCGATGTGTCTGGCGCCCGCCTAACATTGACAAATATTATCCGGGCCGCCGCCCGACCCATCTTTGACCCGCCACCTCGCTGCTTCGGACTCCTTCGTTCATTTTCAAGGGAATGCTTCACGACGAAGAGACTCCAGTCTAATCGCGTGTTGCGGAAGGGTGAATGCCGTTTTGAAGTTGCATCGCAATGGGAATGGTGTTCAATCGCCCATTAATGCGCTCGATATGTACAGAGGGAAACACCCTCGTCTATAACACAGGTTTCGTACTTATAGCCTTATCTTGCCTCGGCCGAAAAATCTTAAAAAAAAATTATTGTGTCATTCTGAAGTCTTGACAAAATGCTTTGACCTCAACGTTTTTTGTGACAAGTTTGAGGCTTCAGTTTTGCAAAGTAACCAGTTGAACTTGAACTCAGTGTTATAGACAAGGGTGTTGCGCACCGTACTACCTATGGTTGGACCGTACAGGTTTGACTGGAACTTTTCTGATTGCATGCTGCAGCTATTTTGTGCATTCGCATTGTAATTTATTCGTTCGTTCTTAATCAGCTTACGAACTTATGTATCGTTAAATTATTCAGCCAGATTTCTGTCAGCCAGAGGAATTTGCCTGTGTACCCTGATAATAAAATGTGTGGCCATGTTTCATTGCTTTGTTCGAACTTGCCACTGGTTCTGATAGAACTAGTACACTCCTGTATGCCTATCAGACTAATACATTCTGATAGACCTACCAGACTAATACACACTGATAGACTAATACAGACTAATAGACCTAATAGACTAATACAGACTGATAGAACTAATAAGCTAATACAGACTGATAGAACTAATAGGCTAATACAGACTGATAGACCTAATAGACTAGTACAGACTGATAGGTCTATTAGTGGCAATAAACGTATACGTGTATTAGAATTTGTATCAGAATTTTTGCTAGGGGTTATACAGTAGGCTATGGCTTAGCCGATGAAGGGACTTTTCCACCAACGTGGCATATGATCGTTATCTTGCAAACACAGAAAAAAAAAAGTGGTGCCTGCGCTTGGACGGCTAAGTACCCAAAAGCGCCCTGAAAGTTAGCTAGGTGCGCGGTGCCCCAGCCGCGGCGGCTAAAGATTTTCACGGGAGCCGTGACAGCTGCGTACGTCGCGCTTTCCGCCCCGCGATGCCTACCCCCATAGAGTTAATACTACTGCCTACCCCCGTGCCCCGCCTAGACATGCGCACGCCTCGGGCGAAATGAGACGCAAACAGCCCTTCAAACGCCGCTTTTTCGGTCCGGCCCGACGGCAAAGCTTTGCACTGCCGCCGAGACCGATGGAGAAAGGGGAAGCGGATGAGGGGGAGAGTCCTGAACCGAAATTCGCCAGAAATTCGCCATGTCGCCATTCATGATTTTAGGTCGTCACGGGCCTCTCAAAGTCGCCAATTTGGCGAAAACAACCCTGAAGAGTAGTCGTTTGCCGCGGAAAACGAAAGGATTGCACTCTGCGGTGTCTGCATTCCGGCTTACCGGCTACCAAGTAGCGACATCTGGCGACTTTGTCTCAAAGCAAATTACGCAAACGTTTATTGCCCAGAACTGTTCGCTTACGCTTGAAATAGCTTGAATCTTGGACGTTTAAGATTGAACTCTCACAATACAATAATTTTCTTTTAAAAGAGCCGTATACTTATGCTGTAGAGCGTAAGAAAAAAAGAAAACATGACTTCGACGCCGCCATTTAGTGGGAACAATTAGCACCAAGTATTGCATTAACCAGAATTCACGCCTCCGTTAAATGTTTCGATGTAAAATGAGTAAGTTATATTGTAATAATTCCGCAGTTACCTATATTACCTTGCCCAACACTATTTTAAAAGCCTAAAAGAGCTATGCTAGTTCATAAACGCATTTGAGCCATTGGAAGCGTGGGAGGGTGAAGTAGGGGTGGAGATTTTGCTCGCTCATTCTGAAAAAAATTGCCATTTGCCATACTCCTGATCATCATTTAGCAAGAATGTAGTAAACAACATCAACTAAGATTGCTTGCATGAAGCGCCGAGCGAAGCGCATTTGCTGTGCCATAAAGTTCCGAAAGAACGCCCACCTAAATTTAAGTACAGTAATATCAAATGAAAAATACGAGATGGGCGAACTTTCGGGTCAGGTGCGAAAAACTACAAAAAGGTGGCCGCACCGCCAACCAAAACTGCGGAGATGTCAAGAAAAAATTCGAGACGGGCGAACTTCCGGGTCAAGCGCGGGAAGGACGAATAAGTGACCGTATCTACACATGAAGAGATGATTCCGGTTTATCTTGTTCACTCATCGGCGCTAAAGCCATCCATTTTACAGGGTGGGCGCATCTTTCAGAAAATTGAATATTTCACCGGTAAAAGGAGATGGGCGATGTTTCGGGAGAGGGCGTTCTCTGGAACTTTACGGTAATCTAATCAAGACGCGAGCGTACATTTCGGCGACGCAGGGAGCTCGCTATTCCAGTCGCTAGAAATTCTAGCCGCTGTATCGCCATGTAGCGACGGTAAAAATAAGTTACCGCTCACGGAAACTCTCGCGCATGCAAGGTCGACTTCCGCAATCACCAGTACCTTCTGTTCAAAGTCCGTAAGGACTGAAAAGGTAGCTTAAAAAAAAAAAAAAAAAGAAGGGCGTCGTCGTCTCATGTACGACCCACTCGCTTAAGTAACCATGGTAACGACGACGCTGTAAACCAACGCGGGTAGAACCGCCGCCGTCAAAAATCGCGGACATTCCGGCGGCCAACCATGAAGTGAGTGCCTCGCCTCGGACGAGGTCGGACTATTACGTCATCGCAAGCGGCCGAGCCAACAAATAGTTCTGTCTCGTCGGGGTAATGACTTTTGTTATCGTGAGCGAATATGCTTACTATTTTCGGGCTTACTTCTACAAGAACTATAAGTAGATTTTTGACACGAACAAAAACTCTTTTAAATCCATCTCAGGGCTCCTTTAAACTTTGATCTGATCTGTGACGTTAAGGAATAAAAGGACAACATTTTGCATTGCGTGTGCAGATCGCATTTCTCGAGCCAACTTGTAGGAAGGGACTCCTCTGCCTATTAATCTAAATTATTGATGTTTCAGGTGTGCTATAGGGGTTCGCCGCGACCGTGTTTTGGTGCGTGTATGCATTGGAGACATGCGTTTTTCCATAAACATGACCAATAATGTTGCAGCGTATATACAGGCCCTAAAATTACTCTGTTCCTTTCCTAAACATACACCTTGAAATACATTATATAGACCGAGCAAGCGATATTAAATGCTTTCACGTAACTTCTCAGCGAGTAGGCCGCTAAGAAACATCGCTTCGAAACGAACTATGTTCCTCTGAACATATTAGCGTGAATGCCTCCGCACCTGTGCTTAATTTATTTAGTGTGATATAACCCTTGATACGTTTGCTTAGTTTCTTTTAAAAAATCTTGCATCCAACGCGATGTGTATAGCTTTTTTATTACCTATTTCCACATTGGAACTTGGAAGTAACGTTTTACAGCCTAGAGAGAAGAATGTGAAATCACGTTTTCCGCGCCGGAAACCCAGCAGCGACAGACAGGCAATGCTATCAGAGCGCCGGCGCCAAACTCAGATTTTCTCTCTCTCGTGCCACGCGCTAAGAACACAACGGCCAATCGCGACGCGCACTTTCGTCGGCCGAAGTCTCGTCAGCGATCTTTCTTTCTCCTTGGCAGGTGGGGTGTGTACGGCGAGCACTTACGCTTATACTTCCTTCAATAAATGATACGCGTTGAGAAATTTCGGTGGCGATCACGCGAAGGTAATACGAAGCACAGCTCCAGCTGCAGCTGCCATGACGTGAAGTGCCCCAGTGTTTCTTTTACGGCTCTCAATAGGAGAAACGTGCTCGTCATCAGGCACGCGGGCGTGATCTCTCGGTTATGAACAGAACGAGCGGAATTGAAAAGGCAATGTCTTATACATATGAAATAGCGCACGCCCATGAGTCAAGAGGGAACGCGTGTGCTACCATCGACAAAAAGAAGGGCGTGCCGTATGCCGATGAGCTGTTTGGACGCCGATGTGTGGCCCATCTGTTTTGAGCTGACAGTCATTTATACGACAGATCGCGCTTCCCCGAGGAGTACTGCGCGTGCCATCGAGTACAATATACCTAGGCTGAAAAATGTACGTATCACGGCAAAATCCGCTTGTGGTATCACGACACAGATGCTATACCGACACATTACGTTACAGAGGTCATGGTTGACGCTGAACGCCGCTTCACCTTCGCGTGACCGCCCTCTCAGAATATTTTACAGCAAAGCTGCATACGTCTACCCCTCAAAGGTTTAATCTCCGTGGGCTAAAACGCCAAGGCCTAGGTCGCCGAACGCATGCGGCAGGATAATCAGGCATATAGCACATAGCCCACAATTCGTTTAAGGAAACCACAACACAAGCATCGAAACCGCATTATGGTTGATAAGGCGCCTGTGAACAATGAGCCCCCCACCATGTGTTCCTGGTAAAGATTATGTTTGCAAATTACCTTTGAAGGCTAATCAGGACTAGTGTCAATAAATAGAGCAGTTCTTGCCCAAGAGGCCGAGCACATGCGTCAGGCTGGGCAGGACCGAGCCTCTTTCTCGTCTTTAGACACCGAGCATTTGCCGGGTTATGTTTGATTTGCAACAGACGACGTCAGTCGCGCGAAGCCGCAGAGCAGGGAGGACAAGCTAAGCCTACAAGAGTTGACTGACTAAAAGGCATAAACAACAAAATGGCCACGCCCATGAACCATCGCAGTGTAAGCAAATGTCACGTAATGCTAATTCACCACCGATAAGGGCTGCGGCAACGAACAATAGGAGAAAAGAGGGCCGATGCTCTGTATCCTTAATCTAGTGACACAAGCCGAGCGCAAGCGACGGGCCCGCCGAGACGACGAGAAACATTTCATACCCTCCTCCATCACCATTTGTAGTGGTTTACAACAGCCTTGCTGAACATCCACTTTCGCAGGGCCGGATGGCGACCAATTTTTTTATTATAAATTTCGGCCATCATTGGTCCGTTTCGGCACTACGTAAACTTTTGTGTAAAGTGACATTTTCTGCAATAGTACCACAGAACATTTCGAGGGTGTCGGCTAGACTGGCTATTGGAAACGATATGACCTTCTGAATGCTCATAAGAATGGCTTAAGTGGGTTTTATGACTCCCTCCCCCCCCCCCCCCCCCCCCCCCTAAGTCTGATGGCTGATGTTCGAAGCACGACGTAACCATCATGCTGCGACAACTGTGCCTTAGGCTACATGGGAAAGCTCCGGAGGCAGGTCCCTCAAGGGATAACAACATTCTAGAATGTAGCTTAAACCAATTTATGGTTGCAATGTCTCTCTCTCTCTCTCTCTCTCTTAGCAACGCCCAGTAGTGTCAGCCCCTCCACGGCCGCTCGATGGACTTTCCATCGAGCGGCCGTGGCGTAGCTGGCAAACAGAAACAGGAAGCGCTGTTCGCCGTTACTATGCTTGATCCATAGGGCACGGAATATTTCTTGGAACACTATTTTCCCCCGCTTTTTATTTACGTTCATAATTTTGGTTGCAATAAAAAGAATCTCCTGCAAAAAATTATTCGTGGAAAAACAAGACTAGAACATAAGACGCTTGCAAGTCTTGGGGGGCAATATGGGAAATAACAGACTAAGTGTTGAGTAAAACGAGCTTTCGTAACGCTCCCACTATATTTCCCTTTGCCCTTTTGATAAGAAGAACTGCTATTTTAAAATTAAACAGAAGGTTTATGTCTAGATATTTCAAATGAAATACCGAAAACTTCAAACTGCAAATGACCGAGAAAAGAACACCCAGTTAGTGACCGTCCCTACAAACCAAGAAAGAACTAAACTACGCACTTTTTTGCTAGTATTCCTTCAATTTGCCTTCTTTTCCGCAGTCGAGTTACATGGCGCTACACTTCATCTAGAAACATTGGGGCACCGAATACCGTAGCTTTTAAAACGAAGTTTTGTACCTCTACCCCCCAAGAACTCTGTCGCGACCATTGGTGTCAACCCAAAAATCCCACGAACAACTAAAAGAAGTTACTGTCACCGCCAGGAGAGAGAGAGAAATAAACGTTTAATGCAAAGGAGCAAACTTGGTGCTAGATGGCAGGGGCACCAGCCCTGTCGGGGGCGTCCTTAGTCCGGGATGCCCTGGTCCTGGCTGGCTGCCCGGGCTCTAGCGACGACTTCTTGTTGCGCCGCAAGGTCCGAGCTTGTCAGCCGGTCCACCCACTGCTCGTAAGTATGGTTTGGGAATGGAGATAAAGAGGGGACTGCTGGCATTCCCATACCAGGTGGTATAGGGTGCCAGGGGATGGGCAGTAGGCACAGGTTGTGTAGTATTGGGTAGGGTACATTTTGTGGGCGAGGGTACGGTGGGGGTAAGAGTTACTTTGTAGCCTTCAGAGGGTAGTGGCTTCGTGACGACTAAGGCGAGGGGGAGGGGGAAGATATCTGCGGCGGCTGAGGCGGTAGTGGGTGAGTAGATCAGGGGGGGGGGGGGGTTAGAGGGGTATCTGGGCAAGGAGGCTGCCGGTCAGAGACGGCCTGGCGTGCATACTCACTGGCAGCGGCGTGGGCCGCATCGTTTCCGGGGAAGTAAGCGTAGCCGGCTGCCCAGATGAGTTGGATGTCGGGTAGGTTGGAATCAGCTTGAAGGATGCGGAGAGCTGTGGGAATAATGCGGCCCCGAAGATATCGGCGGCATCCTTCTTGCGAGTCACTAAGTACGGTGACGTAGTATTTGGCTGCAGTGGCTGATAGCGCAATGGCTGCTTCTTCGGCCGTTGTGGCAGTGGTGGTGCGAATAGTGGCTGCCGAAAGCTGTTGAAAGCGGTGGTCGACAACGGTAATGGCGTAAGCTCGCTGGGTAATCGTTGTGGGCGTCGTGTATAGTTTTGCTTTCCAACCACCTTCACAAGGTGGATTAGCGCGCACTTTTTTTCTTGAGCTTTCATTCCCTAATCGAGGTGTGGCGACTTGATCTAATCTCTTGGTTAACAAAAGTATACCTGGTGCACTCTTGAGGAAATCATTATAATAATATATTTGCCGTACGAGGTATCATTCACAGAGTAAGTAGTGTCATTCATTGTCAAAGCCCAGTAGCTTTCTTCGTGATAATTTTTTTTCGCTCACACTGGCGCCGGCTTAACGCTGCCATTATAACCTGTTTTAGTCAAGGAAAGTATACCTAGGGCATTATGTGGGCCAGAAGATATTTACCCAAACAGTTTTGCGAACTACGCTTACGTGCATTTCCATAATTCGCGCCATCTTTTACATTGCCCGTACTTTTCTGAGACTTCACTCCTACACGCGAGGTTAACCTTTAACAACGCCAGGTTAGCGTCAGTCTAACCCGACGGTAGGTTGAGCGCCGTCACCCTTAACCGTGCGAAAGACGCGCGTGTAAGCTTTATAGATTTGCACGAGGGAGCGCCATGAAGAGGAAGTATGTTAGAGCAGCCATGCGCCGATATCTTCCGAAGCGTCCTGCTGAGTTTTAGTTCAGTTTTAAGCGGGGGTGGCAGCACGGATTCACGGCCTGCTCCCTTTCACTCCCCTTTACTTTCTTTCCCTTTTTTGACCTTTTTTTTTTTGTTTCATCCCCTGTCTTCACGGGGGAGTTGCCGTTTTCACTCATGGCGGTGCACTCTACACCATAGCGTTGTGCTTGGTGCCCGAGTTTCCTGTTCTCGTTTGCGTCCGGCATAAAACGTTAAAGTGATGTGGCGGAGGGATGTGAACCAATTTCTGTGACTTAGAATATGTACTTTATTCCGACGCATTTATCGGAAATTCGTTTTTCCCAGTATGGGGCTACGCTTGCTGCTCGAGCTCACCGAAGCGGATTGATGACACTGGGCCACATATACGTAATGGCCCCGACGTGTCGCTGTATAAAAAAGAGGTTTCCATTTTGTAACTGTCAGAGAGGCAGGATACCACCCCTCTCCCGGCTATACGGCGAGAAATTAGACTTAGAGTACAATGAACACACAATGGCGTTAGCTCAAAAATCGCACGAACGTGTTCACTACATACACACAAAAAACGCGGGACTTTCGTAAGCAAGGATCAGCTATTTAGGGCGTCATACTCTTTTTTAATAGGGTGCAACAACAAGGACAGAAACGATTCGCTGTATTGAATGTTTACAAAATCATACCTGACGTTCGTTCAAAAAAGAATTCTGCAGAAATTCAGAGAAGTATTTACTAATGTGTAGAATTCTTATGCCGCATGTCTTGAGTGTAAGTTTTTCCAGCCAAATTTTTGTTTTTTTTCTAAATCCTGTCCGACCTATTATCTCCAATTACGCTATTATAACGATTACAGGTGAAACTTCCGCGATATCTTCAATATAGTGGAAATGCCATGCGTTATACGTTTTCCCAGGTTCAGTATTTTTAAAATATTTTTCCTTATTTTCTGGTTTTCCTAAATTTCGTCCGACAAATCATCTGCATTTACGTTATTACAAAGATTACATCTGGAACTTTTCCGAAATCTGCATTATTGTGAAAATGCAGGGCGTTGCACGGTTCATCGTTTTCCATAATGATTGTATATTTTTCCCATTTTTTAGCTTTTCGGCTATTCGTTCGAACAATTATCTCAATTTTCGCTATTATAACGATTACAGGTGGAACTTTCGCAAAATCTGCAATTTTGGGGAAATTCCATTTTTGGGGAAATTCCGTTTTGGCATTTTCCGTAATTGTTATATATTTTTGTTATTTATAGTTTTATCAAAATTTAGTTTGACCAATGATCTCCATTTATGTTATTCTAACAATTACGTTTAGAACTTTCGCGAAATCTTGATTGATTGATTGATTGATTGATTGATTGTAGGGTTTAACGCGCCGACGCAACGCAGACGATGAGGCGCGCCGTAGTGGAGGGCTCCGGATTAATTTTGACCACCTGGGGATCTTTAACGTGCGCCGAAATCTCGTACACACGGGCGTTTTTGCTTTTCGCCTCCATCAGAAAAGCGGCCGCCGCGGCCGGGAATCGAACCCGCGACCTCGTGCTCAGCAGCGCAACGCCTTAGCCACTGAGCCACCGCGACGGGTTTTCGCGAAATCTGTATTATTGTGGAAATGCTGGGTGTTACAGGCTCCTGCTGTGGGGGTACTCGGCAAAGAATGCGACGCATTAAAAAATATAGACTTACTAAGAACGCGCTTACACCCATCAGATATGCTATAGTTAGTGTGCATTGGTTGGTGTGCTAATGAGAGCTCTGGTCTAAAATAATTATTCTACGCGCCTTGGTGTACCCTCAGCTTCAAGAGGGATAATACCTCGAGGACCCCGTGGGAGATCTCACAACACGCCGCTTCCGTACAGTGTATGTTAGAAGATCGAGACAGGGTTCAAGACTCGCGCATTGCAACCAGATGCTCACTTTCCGCAAATTTGGATAGAGGCCCCATCAACTGAGTGAGAGGAATTGAACCACATTACGACATTGTGCTGCTCATAAATAACTAAGACGAATACATTAGTTAACTCGCTAGGTTCAAAATTCCACGTCGTGGCAATGCAATCGCCACGACGTGGCATATGGCGAATGGTTCAAATAATTGAAAACAAGTCAAAGAATGCACGGAACGACAGCAAATTTCTCGAGTTAGCTTCAGTACACAAAGTTGAATAGTAAGGGAGTTGAATGAAAATTGGGTGAATTTGGGCCTGGGTGGGATTCGAACCAGGGTCTTCCGGAATGCGAGACGAGCACGCATCTCCATGCCACCTAAACTCTTTTTAACACGAAAGTGTTTCATGCCGGCGTACAGCAACACCTCACCGACATCATATCCGTCAGGGAAATGACATCGCCAGAAAAAGTTCCATTGAAGCGGGGGCGCTAAGATTCGAGCCCACGGTCACCCCGGCCGGAACGGGGAGTGTGAAACGCTCTGCTAACTGGGCTATGAACTCAGGCCTGTGTAGCTCTAGAAACACTCCTTATATCCTCCCCTATAACATTCTCCAATCAGATGGTGCTGCCGTCTAAGAGAGGTGAAGCGAAGTAGTGCGTCATGACGCGAATGAGAGCCGATAGTTGGCTCCTCGATAGAGCAGCGTATAGCAGCGTAATCTGCGGTGTTTATCCGTCCGCCGCCTATGCTGCAGGTGTGATGGCCCCGTGCACGGTGGAGGAATAACTTGTTCCTCCACCCCGGCTCCGTGTAAAGAAACTGTTGCATTAAGGCAGAAAGGTAACGACGCCGACTGCGAATGCATGTCGCGCTCCTGACTGCTTTGGTGCGACGAGAGACACGTTAGCGGGAGGCGGAACGCGTTCACGCATTCGCAGTCCAAGCTCTCGCGTTCCACAAGCTGAGCTCGTCGCAACGCAAGTGTCTGGCATACACACCACAGAGCAGGACCGAAGTGGTCGCACCTTTGCCAAAGCGACCCGCCAGCACACACACAGGACTACTGCTGACCCGCAAATCATGCTCCTTTCGCTGTAGCGGACCGTGACTTCGCCAAACGATTCGCTGACACCCTGTTCGGTTTCGTTCGCACGATTTGCGAGCGCCTGGGGTTTCAATCGAAATTACGCAATGCTCCGATGCGTATAATCCAGTGTCTAATGTTTATGTGTCTAACAATGCCATACCGACTAAATATAAATAGTGATGTGCAAGTTTATACGGATGCGCAATAAACATTCAACTGCTCCTGTGAAGGCACATTTCACTTTCGTGTTTTACGGATTTTTCTGAAAGAGGGACCAACCATTTCTTTTCTTGACTAGCGGTAGTACCCGGCGATGCCCGGGTGGGCTACTATACTAATTACACGTATGGGCGTAACACCTGTTCAGTTATTTCTTGTCATATTTAGGTAGTTGACCGAGAAGTTGTACACAATTGTGAACTCCCGCGTTTTTCAATACATGGTCTCCTGCCGGAGGCGTGTAGTAATGGGATAAGGCTGTAACTCGTGTTTTATTGAAACTCTCCCGAAACAAATTGTACCAAGATGGTGCTCTCAAACGACTACTTACCCATGGGAAGTGTTATCTCTGTAGGATTGAAGGGTACTCATCGGTCACAGTTTTATGATAACTTCGGCTGGTACGAGGAGGTGCGTCGTTGCAGCAACTCAGCGTGCGCCACTGCTGCCGGCCCTACACGAACTCTGAAAAGTTTGTTGCGTGTGTCTGGTACTATGTTTACGCCGTGTGCACGAAAGCTTTGGGAAAAGCCGCGGAGCCGTTACGGCGATTGTATAAAACCCGCCCACTCGGTGGATAGTTCATTTGTTTTGGAGCAGCGAATCAATGCTGTCACTCTCACTGTTCGAGCCCTATACTGTAATAGAGCTGTGCACGGGCCAAAAATTTGGGCCCGAGCCCAGCCCGGGCCCGGTGCTTATCGCAGTAGGCCCGGCCCGACCCGACGAAGAAGGCCGACGGGCCGGCCCGGCCCGGCCAGAGACCTTAACCTTATGGCCCGGGCCCGGCCCGGCCCGGCGGCGTGTTTCCAACCCAAATACCGTAGGGGCCCGCGCCTGATTGGGGCACGTGTGGAAGCGAAAACTACCTAAACGCGGTAAAATGCATCTTAAGGGAAATGATAACAGGCAACACCAACATTAAAAGGGCAAAACAACCCCAATTAAACATAACAATCATGCACATATCCCTACCGCAGCTGTCCTTCGCTCAGCTACATACGAAAGAATTGAAACAGACATAAAGTGACCGAACCGCCCTACATAAAAAAAAGATGAACCAAAAACCCCCCAACCACGGACAAATTCATGGTAATATTGAAAAATATTCAAGAAAAGTAACCGAAACCAAAATGGCCCAAACCACTGAAAAGTAAAAAAAAAAAAGAGCTGGAGCTCACCTAACGGGGAAAAAACCACCAGGCATTTTGTGTAGAATTTCATAATGTTTCATACATGAATTAAAAGAAACAATTAAAACTAGAATGGCACCTTGGGCATTTGAACCTGATTCTTGCGATTGCTATCCAGAAATGGAACCTGTATGCCAGGGGACCAGCCGGTTCGTGTTTGTTTGAACAGGGTGTGTACTTGCTATGTTGTTTCGTTAGTATACGTTTCCTTTTCTCAAGAGTATATAGGGCTGTCGGGCTCTGTCCCTTCTTTTTATCGAGACGCAAAGTACACGCGTATTTATGCACATTTTATCGTTGCCGCTTCACTACGTTCTAAACCGACTGATATCGCTTCTATAAAGTTTCAATCATATTAAGTGTTACTGTTTAGGCGGCTGTTGGCACATTTAAACCACCCTACTCCCCTCTTACGCTTTTCCTTTCGTCTTCTTCTGCCGGCCACGACGCCCGAAGGCACAGGCCACCTGCTACCACCAGCTACGCTCGCCACGATGCTTTCCCGCCGAAACAAAGAGCAAAACTAAAGTTGAATTGTCACCTCAGTCTTTGACCGCTTCAATTTTGTTGGCTCAGAGAAGGAAACGCAACTCTGAATAGGGCACTGCTACAGAAAACAAATGGAGACGCAGGTTTCTCTGGCAGTGTTTGCAGTTCAAAGTGTTCCATCTTGAAAATTTGTTTTCGCCCGAACTTAGAGGTGGAAACTAGTCACGCTGAATTGTCATTTGTTGTACTTCCCTAGCCGGTGTGTCGCTGAACCGCATGTGTTGCTCAGTTCATCCCAAGACATGCAGTTGCAGATCTCTCACACTTACCGGCTTGCCATACGCCCACATGTGCCTCAGGGCCTAACGATAAGTCCCGTGGAATGTAAAAAGAAACCTGACCCGCGCTTTTACCGCGTCCGCAACATATAGTTTCTGTGATATCATAGAAACCCTAAGTATTGCTTCACTGTGCCGGGCTAGCCCGGGCCGTCAGGAGGGCCCGGCCCGTCCGAAGCATTTACATTTCGGCCCGAGTCCGTCCCGGGCCCGGGTGATAAGTAAGTCGGGTGGCCCGAGCCCGTGCACACCTCTATACTGTAACCTCGCCCGGAAGGGTACTCCTGTATTTCTTCGGCTCATCTTTCGCCATGCAGTACACCAGTTAAGTTTGCCTTCGGCTTTTTGTTGTCGTCACTAAGACAGCAACCTTTGCTGACCGCTCACCACCACGCTACCTCGCATGACGGAGGCGACGGAGCCCGGTTCGGGGGCGCCTTCCCGTGCGTAACAACTGGTTGCCAGCGGTGGGATGGCATGTTTCTTCAAAAAGAAATCGGATCCGACAAGTGTCGTCAGTCAAAACACAATGTCGGGCACTTCAGTTATTCCTTTCTTTTTATTTATGTCATGAGGCAATATTTGCAGATGTCTGTATTGATCTCGGCGATACATCTTTTTAAACAGTCTGAGTGGTAACCGCCTCTCTGTCCGCACGTCTTGTCCACTTCTACTATTCTCAACATGCGGCCTTTCAGTGTGGAGCCCCCGCGGTTCATTAAGCTTAAGAATCAGGTCTTCAATCAGGTTGCCTAACTTGCACTGACCATCAGCGATGATTTTTTGAGAATTAAACGCCTGTGTGTTGCTGAACTTGCGTTGACAATCCTGGAAATATCTTTGCTTAAAGAGGCACCTCGCTTTACATTTGTTGTAGAGGTATTCATAACCAACTGTTGCGACTGTCTGCTAGCTACAGAAGTGACGCATGAGCCAGCGCATTGTTGGGTTAGTCGTACGGCTGCCGCCTGAGTAGGGCTTTTTTTGCGCACAATGTATTTAAACGCCCAAAAACATTCAGGTAAACGGGTGGGTTGTCCACTCAGTAAGTTGTCATAAACATGCAATCTGCAAGGACGCGCAGCAAAAAATAAAACATCCTTCATGGCGGAATCTTGGTCTGAGATAGTGCCATAGAACTTTGTTCTTTTTTTCTTACGGGGGTGCGGGGGGTGGGCGGTTATTGTTAAATGTGCGCTCTCATTACTGACTCCCTCTCGTCTGTAGTGGCTCTGTTTCGTAGTTTCCATGAGGAAAGCGCTGTTGACGGACCAGGCATCACTAAGAACATCATAGTCATCCACGGTGCCAGGCAATTCACGGTTTGTTTTCATCATACCACTCATCCTCATTGCGCTCGTCGTCCCTCTATCGCGGTCGGAGGTACGCCACGTGAAGATGAAGCTGGACAGTGGCACACACCACCACGCCTACCAATCTACAAGGATAATGTCGTACACTGTGGCGCGTATCCATGCTCGTGCAAAGATGGCTGCCTCTAACAAAACTTCATCTGCTCATCATCTACCCTGGTTCGCCTCACCTTTGCCCTGCCGCCGCGTAACTGTACACGCAACACACTCCTGAGAATCAGTTTCACCAAGGTGCACTCGGTTGACCAATCCATGCAGTTGACAATGAAATTTCGGTGAATTGCGATAAGAAGCATGCGATTTGACATTGAAATTCAGTCTGCGCTGTGGCATCAGGCGAAGTTAGAATCGCGTTTTGCATAGCGCACAGCCATAGCGTGGATCACATTTTCAAGTCAAATGGTATGCACATTGCTCTCATTTACCGAAGTCGCTACGTTCGTGGCATGGATCTTAGGTCACTTGAGTGCACTTTGATGAAGCTGAACCAAAGGATCGCCTTAGGGTGCACATATACACACAGAGCAAGGGAGAGATGGAGCTAAGACAGATCACCCGTGGGTTTGATCCCGTACCACCGAAGTTTTGCGCACCTTCCGCCAAACCGGTTGACGCAGCGATTATTGAAACGCTGACATGGTCAAGATGGCCACAATACCATTTGTAAAAATTCTCAGGATAATCTTTTGCACTGCTACATTAACACCCTTATCTTCAACCGTGGTTTTTTACGTCGATGGTATTTGGGCGGCGTTGAAAGCAATGTCCAGCAAGTGCTTGCTGTAGTGGATTATGTTTACAACATCGTCATGATAGTGGATTATATTTATAACATCGCCATGATGATTTTTAATTTGAAATACCAAAGATTGAATTAATTCAAGTATTCCTGGAAAGATCGGAGTTAGTTACATCAGTATTCGGAACCAGTTGAAGCTTTACTACAGCTTCCGTCCTTGTAAAGCATGATTTTTGGGAAGGATATTGTAAAGTCGCCAGTCATGACCGAGTTTCTTCGAAAGATCAGTAACTCAAGTCTTTTACGGACCAGAATCTATCAGCAGCCTAGAAGCGTGGCTAAAGCAGTTGGACTTGAAGGTTTCATTGTTATTATTATTATTATTATTATTCGTGAGTCCATGCTGCACCTGTCTGAACTTTCCTCGTCCGCATGATCAGTGTTTGTTACCAAAATGTCCGTGGTTTACGGACCAAATCTGCTGAGTTCTTTTTCTCTATAGCTTCGTCCTCACATAATGTAATCGTCCTTACCGAAACTTGGCTATCCTCCGAAATTCCGTCTAGCGATTATTTTACCGATAATTATGTTGTTTTCCGAAGTGACCGTACTGGCCCCACTTCTAAAAATTGCGGTGGTGGAGTGCTCATTGCGGTGGACAAGTCGTTGAACTGCCGTCGTCGGTCAGACCTCGAAACTGCCGCAGAATCAGTGTGGGTGGAGGTTCTCTGCGGTAGAAAAAATAGTATCCTAATTTCCACCTTGTATATACCTCCATCCATAAACTACGCCGAATTTCAGCGCTGTGTCACATCAATAGAGGATGTTGTTAATGCCTACTCGGACACTAAATTTCTTATATGCGGGGATTTCAACGTTCCCGGTGTAGACTGGGAAGATCGCACTGTCAGACACGATCATCATTACATTTCCCAGAAGGGCTACTGTCTGTTAGATTTTATTTCTTTCACTGGTCTGGAACAAAGCAATAGGTGTAAAAACATTTGTGGTAATGTTTTAGACCTTTGCTTTTCCAACCAGGCGGACCTTACCATTTCTCTGTCGGATACCATGCTGGTCCGTCCCGACAAATTTCATCCTGTCCTTCATATCTCACTGCCGTATGTGTCGGGGCAATCGAGATGCTCCGGCCATTCTGCACATCCGGCGTACAATTATGCTGCTGGAGATTACGTTGCTTTTTATAACTACTTATGTAACACTGACTGGTCTCTCTTTGTCAAACTTCCCTCTGTTGATGACCAGGTCGAGAAACTTTCTACAATTATTCAGCAAGGAATGCAAATGTTTATACCAAGAACGTCCGGAAAGAAATCTAAATTTCCGAAGTGGTTTTCTGCGGAACTGCGAAAGGCTTTAAAATGTAAAGCCCGTGCTCACAGGAAAATTCGCGGGCTACAATCCGAAGCTTGTAAAAAAGAGTTTAAGTATTTCAGAGCCCTGTGTAAAGAGCTGTATGATCGCGATCGGTCAAACTACATAGCCAATGTAGAAATCAGCGCTACACGCGACCAGAAAAGTTTCTGGCAGTATGTTCGCTCTCGATCTGCTGGCAAGGTTGCCGAAATCGTTAACCTTCTAGACGACAATGGAAACCCGATTGGAGACGTTGCTAATGCCTTTGCGGATCATTTCAGCTCAGTATTTCCAAAGGGTGAAGTTAACATTTTGTCCAACTCTTCCTCTGCGTCGTCTAATTTCTGCGTTCCCAGAATAATGAGGGCGACGTTCGGAAAGCCCTGAAGCGCCTCAAACCGTCATTTTCCTGTGGCCCTGACGGCATTCCTCCCGCAATATTAAAAACCTATGGGGAGCTTCTGATTCCCATACTAACCGCTATATTTAATAATTCAATTCAATCTGCTACTTTTCCAGCAGCCTGGAAGTTAGCACGCTTGGTCCCTGTCTTCAAAACTGGTGCTAAAGATAGTGGTAGAAACTATCGGCCTATTTCGCTACTCTGTGCGGCGTCTAAGCTTTTTGAGACTGTGTTGCACGATGTTTTAACTTCCAGTGTTAAGGGAATACTAATATCCGAACAGCACGGGTTTATGTCCGGACGTTCCACAACCACTAACCTCGTTTCTTTCATGCAGCGAGCGTCCGAAGCGGTTCATCATAGGAGGCAGCTTGATACTGTGTACTTTGACCTGAGCAAGGCTTTTGATGTGGTCAGTCACCCATTGTTAATTTCTAAACTGTCACTCCCGAACATAGATAACTCAATTCTTGACCTCCTAATTAGTTACTTGCGTGGGCGGACCTGCTACGTAAATGTTAACGGCCAGCAATCCTATCGTTACTGCGTTTCAAGTGGTGTGCCACAAGGGTCTGTTCTAGGCCCTCTTTTGTTTTCTTTATTTGTCAATGATGTTTCAGCTGCTATAAGGCATTCTTCTTTTTTACTTTATGCTGATGACATCAAGATTTTTAGGGAAGTTTCGTCTCTTAGCGACTGCGGGCATTTGCAGAGAGACGTGGATGCATTTACACTCTGGTGTAAAGAGAACAAACTGATAGTGAACACTGCGAAAACCAAAGTGTTGTCATACACACGTAAAACAGACTGCCTGCGTTATCACTACTCAGTTCACGATGTTACTTTGCCTCGAATCTCGACGACAACTGATCTTGGCGTGCTCTTTGATAACCAGCTGACTTTTACACCGCACGTTCGATTCATCAAACAGCGAGCTCTCCGCCGCTTGGGCATGGTCTGCCGGATGTCTAAAGAATTCCGTAGTGCAAAGTCCTTCCTGAAACTGTACTCCACTGTCTGTCGTCCCGTGCTGGAATATGCCTCGGTTGTCTGGAATGGTACATGCAAATCTAACAGCAGGGCCATTGATAAAGTGCAGAATAAGCTGCTGTCCATACTTAGACATCGCTTCCCTCACGAGTATCACCGTCTTGACTCTGGACCACGGTACTTGCAAGTGCTGCCTGAGCTAAAGGCTAGGCGCGATACAGCTGACCTCTTATTTCTTTTTAAGCTCATACATGGACAAATTAGCAGCGCGGAACTTCTTTCTGAGCTCCAACTAACAGTGCCTCTTAAAATCACAAGAAAATGTCATCCTTTTCGTACTCTCAGCTCCTGTAACCGACATTGCCCGCTGTTCAGGCTGCAGAGCACGTGTAACTTCTACTCTGCAGACGTAGATATTTTTAACAGCTCCCTCAATCAGTTCAGTTCAGACACTTCCAGAATTCTCATTCGCTAATATTCTCCCTCTTATTCTCTTACATGGAACTATATGGAATATTTCTTTGCTGAGTCATACTGAATGGATCTTGTTCTAGTTATAGTAACTTCTTTTTACCTGCTTCCCTTACTGTATAGAGAGTATGCTGTTTATATGACTCTTTTGTTGTTTTCCATTTTATGGATTGCTGTTATAAGGTTACACGATATCTATAGTGTGCAGATGTTCTGTTTCATCAGTACGATGTAATTACCAACTCTGTTGTATCCTGTCAGTTTTTGTTTGTGTTCATTGCATGTAGTGTATACGCTACCTACGTTTTTGTAGTGGTTTGTACGGTATACTTTGTAATATACATTCTAAAAGTCATTTTTTTCTACTCTTTTATTTTATATGCTGTCAAAGTGTTCTTTCCTTTCAATTTTTGTTTTCCTTTTTTTGTACCTGTATCCATCTGTGTACCAGCACTAAGGCCTCACGGCTGTTCCTGGGCACAATAAATATACATGATTGATTGATTGATTGATTATTATTATTATATTATTGTTATTATTATTATTATTATTATTATTATTAATAACTGTCTCCGGTCGGGAACGTTTCCTCGCTCATGGAAAATCTCTCGCGTATTCCCTGTTTTCAAGTCAGGCCTAAAAACTGATGCTATAAACTATAGGCCTGTCTCGCTGCTTTGTTCTGCCTCTAAAATTTTCGAGTTATCTCTTCATACGGTCTTGTCTTTCTCATTTAAACATGTCCTCATTCCTAATCAACATGGATTTATGCGTGGTCGTTCAACTTCCACGAACCTTGTATGCTTCATGGAGCAGGCTGTCCCAGCAATCGTTGGTAGAAGCCAACTGGATGTGGTCTACTGTGACATGAGCAAGGCCTTTGATGTTGTCAACCACTCGTTATTGCTTGCAAAGCTCACTCTGTTAGATGTACACGCTTCGTTGGTGGGTCTTATACGTTGTTATCTCAAGGAGCGATATTGCTATGTAAGTGTTAACGGTCAAACATCATTTAGGTACAAAGCAACCAGTGGTGTACCCCAAGGCTCCGTTCTGGGTCCCCTTCTTTTTTCCATTTTCATTAACGATGTTGCTTCTGCCATTCAAAATTCTTCTTTTTTGTTGTACGCTGATGATATAAAAATCTTTAGAGAAGTGCGTAGTGTTCAGGACTGTAATTCTCTTCAGGTTGATATAGCGTCATTCCATCGTTGGTGCACCAAAAACGACCTTATCTTGAACCCTTCAAAAACTAAAGTTGTCTCCTATAGTAGAAAAACTCAACAGCTGCAATACTCTTATAAAATTGCAAGCACTGCATTGCCGAGGGTGACTGAAATTCGAGACTTGGGAGTACTATTTGATACTTCTCTGACTTTCTCTTCCCACATCGCACAAATTACCCGTCGGTCTCTTCGTTGTCTGGGTGCTTTTTGCAGGTATTCTAGAGAGTTTAAAGGTCCGCTTCCTTTCTTAAAGTTGTATTCGGCTCTCTGCTTACCTCTTCTTGAATACGGGTCTGTTGTCTGGAATGGAACTTGCAAGTCCAATAGTGACCGTATCGAAAGGGTTCAAAATAAGTTCCTTTCTATCTTTAAGCACCGCTTCCGTCATGTGCAAGACGACGCAAACGGCATCATGTCTCTTCTGAAAAGCATTCCTTCCCTTCGGTGTCGACGAATGCGAGCTGATATTGTCTTTCTCTATAAACTTCTTCATGGTAATATTTTGTGTGACGATTTGGTTACACTTATCAATGTCAATTTGCCAAATAAACTTTTCAGAAAATTTCCAGCTTTCAGGCCAGTTGCTTTAAATAGCCGACGCTCGTCCATCTGCCGAATACAATGTGCATATAATGAATATTCCGTTCGGCTTGATATATTCCAGAGCTCCTTTACTTTGTTCTCTAATGAGTTGAAAACTGTTGTAGCTTAAGTCCTTTATGTCATTCCAAATTTGTACCCTATGTATTATGTGCAAACTATTCTTGCTTGCTTTTCACTTTTTCTTGTTTTGTGTTGCTTGAATATTTGTACGTTTTAGTGTCAGTGTTGGTAATGCTGAAGCTTCCCCCTTTTTTTTTTTTTTTTGGAACTTCCTAATATGTTGTTAGAAAACCTTGGTTACATACGTATACTCTATGTCATGTTGATTCAATATTTGCTTGTATAGTTCCTATTTTTCACATGTACTGAACGTTTCGCTGGCCGAGTGGCAGGGCTTGCAACACTAAGCCTGCCTTTTCTTTTTTGACTTTCTGTTCTTTTTTTTTTCTTTTTTGCTTTCTGAGATTTCTGTAACTATTTTTACTCTATTGTTTATGTCATACATATAGTTTTTGTGTGTTGTCTTAATTGTAGTGTTTTTTTTTTTTTGAATGGTGTACCAGTACCAAGACCCTAGGGTTGTTCCTGGGCACCGAAAATAAAGGTTGATTGATTGATTGATTGATTGATTATTATTATTATTATTATTATTATTATTATTATTGTTATTGTTATTATTATTATTATTCTGTTAGATGTCCACGCTTCTTTGGTGGGTCTTATACGTTGCTATCTCCAGCAGCGATATTGCTATGTAAGTGTTAACGGTCAAACTTCATTTAGGTACAAAGCAACCAGTGGTGTACCCCAGGGATCTGTTCTGGGTCCCCTTCTTTTCTCCATTTTCATTAACGATGTTGCTTCTGTAATTCAAAATTCTTCTTTTTTGTTGTACGCTGATGATATGAAAATCTTTAGAGAAGTGCGCAATATTCATGACTGTAATTATCTTCAGGCTGATATTGCGTCATTCCATCGTTGGTGCACCAAAAATGACCTAATTTTGAACCCCTCAAAAACGAAAGTTGTCTCCTATAGTAGAAAAACTCAACAGCTGCAATACTCTTATAAACGCTACGCTAGGTCTCCTAGGTCTCCTGTTAGGTCTCCAACGCTAGGTCTCCTGTTTCTTTTCTTTTCTTATTTTTTTTGCTGTTTTGCTTTCTGAGATTACTGTAACTATCTTTACTTTATTGTTTCTTTCATGCATATGGTTTTGTGTGTTGTGTTGTCTTGATTTTAGTTTGTTTTTATGTACGATTTGTATATGGTGTACCAGTACCAAGACCCTAGGGTTGTTCCTGGGCACCGAAAATAAAGGTTGATTGATTGATTGATTATTATTATTATTATTATTATTATTATTATTATTATTATTATTATTATTATTATTATTATTATTATTATTATAGTGAGTCATGGCAACAGCAATTTGTCTATTACAGGTCTTTGTGCAAAGTGCTCTATAAGCGGGATCGGTTACTGTACATCTCTGCTGTTGAAAATGATGCTACGCGGAGTTCCAGATGCTTCTGGCAGTACGTCCGTTTTCGCTCCGGCACGAAGAGCCGAGAACACATCAGCCTTCTCGATGAAAAGGGAAATGATATCGCTTCTGTTGCCGATGCATTTGCTGAGCACTTCAGTTCAGTATTTGGACCCAATACCCTCTCCCACGCCCGCGAACTGTCTTCTTCGAATTTCTGTATCACCCTTATATCCGAAGAAGACGTTCTCAAGGCACTCAAACAGCTAAAGCCATCTCTTTCTTCTGGTCTGGATGGAATTCCCTCCGCACTACTAAAAGCTTACGGGGTCATACTAGCTCCGATTCTCGCTTCTATATTTAACAACTGTATAAAATCATCTACCTTTCCGCGCCTTTGGAAAGTTGCGCGTATTGTTCCTGTGTTTAAGTCTGGTGTGAAAACAAAGGCAGAAAACTACAGGCCAATTTCTATCCTCTGCTCGGCAAGCAAACTGTTCGAATCAATTTTGCACGTAATTTTGTCTAGTAGTGTCAAAAACATCCTTCTTCCAGAACAACACGGTTTTTTATCTGGCCGTTCAACTACTACAAACCTTGTGTCTTTTATGTCCTTTGCCTCGGAAGCTGTGCATGGGCGGGGTCAGCTCGATACCGTGTACTGTGACCTCAGCAAAGCGTTTGACGTAGTTGACCATTCCTTGCTTCTGCATAAAATGTCTACTTATAACATTCCTGTTTGCTTCGTGGAGTTACTCAGCAGCTATCTTAATAATAGGTCATGTTTTGTCTCTGTTAATGATAAAGAATCTGCTGCCTACTATGCTTCCAGTGGTGTGCCTCAGGGATCTGTTCTGGGGCCCCTTTTGTTTTCTTTGTTTGTTAATGACGTCTCAGCCTCTATAAATCACTCTTGTTTTCTGTTATATGCTGATGACATCAAAATATTTAAAGAAGTTACTAGCGCTGAAGATTGCATAGCTCTTCAATCTGATGTGGATGCTTTTAGCAACTGGTGCCCCGCGAACAAACTTGCTCTTAGTGGCACTAAAACGAAGGTTATGTCCTACACTCGTAAAACAAACCCCATACTTTATCCGTACGTTGTGAAAAGTGTGCCACTACCACGTGTGTGTAAAATATCTGACCTTGGAGTGGTATTTGACAGTGCGCTAAACTTTTCTGCTCATGTGGATTCTATTTCTAAGCGCGCCCTTCGCCGCTTGGGGTTTGTCTGTCGAATATCAAGAGAATTCAGCAACCCTGTCTCACTACTAAAGCTTTATTTGTCTGTTGTCCGCCCTATTTTAGAATATGCCTCTGTTGTTTGGAACGGCACGTGCCAGTCGAACAGTAATATACTTGACAAAGTGCAAAATAAGTTCATATCTATCCACAAACATCGTTTCTCCCGCCACAGAGGCAATGGTTCAGACTTTTTTACTTCTAATCCTCTCCAAAGTTTGAAGTCCAGACGAACCAATGCTGACCTAATTTTTTTATTTAAACTTGTACACGGGATTATTTCTTGTTCGGAGTTGCTTGCAAATGTAAATCTTAGAGTACCGTCGAAACTTACCCGTAAGTCTCCTATACTTCATACCCGTAAGACATGCAATAGACACTGCCCATTGTACCGCCTTCAAGAAACATACAATCTCTACTCCCATAATATTGACCTGTTTCATACACCCCTTCGGTCTTACATGTGCGACCTTCTGACTTCTGTCTCTCCCCGACTTGGTTCCGACAAGTTTTAATTCTATTTTCATTGCCCTATTTTCGTTTATGTTGCTCGCCTTTGTTACTGTTCCTACTCATATATATCTATATCTGCCCGTCTGTATTGTCAAATCTTTATGACACTGTGTTTTATCGTTTCGCGATTGTTCAAACTTTAGTGTGCCGAAATCATTGATTTTGTTAAATGACCTTTATTCTTCATTATAGTTTTTTTTCTTCGCTTGTATTTTGTTGTTCTTCTCACGCGTGGATGTATTTGTGTCGTCGTCTGTCTTTTTCTTAAGTGCGCCAGCACAAAGGCTACGGCTGTACCTGGGCACTATAATAAAGAGATTGATTGATTGATTGATTGATTGATTGATTGATTATTATTATTATTATTATTATGCTTCTGTTGCCTGGAACGGCACCTCCAAATCTAGTAGTGAATTAATAGAACGTGTGCAGAAGAAGTTTTTATCCATATTTAAGCACCGTCATCACAATCACAGTTTTCATCCTGATTCTGACTTACCCATAGTCCCTTCCATCCCTTCCTTGAACTGCAGACGTATGCGTGCAGACCTTACATTTCTTCACAAAATTGTTCATGGCGACCTTTCTTGCGCAGACCTGCTTAACTGTTTAGAGTTTAGTGTACCACAAAAGCCCACCAGGTCGCATCGCCCGTTCTTGACCGCTGCGCGCAACTCCAATCATTCTCCTGTGCGCAGAATACAGAATTGTTACAACCGCTTCTTTGAACGCCTTGACATCTTTCAGAAATCCTTTACAATTTACCGTACAGCGCTGTTGAATACAGTATGTTAAACACCTATGATATGTTTGTCGCTCTTTTTTTTTTTTCTGGAATTTGGTTTCTCTGCGGTTGTGTCTATCCAACTGATAGTTGCCTATTTTTGAAACTGTTTACTGTCATTTGTTCGTATTATCATTTGTCTCCACACTCCGTTGTTTTTGTTGTATTACTGTCAAACTTTGTTGCTCTGCCTGTCGTGTGGCCTTTACGACAGGCAGAGCAACATAGGCATCTTCTTTTTTTATTTTTTACCTGTACCCAGGCTCCACCTGTGCTTTATTCGTCATTTTCACTACTTCAATTTTTGTGTCTTGTCGCTTGTTTGTTTCTTGCTATATGTTTCTTGTATTTTGTTTTCATGTAACTACCCGTGCGCCAGCACTCAGGCCTCTGGGTGTTCCTGGGCACGTAAATAAACATGATTGATTGATTGATTGATTGATTGGCAAATGACCCAAATTTTCAGGCCAGCGAATTAACCAAAGTACTGCAAGAAGGTATGCGCAGATATATACCACTAAAAAAATCCAAATCTTCGAAGTATCCTTTCTGGTTCTCGAGTGAACTCCGGTCGGCGCTAAAAGGCAAAGAGCGTGCCCACAGGAAAGCTCAAAAGAATGGGGTGACAAAATGGAAGTTAGAATTTAAAGAATACCGGTCACTTTGTAAAAAACTGTATGATCGTGATCGGTCTGCATACATTACGTCCATAGAAAGCAATCTTAAAAGGAACCCCAAAGATTTATGGAAATATGTCCGCAGTAGATCACCCCAGAATAACACTGAATGCATTAATCTTCTTAACTCCGATGGAGTAATCATCGATGACGTCCCTGCCGCTTTCGCTCAGCAGTTTAAAACGGTGTATAGGGATACCTGCGACGTTCCGTCAGCTCCGATGTCCAATTGTCGCGGTACGGCACCGAGCACGGCATTTGTGGGGAAGGAAATCGTGATGAAAAGCCTACGGGACGCGAAGCCCTCGCTAGCCTGTGGCCCAGATGGCATTCCCATGGCTCTACTCAAGGCTTTCAGTCCTATCCTTGCTCCAGTGCTTGTATGTGTGTTTAACAACTGTATTAGTACTGGCACATTTCCTAACTGTTGGAAAATTGCTAAAGTTGTACCTGTACACAAATCCGGGTCAAAAACAGATGCAAAAAATTATAGACCGATTTCCCTCCTGTGCAGTGCTTCTAAAATTTTTGAATCTATAATTCATTCCCTCATTACATCCAGAGTAAGATATGAAATTATTCCAAATCAACATGGTTTTATACGTGGCCGCTCGACCACTACAAACTTAGTTTCTTTTATGGAACATGCGTCAAAGGCAGTGGAAGACCGAGGCCAACTTGACGTGGTATACTGTGACCTTAGCAAGGCGTTCGACGTGGTTTCCCATTCATTGTTGTGTAGAAAACTTTCCCACCTTGACATTCCTGATCCGTTGCTGGATCTGCTTCGTGACTACCTTACCAGTCGTCACTGCTACGTTCACTGTAACGCGCAACACTCCGGAACGTACTCAGCCACCAGCGGGGTGCCTCAGGGCTCAGTCCTTGGTCCTCTTTTGTTTTCACTGTTTGTCAACGATGTTTCGACAGCAATTCAGTACTCATCGTTCTTGCTATACGCAGACGATATAAAAATATTCAAAGTTATTGGCAACATCTCAGACTGTGCTCAACTGCAATGTGATATCGCCGCGTTTTCGGGCTGGTGCAACAGAAATAAGTTGATACTCAATAGTGCAAAAACCAAAGTGGTGTCGTATACCCGTAAAACAGATGATATCAATTTCACCTATCGCATAAATGAAGAAGATCTGAATCGGGTATGCCAAATCAGAGACTTGGGAGTTTTGTTTGACTCTAAGCTCACATTTACAGCCCATACTAATGAGATTACCCGTCGTGCTTTGCGAACACTAGGTGCAACATGTCGTGTCTCCAGAGAATTCAACTATCCAGACACATTTCTTCAGCTCTATACCTCAATGTGTCGCCCTCTACTGGAATACGCATCCGTGGTCTGGAATGCAACGTGTCGGTCCAACGCGGCGGCCATTGAGAGAGTGCAAACTAAATTTCTCTCAATACTAAAGCATAGGTACGCTACTGCGAAGGCTAAAGAGGATCCTGTTGTTGATGACGCCAGCTTGCTTGTAATGGACCCATTACACAGTCGGAGGGCCAAGGCTGACCTTTTATTCTTGTACAAACTGGTCCACAGCCTCATTGATTGTACAGAGTTGCTGGGTGCCATAAATTTGAGAACCCCGACAGGCAACACCAGGGCACCTAGACCGTTTCATGTCTCTGCCCGTGTCAAGAGTCCCGTGGGACGCATTCAGCACCTATACAATATGCACGCAGAAAGTTTGGACGTATTCCATCGTCCCTTTCGAGCTTTTTGTAAGAAACTGCGTCGCTTGACAAACCAGGAGTAGTTTGCTTGCCCTAGTATGTAACGTCCATTCACACACTTTATGCTGCCGGGGTCGGTTAACTATGTATGTATGCTAATTGTTTCGATATTCACTTGTGTATCTAAGTTTTATGCCTTCATTGTGGCGTGATCTTTAGCTAATATCTTTTTCCGGCCTACATGCTTCAGTGTACAGAATTTTAATCATGCCTTGTTGTATTACACTTGTAGTCTCCATAGCAGTCAGCAGTGTCTTATTGCTATGCATTGATTGCAATGCCTTGTTTGCATATGTGCTCGGGTCATGTGCGTGTGTCGGCGTGTGTGTATTTCAAAGTGTCTCATTCTCGTTCAGACTGTACATTGCTATTTTCTACATTTCTCTGAGATATACACTTTTCTTTCTTTCCGCACCAGCACATCGTTCCTTGAGACACTAATGAACAATTTTGGTTGTTTCATTCATCATTTTTATTATCTCTGCGATTTGTTGGTCTGATCATTTATGTCTATACTCCTGCCATTGTTTTTTTTTTGCTATTGTTCTGTCAAACTTGCTGCTCTGTTTGCCGTGTGTCTCGACAAGATGGGACATCGCAAAGGCATCGCTCGTTTTCGGGTAATACTTTATTGCAGTGTGACTTTTCAAAAATCAAAACTCTCGTTTTATATGTATACATTCTGTCTCCATCATGTGCACTGTCTATTTTGTTGTATATTTCCTTTTTCAAGTGCCTTGAAAGTTTCGCTGGCCGAGTGCCATAGCTTGCAACGGTGTTTTTTTTCTTTTCTTTTCTGTCATATCGGGGATTTTGTATGTTGTGCCGTGCTGTCTTACGTTTCTTTTAACAATGTATTTTATATGGTGTGCCAGCACCAAGACCTTAGGGTTGTTCCTGGGCACTGAAAATAAAGTTTGATTGATTGATTGATTGATTGATTATTATTATTATTATTATTATTATTATTATTATTATTATTATTATTATTAAAAAGAAGCGATAGGGTGGACATATATTGCCAGAATGCGGGCGGCCTTCGCACTAAAGCGTCTGAATTCTTTGCTTTTCCACTCCTTGCAATTTATGAAACCTGGCTTTGTGGTGGCATTACCTCATGTGATTATTTTGCAGCATAAGCTACACTGGCCGAGGTTGAGCAGTTTCGCGTGAGCCTTGAAGGGCCGTGCTGTGCAAGCGCTAGGAGCATTGGATTGGATTGGATAGGATTGGATTGGATTGGATTGGAAATCCAATCCAATTGGAGTACGGGTGTGCAGAGAATTGGGTCTGCACATTCGCCGGTCTTCGCATTCCAGAGAAGTGAGGTCATAGCCGCAGCGGACGCACTGACGCCGGCGCGCGCCCAGCTGTGCGCCTCTGTTGCGCAGTAGCCAAGTCTGACGCTGCGCTGGAGCCGCTTGACAGCCGTTTCGCGTGGCTCCTGGAGAGCCGTGCTGCGCATGCGCGAGGAGCAGTGACTGGACTGGCATGGCCTGGACTGGACTGGACTGGACTGGACTGGACTGGATTGGACTGGATTGGAGTGGATTGGAGTGGATTGGATTGCTGAACTTAGATCACGCTACGTATATCCTGGCATAGCCGAGCTAAGCCACTGCTAAGTTTTTTCGCTCTCCACTGTACGCGTCGTCATGACCTTGAGGGCGACAACGAGTCCGTCTGGCTAGACATACGGCTGACCGGGGGCGAGAAGTTTTTATTAAGGGGCTTTTATATTCCACCTGCTGTTCTTCTTTCATTGTTTAATAAGCTCCTGGAATCTATAGAAGGAGTTTGCGCATCGCACCCAAGTCAGCAGTATGTCAGTCTGGGTAATTTCAATACACCAGATGTACAATGGGATAGCCCTAATCATCAACACTACAATTATTCCGTACAGCAAAAATCCAGCATGATGTTAGACTTCGTAGCCTTCACATCCATGGTGCAACTCAATAATATCAAAGACAGTTCTGAAAATATTTTAGATCTCTGCTTTTCAAACATACAAAACGCGCGAGTATCAATGGCTGATATCTCTCTCGTCAAACCCGACAAGCTTCATCCTCCGTTTTTTGTTTCTGCTGCTATCTGGATTCAGAGTTTTAGTGCCGCACCGAAGAATAATGAATTCTCTCTATACTGTTATGCACGTGGGGATTACATTGGCTCGTATAACTTTTTTTCTTCGTTTGATTGGTCAGTTATCGAAGAACTCCCTGATTGCGATGCGTAGGTCGAGCGGTTCACTCAAATCGTCAAAAATGGTATGGATAAATTTATCCGCAAGTACAAACCCAGCCGCTCACAGCACCCCTACTGGTTCTCGAAAGAACTTCGTACTGCTGTGAAGTTAAAAGACCGCTCCCACAAAAAGCATAAGAAAACTGAACTTGATGAATGGAAAGAGGACTCCCGCTCCTACCGTAAATTATGTAAAACTCTGTATGGACGAGACCACCATTCTTAAGTCGATTCTGTGGAGAGCAGCGTAAATTCCCAGCGTGCAACATTTTGGAGATATATTCGGTCCCGTAACAACAACAACTCATATGATTACATCCGTCTTGTCAATTCCTCTGGGGAAGACGTTCATGATGTCGTCAACTGTTTCACGCAGCAATTTAGTACTACATATGGCCAGCGCGATGACGGCGAAAGGAACGTCTTGTTAAATCATGTTCAGGGCTCTAGCTTAGTACTATTAGACGAATAGTTGGTTATGGATAGTCTAAGGCCCATGAAAACGTCATTATCATGTGGCCCTGGCGGAATACCTCCCGCTATTCTCAGGACATTCGGCAACATTTTCGTACCTCTTTTAACTGCAAATACAATCAACGTTTAAAAACAAATGTGTTCCCTCGCCCGTGGAAAATTTATGGGGTGCGTCCAATTTTCAAGTCAAGCACCAAATCTGATGCGACCAACTATAGAGCAGTTTCTTTCCTTTCTGCTTACTCCAAGCTGTTCGAGACAGCGCTGCATAAAGTGTTGTCAAGTTCTGTAGAAAATATTCTTACAAGTAAACAGCACGGTTTTATATCAGGCAGGTCGAAAACAACTAATCTCGCCTGCTTCATGGAGCAGGCCTCGGCAGCAGTCTCTGAGAGGGGCCAGTTGGATGTTGTCTACTGTGATCTGAGCAAGGCATTTGATGTTGTCTGCCACACGTTATTACTTGAAAAGCTTTTACGGTCGGGCATTGAAACACCGTTTCTGGCATTGTTCGGTAGCTATTTAGACAATCGATTCAGTTTCGTTAGCATTAACGGGCGCTATATACAGATACTATATACAGGGCGCTATATACAGATATACAGATATACAGATACAGATATATACCGCTATATACAGATCAACAAGCGGTGTGCCCCAAGGTTCCATGTTGGGCCCTCTCTTGTTTTCCATTTTTATAAACAACGTGTCAGCTGCAATTACGAGGTCTTCTTTTCTTCTCTATATGCGGACGACATCAAAATATTCAGACGAATTGAGTCCATTGATGACTGCGTTGCCCTGGAGCAAGATGTATCCTCATTTGCTAAATACACCCGCAAAACAAACCACATTTTCTTTCTCTACAGTATTGATGGCGGCTCCCTGTTTAGAGTTGAAGAGACCAAAGACCTCGGTGTGCTCTTCGACAGTGCCTTAACTTGCTCGCTTAATATTACTCAACTTCCTCGGCGGGCGCTTCGCTCTCTCGGTGCTGTATGGAGATTTTTACGAGACTGCCGGTCTCCTCATTCATTCATGAATCTATACAGATGTCTTTGTATTCCTCACTAGAATATGCCTCTGTCATTTGGAATGGAACCTGTAGATCTAATTCTCATCGTGTAGAGCGTGTACAGACCAAATGTTTATCAAAGTTGATGCATCGTTTTCCCTCTGAGCCTCTCCCGATAACCGTTTCTTTAAGTTCCCGCTGAACCCGCTCAGACTTTTTCTTATACAAACTCCTTCACGGTACTATTTTGTGCCCGGAACTACTTGCATTATTAAGTTTTCGTGTTCCGAAAAAATCACCAAGGCTTAACCATCCTTTCAACGCAGCTGGAGCACTTAGCCCATCTTCTCCTCTTGATAGACTGCAGCGCCTATATAACTTCCACGCCGGGGAACTCTATATTTTTCAACGTCCCCTTCGGGAATTTTTGGCAGGGTTGTTAGAAGTGGCGCACTAGCTTCATTTCAGCTGTACTCCTTCTCTTCGGTTACTTTTTTTTCATGTGTGGGTTGATTTCATACAGTTGGTTCTTATTTGTTCGTGTAAGATGTTGATGCTGAGGCTGTAATTGTTGTATGCACTGTGACACACTTTTGTCGTCAACTCGTCTTACACCGTGCATTCTTAAGGGGCCCGGGATGGCCCCTTTACACATTTACACACAATGACACAAGCCACAGTAACACATTTTTCTAGAACTTATTATTTTCTGTCATTACTGTCCACAAATATTTTCCTGCAGTTCGTTTCATGCATTCATGTGAAATTGAAGCTTCATGTTACCCCGTACTTGTAGACATTCCCTTCCACTTTCCTCGTTCTATTGCTATGCTTATTGTACGATGCCTTTTTGCGATGTAGCAGACATTACAGCCTCTCTTGATCGTGTACTGTAAGTTGGATTCTATTTCTATTTTAATTCTTTGTAGTTCTAGTTTTTTATTGTTTTTCGCTCAGCCGCCTTTTTTACTGGCTGTTTATCTGTCAGCCGCTGACGTATTTCAGGGCTGCCTTTTTTTTCTCAGTGCGCCAGCACGAAGGCTTCCGCTGTTCCTTGGCACTTCAATAGAGGTTGATTGATTGATTGATTGATTTATTATCATCACACTCCTCATCAACATCATCATCAACAACAACAGCGTATACTAGGCTCACTGCATGACGAAGGACTTTCCAGTCGACCTCCAAACACTCCTGTCCTGAGCTGCCCGGGTCCATTCTCTGCCTCCGAATTTCCTCATTTCTTCCCTCCATGGAGTTACTGGCCTTCCCTTCCTCCGTGGAGTTGGTGGTTCTTCTTCTGGAGCCGCCTCTCGGTATCCACTCTGTTACCCTGGTGATCCGCCGGTTGTCATTTCGCCTAATTACGTGGCCTGCCCAAGTCCATTTTTTTTCTCATTACATGAACTATGATATCCTTTACTCGAGTTTGTTCTCTGATCCAGGAAGCTTATTTCCTCTCCGTTAATGTTACTCCTATCATTTTTCGCTCCGTGGCCCGTTCAGCCGACCTAAGTTTGCTTTCAAGTTGTTTACTTAGTAAAGAGCCAAGTTTCCGCTCCATATGTCATCACCGGCAGGACGCGTTGGTTGGACATTCTTCTTTTCAGTGATAGAGGTAGCTTACTTCTCATTGTTTAGGAGTGCTTGCCGAGTGCTTGCCGAGGAGTGCTTCCTAGGAGTGCACCTAGCCCATACCTATTCTGCGCCGGATTTTTTTCTCGTGGTTGGGACCAGCACAGACAACCTGTCCGAAATAGTTATAATCCTCCAGTTGTTCTAGCGTTTACGTTACGTATGCTTTCGGCATGTTTATTCATCATTGTTTTAGATTTATTCATTCTTGTTTTTAGTCCCACGGCCGGGCTTTCTGATTATAGTTCTTCAGGCATTTTCGCAGGTGTTCTGCAGACTCCCTCAGCAAGGCTATGTCGTCTGCAAATCTTAACTGGCTCAAGCATTCTTCTTTTACTCATAATCATGTGTTTTTCCACTCAAGCTTCCTGAATACGCAACAATTTTGGCGATATGGTATCTCCCTATCCGACGCCCTTTCATATGCTGCGGTGCTTACTGAATCAAACGCTTTTTTGTAGACACTAAATTCCAGGTAAAGCGGCTTGTTACACTCTGCGGATTTTTCTATTACTTGATTGACTTCATGGATGCGACCAATTGTTGGGTAGGGAGGGAGGGCCGGTAAGTTGCGGTACGGCTGGAGACCATGTCTACCCATCATGCGACTACACAGGGCACGTAGAACGATCGTCACTACGCAGGCGCGTTGCCAGCTCAGATCGCGCACCTTTTTTTTTGCCTCAGCCGTAGTGTTATTGTCCACCTTTCCACCATCGAATAGCCGCTGTTCTGTACACCCGATTTCGGCGAGCCCTTGTGAGTGGATGCCTCAGTTGTAGTTTCCTGTTAGCACCGATGACGTACTTCCGTGGACGCTTGATGGGCATGGCTGATAGCGGACGGTTAGCCGGCATGGCAAAATTGAAAAAAAAAATGGCGCAGTAACGCTATCGCGTTAAAAAGGGCAGATGTAAAGAGAGCGACTCAAGAAAAGGCAGCACCGAAGTGGATGAAACCGCAGAGACGCACAAACTGGCCCGGTGCTCTTCCGTTAGTCTCGCGCTCGTCCCCTCTGCCTTTAACTCCACTAGCAGAAGTTGCGTAGTGTCATTTCGCAGAAACTGGGCGCCGTTGTCCGTTGCTGGTAGCGGCGTAAGGCTTCGGTCGAAGTGGACTGGAGGCCAGAGGGGTGAGGGAGATAAATGGAGTGGATGGGAGGAAGGGGAGTAAAGGGTGGGGTTGTGGTGAACTCAGTCCCTCCCTTGAGTGAACTCGTCATTGCTAGTACAGAACCCCCCCCCCCCTTCCCCGCATAAATCGGAACGACTTCCAGCCAATGTTTTTGCGTTGTCATTTGAGTTGTGCTGCTTGGTTGTCAGAGATTAAAATTTCCTGACTAGTGCAACCTGTGATTGTACTACCCCTGTGGTCTGTGGGAGCATATGAGTCGATTCGATGCCAACGGCATCAAAGATGGCCATCGTGGCTTTCCTTGCACGCACTGCTTGCGACGCTAACCGCACGATTTATTTCTTGTGCTTGTTTATCTATTTACACTTCCCGAACCGATTCGCGAACTGTTATGCTACTGGGTTTCATGGAACAGGAGCTGAATCGGAAGGAAATGTAGCCGCTCGAATCAAAACCACAACTTAACCGGCCTTGTTTTGTCTATTTTGACACCGCGCCTTTAATATAAGAAAAAGAAGACGGGCATCTCGCTTTGTAATATTCGCCGAAATTTCTCTGGTGAAAAAATGGCTGCGGGTTAGCTCAGCTAACCCTGTATATGCCAAGCGAAACTTGGTTTAGCCTGGTTAAGTCTTGGTTTCCCTTGGTTAACCTTGGATTTAGCTGTAATTATTATACTTAGGTGTATACTCATCGTTAAGCCAGGTACGAAGGCTGTACCTGGGTCAGTGGCTAGACATGACTGTGATTAGGTTTGGGTGAACACGCATCCACTTGAAGCCGCTCGCACACGTCGCAATCAAAGCCAAATGGATTGTCGGTAAAGTATCTATGGAACCGGTTAGTCGCAGATACACATTCGGCCAGTCGAATTATCCGGTTCAACTCCCGTTCGTTCACTTCGTCGGGCACGGCCGTTGGGGCGGTCATAGATTCGTTCAAAGCGTGGCTTTTACTGCAAAGCAGTATCAGTTTCACACCCCCAGTTTTCATTCCGGTGTAGCCGATTTACCCGGCGCCGCTTCTACGCTCCTCCTCGCCACCGCCGATCCCTTTTCAGAACTGTTATACCGCTCGCCAACATCGCTGCCTCTTTCATAAGGTGCGCATACGGCTGATAACGGCGGTAGCGCCTTTACCAGATGATTGCGGATAATCAAAAGAGCGAATGGGCGTCAAAACGACGTAGCTGCTGCCGCCGAACGTTTCGTCCCCGTTGCTGCCAGAAATGCCACCTCCTGTAGCAGTTGCGAGTTCCGCCGTTCCGCCCGGGTGTAGAGCAACTTGCCCGCTTGGAACGCCACAGTGAGCCCATAATTGTTCTTCAGATTGAAAGGCTTTCTGAACGACATTTTCGCCGGTGCATTTCGCGCCTAGGCACAGGCTAATCACTGGTTGCCGGTGTATACGTGCACGGTTTGGGGGTGGAAGGAGGGGGTTGTGCACGCAGCTAGGCTTCATTCCCGTACCAACGATACGCCCTTCGTGCTGGTGGGAGATTTAAACATGGAAGTCTCGTGGCTCAATGCAACCTCCCAGTTGTTCTCCATGGTCGAGCGTTTCGGGTTTGTGTCAGCGTGTTACCGAGTCAGTAGATGCCTGCGACGCGATTGCAGGAAACGGACATGTTTGACCCATGGAATAAAGCTCGAGTCCTTCAAGGTTTTAACTCGCTATGGAACGGACGCGTGTCATTTGCAAGGAGGAAGAAAAGCCGGAATTGAAGGAACGTTGGCCGCACACAAGCGCGAATGGGCGCGACAACAACAACAAAAAAAAAGCCACTGCCGCCGGCCGGCCGCTGTTGCCGCCGCAAGTTCCAGCTCGCCGAGTGGCTGCGAATACCTCCAGCATAGATGGAGTTTCTTACTATACACTAGAGAGGAATCTGGCGCTAGCGTATGTGCGGCTCGATTGATTGTAGGGTTTGAGTGCAACATAAATATAAAAAAATGGGAATATACAAAGTATGTCGAGTGCGCACACCTGCCACCACCGTTAGTAGATGCTCAACAAAACATTTGATTGATTGATTGTGGGGTTTGACGGGCCGATGCAACGCAGGCGATGAGGCGCGCCGAAGTGGAGGGTTCCGGATTAATTTTGACCACCTGGGGATCTTAAACGAGCGCCGAAATCTCGAACACACGGCCGCTTTCGCTTTTCGCCTCCATTAGAAAAGCGCCGCCGCGGCCGGGAATCGAACCCGCGTCCTCGTGCTCAGCAGCGCAATGCCTCAGCCACTGAGCCACCGCGGCGGGGCGTATATGCGGCTCACATCGAGGTCGTCTGTGTCGTCATAGACCGCCATTACATAATGCGCTCGCCTTAGCTTCATCATTGGCTTGGATTGAAACGCTTTAGTGGCCGTATATTCGAACACAGTGACAAAAAAAACGCAAGGAATGATGTCTTATTATATAAGTGGAACATAAAACAGGCTGTTTTAAAGCTACGGAAAAAGGAAGTAAAGCGTATTTTCGCAGGAACGGTTGTGCCTACTATTCTGCAAGTCAAGCTGGTAGTTAACAACAATGTCAATATTTTGGGGGAAACTCATTAGAGACTCTTACTTTATTAATTGTACCTTTATTTCAGATAATAAGTTGCTTGAAAAGCTTGGAAAGCTTTTTGAGCGTGCCTATGAAAACGGCGTCTTCATGGTGAACCGGTCCACCGACCGTCGGCTACAGTTTAACAAAACTTGTTGCTGGGCGAGTTGGTTCATACTTGAAGAAAAAAGGAAGCGAGGCGTTAAACAGTCACCCACGAAGACAAGATAGGACAGGTAGACGCGACCGTATCTGTCGTATCTTGTCTTCATCGGAGTAGGTTTTGTTTCTTTTTTTCTTTCGTCAGCTACAAATTTCGCGGCGGCATATTACCCGCTCAGCCATACGTCCTTCGACTGCGGCATGACCAACGTCAAGTACGATCACGCACTGCCTGCCTTTTCACCGAACACGGCTACCACAGAACAGGGAGGATTTAGGCTTCCTCGTAGCTCGTAGTTGCGTTAATGCATAGTGAAGGAAGCAAATCCCCAAAAGCGCTTAAGAATCCAATTGTCATGCCAAGCCCCAGCCAAAAGGGGGGGGTCTTCCCATAAACCCCCCTGACGACATGGATTGCCAGGTGGAGTTTCCTCTCTAGTATACTTACTAAGAAACTCTATGCCAGCATAGACAGCAGCTTGCCCGCTTGGATTGCCGACGTTAGCCAATATTTCTTTTTTAGCTTGAATAGCTTTCACAGTGACACTTTCACCAGTGTCTCACTTTGGAAATTCGCACATCATCGATTGCCGGTTGATGCGTGCCAGGGTGGGAAGTGGAAAGGAAGTAGACGTGCACGCGTAGCTATATGCTTCAGGTCTTCACTGATGACATGACCATTGTGCTGGCGGGAGGTCTAAACTTGGACGTCAAACGGCCCATCTAGCGTCCTTCTTGGTCGAGCGCAGTGGATTGGTGTGTTACACAGACAGTAAGAAGCCTACGACGCGGGATGGAAGCAGACAGCCCTATGTTTGTGCGCTAGAGTAATGGTCTAGTCCTTCTAAGTTTTCTTCTGCTAATTTGCTCGGAAGTATGCTCAATGGCAAATTACAAAGAAACATGTTGTGATTCGTGCACTCCGCGAACTGCGTCCAGCTTTGCAGGACTTCCTTCTTCATAGAGTGGAAGGGCACCTAATTTTTTTCTATGATTGTGGTCCTGTTTCCGGCGTTTTGCCAGCCGGACGGCTGGCTCTTCCTCAGTATCTGACGCTAGCTTCGCGCGCTTGGCCTTCCGGACCCTCTGCAGTGCAGCAGCTCGCCGAGCGATATCTTGCCGATGACGGCACAACGCCTCCCCCGCTCCAGCTCCCGCACGTAGTAAGGAGGTGACCGAGCTGCGGATTGCGCATGCGCCAAGCCGGCTGCGGCGGTGGATGGCGCAAACGGCCATGGCGGAGCTCGGCGTGCCGAGTCACGTGATGAGTTGCCAAGGATACGGCGTGGCGGCGGCCATATGAAGGTCAAATTGCTGACGACGGCGAAACTCGGCTCGGCCATGTTAGTAAAACTTTGCTTCAAAATTATCAATCGTGCTTGTCGGCCACTTCTTGTCAGCATCTTCTTTTCACTTGGTATGTGGTCTTCCGTTCTCGGAACCAAACAAATAACCTGCAACCGTTATACATTGACGTGCACCCTATCTTTCCTTGCAATCAATGCACATTCCTTGGAGTCCAGCTTGACTACCTCTTAAAATTCAATGTCCATACCACCGCACTAAGAAGAAAGATGGCATATGGCATAAGAGTACTTGTAAAAGCTCGCTACTACTTTCGCCAGCATATCCTTCTTACACTCTACAATGCTTTTATTCACAGCCATCTCAGGTATTGCATCGAAGCTTGGGGCCAGACATACCAAGTTCATTTAAATCCAGTACGCCACATCCAGAACCAAGCACTTCGCATTATCACTCGTAGCCCATATAATGCCCATGTCACACCTCTGTACAAAGAACTTAGAATTTTCCCTCTAGACAGGCTGATAACTTATACTTTAAGTATTACGGCATACCGCCTGTTCAACAACCAAAACCTCCTGTATATAATAGGTAGACGATATCTGTCTAACCCTAATAACACCCGATTTTCAAAACAAAATAATTTCATACTCCCAAAAATAAGGACCAACTACGGAAAGTACACTTTCGAATTTGCCGCGATTAAGCAGTGGAACAACTTGGAGTTAACTATCAAAACTTCTAGATCGCTTAACTCATTTAAGCGCTTGCTGCGTTCTACACTTTACCCATCATAAGACGTCATGTTCCTCACACCTTACGATATACTCGACCTCAGGAATATGTTTGTATGTGTATGTGGCCATGTATTTGAAAACGTTTCTATTACCTGACTAAAATACATAATATCCTAATCTATAGATAGTACACTATAGATGAGTACATATAGATATGTACATTTTTTTGTATGTGTGCATAACTAATTGTGTGCTTACCTGTGTATTTGTGTTCTCACAAATATTAAGCTGTTAGATTCCATTAGACGTTTTTCGCGCACTCTTACCATTTCTTCACTCCTGTTTGTCTCTAGCATATCAGCATTGCCTCGACATTTCATGGCTTAGTATTTTGTTTATCAATTGTATAATCCTTATAAATTTATTTTTGTTCAGCGACTACACCTATTGTTTATTTTGTTATTATTCATCAGGGGTCCCGACTGCAGTGTTCTTCACTATGGGATCCCTGAATGTATACTGACGTTATGTTATTTACTATTGTTTGTCTAATAAAATGAAACTGAAACTGAAACTGAAACTGAAACTTGTTGGCCGACTTCGCTTGGCAAATGTTGATCGCGTGACAGCTTCAGTCTTGAATTGACTGCTGTATTAAAGTACCTGCGTCCTTGTCAACACTACTTTTCTGGACGTCTATAACTGTACTTCTTTCCGACGCCCTTGTCTTGTCTACTTTCGGCATTGCTTTTTGAGCATGGCACATTCGTTATTGTATTATTGTTTGAATGTTTCTCTTTCTGTGAGGCCGAAATCCCTCATAATTCCCAATTAAAAGGCTGGCAGTACGTTCTCAGTAAATAGAATACATAAGACCTGCCCAGTTCTCCTAATAGAGCTCGACGACCAATGCTCAAACATGTGATGGAGACAAAACCGCACGCTCAAAAGGGTATGTGCCGCAGCCAACTCTCTAGGCTCGGTGAGCTGTTACTTGAAAAATATTGCCGCTTCTTCGTTTTTTGCCGCGCTTTATACGCTCTGATGGGAAACACAGTGCGAAAAAAGAAAAATGCCTGATGTTGCCATTGCAGAGAAATATTCTGTGTTGAGGGAAAACGTGTGAAACGCCGAAGCAACCCAGAAAATGCCGCTGCAAGCGCGCGCGCAATATGAACAGCTATTCTGACCTGCATGTCGATGAACCGAGTTCGAAAAATCCGAACAACGTACGAATTTTTTTATGGGTGTATGTTCTCAAGATTGTAGTGCCGAGGGGGTATTGTTCCGACTTCGAACCGTTTCGCGGGCACGGCTACATGCCCACTTCGAGAAAAGGAAAGCGCTGCAGCAGACGTGGATAATGGTGGTTTCCGGGCTGCGCAAAGGCCAGAAGGCCTCAAGGGCGGGCAATGAAAATCGCGGTGCGTTTATACTTGCCAATAACGCTGAGAGTTCTCAGCAGCGACCGCGCACGCACTTTCCCTCGGTGATTCGCGTAGCCAACGGCAAATTAGCCGAAGATTACTCTTATAAATCCCACACGCAAGCCTAGTCACGCTTGCTGTGGTGCTAGCCGCTGCACAGAGCGGGGACAAATTGGTGGCGGGGCAGCAAGGAGACCGAATGTTCAGGTAGTACATAACGAGATTTTGAAAGTTCGGAAGGCATTGGCGCATTACTTGGAGGCTGCCCGGGCACTGAAAGTACCCCGGGTGCTCGGAGTTTTCAGCGGATTCGCAGACTGCCTTTGAGTGCTTTTCGCGGATACTCGCGCAGAACAGTTGGTCTTGGTGGAGCATAATATATCTGCGCTAAGTTCGTCGACTCGAGCGCTTACGCTTGCGGGCATGCATTGTGTAGTTTTCATTATATGGGCCATTGTTTTACTTCCGGCGTGCGCATTTTTCTAAACTGATAATAGCGAAGTGCCTCTGCGCTCTGAAGTCCTTTCGGGGAGCGGATGTTCTCGCACACAAAAATGGCCGGACGCCGCATTCTCTTAAGAGCTCCGCTTCGTCGCAAGACAATCTACAGTTGTTGCTGCTTCAGAAGCTACGTGCAGCTCTGTAAATACGACTCGATTCTCAACTAAACCCCCGAATGAACACGCCTAACTTACCGTGACATTCTACGCTAGCCGGCTGAGGAAAACAGAGAATTAGAGTTGGTCGGAGCCTTGGGAGGACGTTTCTGCCCCAGCGCTGCGGAGGTGGAACCGCCTCGGTACGCCTCGCAGGTTTGCCACTGCTACTGCGCGCAGCTTTTGAAATGAACTATAGCCGAAACAATTTTCCGACGTTGGGCCAGGAATCCGCATCGGAGCCAGTGGCGGCAGGAAGAAACAGTTTCGTGTCGCATCGGATCAGTTCACAGACACTCAAGAAGAGCAGCATCCGAGCTCCCGGTTGTCCCTGAAGCACTTTCACCACTGTTGTTTCTGTGGAAACGTTAGCTCTGACGAAATAAACAACACGCACGCCTAGAAGGCCAGCGTCGGTGGCTAGGCATCAAGCAGCCAGGCTTTCTCTGCGAAATCAGACGTACTTCAGTTTAAGCTCAACCTAACGAAATCAGATCTTACAAATTTCCTGATCTAACGAACAAATTAGGATTTCCCCTCTGGTGCCTATATGGCTCAATGCTTTATATGAACTCCAACTAATTTTAATAGATTCAGCGCCAATTCCCAATTTAACGAAGAATGTCGAGAAACAGACATATTTAAAAAAGGAGAAATTTTGAATGTGTATCGTCAGAGCGCCACGAAGGTTATTGTGCACCTTCAAAAAAAAAATAAGAGGCATGGTTTTGTTTTAACGAAGCTCTACGAGATAAACTCAGTAGTCCCGTGGCCGCAGACCACGCAATCCCGGCCAACACACTTTCCACAATCTTGAAGGGAAAGGACTTCAACATCGATGCCATTTCGTCTGGAATTGCGTCGAAGAAAATGAACCTCAAGACTACCCTGCGCGAGACGTTGAAGAAAGCCCTGTTTACCTGGTGCGAGGATATGAGAGCCAAGAACGTTTCGCTCAGCAGAGAAGTGGTACAACAAAAAGAGCTGTGCCTCGCTCATGTGCCAGGGTGCGACGACTTGAGGGCAAGTCCCGGCTGGCTTATTTTCAGCATTGCTAAATTATCGGCTGGCGAGAGCCGCCGCCGCCGCCGCAATTACGATGTTATGGTAGCTGCTGGGATGGGCCTTTCTTTAGACATGGAATTTAAGGAATCGACTGCATATAAAATGACAGCCCCGATTTCAAGAAGTTCTCGACTGAACTAAGTAATTCCAGGTTCCCGGGGACTTCGTTAGATCAGGTTTTAACTGCATTTTCCTTTTTATTTTTGAAGCCACGAATCACCGTTCAAAGTGTAACGCCTGGACATTTGACCAGCAGAGTACCCTGTGGTGTCACTCCAATCTTATGGTTAATCCGGTAAAAAAGTGAAGTGCAACCAATCAGCTGCTAATTAACTTTTGTTAGCTGAATTGTTCAACATTATTTTGTCCTTAATGTTATGTGTACAGGTGCCGTCAGAAATAATTGGAGCACGGGGGCTGTGGCCGAACCGCACAGGAGAGCCGTGTAGCTGCACAGGCGGTAAACGAAAGGAGCCGAACACGCATGCGCGCCTGCCGACGGCGATAGCCCACCTATGCATCTCAAATCACTTCTTTTAACCTGGCTTCGAGCGATTTGTTCGCAGCATACCGGTCTCAGCGATGGCGCTGATAGCGTACACACGTAAAAATATTAGAAACGAAAAATTGTCACTTCAGATCCCTGAGACATAGAGTTTCATACAATAATAACTAGAGGGAAAACTGGCGTTAGTGTCAACGTGAACATGGCAGCGGCGCTTACGCTTCAATGGGAATGATGGGTAGTTCTGGAACCGGATTGCGTAGGATCGAAACGGGCGTCTGGCTGCGCAAATTGTGTTTTTTGACAAAAAAACTCTTATTCCCCGGTTCTCCGTTTATAAATTACTTGGCGAACAAGAACGTTAGTGATGAAAAACCGGTTTTGTACGAAATAGAACGGCGCGTTTAAATAAAAAGCAGACGCGGAGTCGAGGAGGTTTGTGGAGCAGGTTTGCCATTTGCCGCCAACTACAGCAGGACGCGAACTTCTTTAAAACCTACTTGTAAAAGTTTCGCCGCTGGTGGTTTGTAATAGGAAGAGAAAAGTTTTGTGCTCATAAAAAAAAAAAGAAACCGATTACCTTTGGAGAAGTTATTCTTGCCTGAATTAGTGACAATCATCAAGTTGCGTTCCTATCAGCCGCCGGCGCTGCTGTTCTACGCCGTAGGAGCCGGCGTTCGCACAAAAGGTGTGGCTGTTTCAAACGATTCGCAACCGTCGTCAGCTCGACAATACATTGCTCTGCCGAATGAGCAGCACCGCATCTGGCCGCATCTCCTAATTCGCAGACAACTTCGCCACAGAGAGCGCCGCCATTTGTGTTTTAGTGCTCGCTACATGTGCCGGCAATGAATTGATAACCCACCCAATTCGCAACTCTGGTTATAAAACATTCCACTCAGGGCGGCGTCAGTGCGCGCGCGGCATGCAGTTCAAGGAGAAACGTATTTTTGATAGCTTCTTCCAACACCCCGCGTAGGCAAATGCGTTCATGTAAATCCAAAACGAAAAGGAAACTGCCTTCAATCCATAATAACTTCCACAAGCCATCGAGCGCCAATCCTAATCCAGAACTACCCATCACGCCCATTGAGGCGTACGATCACAGCGCCAGATTCCTGTTATTGTACGAAACTCTATGCCCTGAGATTGCAACGCTTCTCCAGCTGCTCGCGTGCGCTGACAGTGTGTGAGCGACGCAGCCAGGTACCGCCTCTACTATCAGCGCCATCGCTGAGACTAGTATGCTGCCAATAATGCTCGAAGCCGCGTTAAAAGAAGTGGGTTGAGAAGTATAGGACCGGGCGGCCGTTGTATGCATGGAGGAAGCAAAAGTTAGGAGACGGCGCCGCCGGAGAAACGTGAAGCCTATACGTAAAAAGTAAAATCGAAGTCGGCCCAGGCGTCACTGCACCACGTGACCCCACCGCACCGCCTCTGTATGGGCCGCCGCGCTCTTCAATTTCGTCTGCTCGAAACTGCTCTGCGGCCCGTTGTCGCGAAGCCTGCTATATGTTGGTTTTTTTTCCCACGGCTTTTGTCTTCCGCACGTACGCGGCACTCCTTCCCGCACACGGGCATGAGATCGCCGAGCAGAGAAATGCAGGAAGGACGGGGAACAGCTACCGCCAACGAAACACGAGAGATGGCCCGGAGTCGGAGACCGCCGCCGCCGCCGGCCCACCCGACCTTGGAGGGCCGACTGCGGCGGCTTGAGAAAGGGAAACGGCGGAGGGAGCGGCTTCAACGGACCTGGGCTTGCGAAGGCTAGCCTGCGTGACGTCATGCCGTCTCCTAACTTTTTTTTCCTCCATGGTTGTATGGCACCACCGTCGCTTCAGCGAACAGCGCCTCCCGTGGCGAACCGCTCGTCAGTGGAATGCCGGTGGCGGTCAGCGCAGCGTAACTGTGCATGGCTTTCTGTCGTTTTTCTGCGGTGCGGCTTTCAAACCTTACGTAACCCCACGTGCATTTTTCAGATCGGTAAATCTTGAGCGTGGATGTGACGTTTACGAGGCATGCCATGTGTGTGATTTACGCCCATACTCAGTATTTACAAATAGCAGACGACGCTTGCGCCAAGCTGGAAGTCAAGCTGGAAGTGAAAGTTCGTTGCTTCATGCAATTTTTTTATGCCTGCATGCAGTTTCGCGTATCGAGGAGTATACTGCAGCTAAATGCTCGCACAAAACCGGTGTGTGCAACCGATCTAGGAATGCTGCGGCGCTGGCCTTGGGCAGTTGATGACGAAACGTCGTCGACGTCGTGCACAAGCGAAAGGCAAAGTTGGGGGGTGTCTTCTAAGATTTACCTCAAAACAGAAATTGTGATGGACGACGCTGCCGTAACTTCATTACCTACGGCTAAAACGTGTTTAATTTCACAGAAATGCTCTTACTACAGTCATCGGGAATCGTTGATAAAATAAATACCGCATGATAGGAGAACGTTATTGCTTGTCGTGGAGAAGCATTGCTTTACAAGAATTGCAATGGTTGCTGGCTAGTTGGTAAATGGTTTTTCAAAAACCAATTCCTGCGTGGCTGAAGGACGCAAGACAGGAGGGTGCCCAAAACCTGTACTCAGCTTCACAACTGAATGCTGCGGTCGGTTTACAAGCTGCCACCTACGCTTGAAAAATCATGCACACCTTCGTCTAACGACGATGAGGGATTATCGCAAAGCTCTATCGTATGGGTTTCCTTGGTTACCTTCTGGATTTAAACTTTGAGTAGTTGAGCGTCGAATTTGACCAGCACGCAGTTTGGTCTTTTGATCGCAGCGTCTTTGACTTTGACCATTTCCCATTAGATTTCGCAGGAAGAAAGCTTTGCGTTCAACCATAATAATCATTAGACGGAGAGCTAGATGATTTTGCTGTTTAATTTTGAACTTCCATGCCCCCCTTTCCAAATCTAAACTTTGTCCAGCGTGTCGGAAATGTGTCTGTGCTGGAGGACTCGGGCTGATGCACCCATATTTGAGGCACTAACGCGCGTTTTTGGTGTCTTCACCAAGCATTACACGATTTTTACGTACTCTGTAAAAAATACTTAAGCATTCAAAACGCTGCCACATTTTTTAACTATCGGTGCCAGCCTTTAGTCTACGCAGGTGGTAAAACGGGAAGGGGAGGAGGGATGGTGGATGGTTTGTAGCTTGGGCTGTTGAGTTGGTGAATAACTTTGGCTCTTGGTAAAATGACCACCACAAATGTGGGATTTCCACTTCGGCTTTCAGGCTCCCATGCTGTCACAATGTCGCTCACCAAAACCGAAGGCGCAAAGCTCACGGTTACAGAAAGTGTAAACCGCAACATTTCTACGGCTACACGGTAATCCATCTCGTATGCAGGTGCGTTTCTATTTAAAGCACACGTATCGAGGTATCCCAGCGCTAAGGCTGGCGTGAAAACCGCAGTCATTGAAACAAATAATATTGCTAATAGCTTTATTCCTACTCAGATCGGGCGGAGCCAGGCGCAGAGCGCTGCAAAAAGCGCTCGTGTCAATGTAGCCCATTCCCAACCTTACAAGCATCCAATAAGTTTGCGTAGCCGTTAGTGCATTTAAGAAGGAAATATAACTACTAATAGTAGTTTTATTCGTACTCAGAACGGGTGTAGCCAAGCGCAGATCTCTGCAAAGAGCACTCATGCCATTGCAGCCGATACCCAACTCTAGAAGCGTCCGACAAGTTTACGTAGTCATTACTGCATCTAAGAACCCAACACATCTGTCTAGACTTTGTTTCACCGATCATATACGCTCACAACACCACCAAAACGTTCAAAGCACCGAAGCAAACAGTACAAAAACAACGGGAGGCTCTGTAGTCCATTGCACCGGCTCATTCCATGGACGAGGGGAGCGCCGAGTGGTGGCGCCACCCGTCCAGCTGCCCGGTCCCTATAGATGGGGTATCACCGTCAGTAGGCGCGCATGCGTGTTCTGCTCCTTTCGTTTACCGCCGCTGCAGCTACACGGTGCTCCTATGCGGTTTGGCCATAGCTCCCGTGCTCCAATTACTTCTGACGGCACCTAAACATGTACGCATGACGTTGGTGTTTGTTTATACTGCTCGGCCTTTTCCTTCTGCGCAGTGAGAAACAGATTTACAAAAAGCAAAACAAAATTATATGAACGAACTGCTGGAATCTTAAAGAACAAAAGCCACCCTACATCATATGAGCCAACTGCACGGTCAGGCCAAATGCATATACAAGAGTGTGGCACGGTATGAAGCAATGTGTCGAAGCGAAAAAAATACCGGTTCTGGTATACGGTTCTAGTTCGGGTGAATTCATTTCGTTCTGGTTCAGTTTCGGTTCTACTAAATCACGTACCGGACAGGTTCGCGAACCGTTTGGATGAGTTGAATGATCATCTAAGAGAGAACGAAATATTTAGAAGTTCAAAACAACGATAAAAACAAAATACGAAAAATTCAAATTGCCGCAGTTTCCCAATAACAGCGGTGCAATTTCAAAGCAGATTTTAAATAATTGGGCAATTTAAAAACGGACGAAGTAGTTGTGACAATTTACCAGCTACTTTCACACACACGCCTTATTTTATCCTAAAGACAAATAAAGCCAGCGCCAGAAATATGACGGTAAGATGTATTTTTTACCTTTTTCTTTTTATTGTAATCGCAATCGTCACTATGAAATCACCCATAACGCAACCGTCAAACCGTAATGTTAGGCCTGCGTACTGGCGCATATAAATACCAGCGTTTAATACCAGCGGTGTACATTTTTTTATCAGTTGTGGGATATAAGAAAAAAATCCTACAGCAGCCACGTAAATACTACCAATGAATTCGATTGTTTCACCACCTAGAATAATTTGTTAGCTGTCACCTTACCGATGGTGTAAGCTAAAACTTTCTTAAAAGTAACCTTTAGTTAACGCTCAGTCATTACATTATTGCTGTGATCACTGAAATGGAATTTGCGATAGCTATCACGGATGTGTCCGTCACAATGAATGTGTCATATAGTTCCGCCAGACACCCGGCCATCGTTCCGTCCGCTACCAGGCAGAATGTTATAACAGATCATGCCGCCACAAACTGAAAGGTCAATCTAACGCGCGAAGCCCGAGGTGGAACTTTTGGGGGGAGACGCTCTTAAATTCGTCGACAGCAGTGCTCACCCCTCCAGAAGCAGTAGCAGCAGCAGTAGAGTAGCGAGTTCGCCAGTCAATAAAAGTGCATCGCCGAAAACAAATCAAAGCTGGAAGAGATAAAAATGCAGATCAAGCAGAAAGGATCGGCGCTGGGCGGGTGGGACAGTGCAGGACCGGCCTTCCTTTCTATACCATCTCCTTCCCAGACGAAATACTTAGTGCCTGCAAGGTTGAGGGATGTGCACAGTTTCTTACAAAAGAAAAAAGTGCGTGCATAACGCTAACACTTTTACCTGCTATATATTTATTTTTTGTATTTGTTAAAAAACGGGAACTTGTCCGCTTTACCGTTCTGTGAAAACTGGGGTTATACCAGGTTACACGGCATTAGCTTCGTCCGTATTGATAACAAGTTTTTGTTGTGAAAGGTCGAACAAAGGAAAGGATGTGTTTGATTTGTGTTTGATGTGTTCGACCTTTCATTTGCTTATTCGGTTTGTGTTTGCTTATAATGTTTGGTGTTTTCTTATTCAGTTATTATTTCGGGTTTGATTATTCGGTGTGGTGTTTTGCTTATTCGGTTTTGCTTATTTTACTCGTAATAATTTAAAATGACGTGATATGTGCCTTCTCTTTTTGTTGGTGTTGTTTGTTCGAAGAAACACACTTTTTAATAATATTGGCGGGTTTGATGCCCCGATGCTACCACTCTGCTCCGAGGTGCAGCTTATGTTGCACAGTGGTGGGGTAATTTAGACCACCTGGGGATATTTAAAGTGCCTCGACATCTCAACATACGGACGTTCTCGTTTTCCGTCGACATCAGGAAAACGGTGCGGGGGACGGCGATTAAACCTGCATACTTCTGGTGAGCGGCAAACGGCTTAGACAGACACTGAGCAACTTCTGCGGGTCACACTTTTCAAGTATTTACACTTTCCAGGTGTGCAACCTTTGTAAACAAATTATGAAACGCAAAACGTTTGCACGTTTCGGGTGTGGGCTTTTCCCGTTGCACAGTGGATCAGTCTTGCATCCTGATGGCTCATATAAGGTCGCAGCCAGTGAGAGGCAAAGTCGTTTCATATCACCTGCAAGCTGCCGAGAATGAAATTTCGTTTGGACCCACCGCGGCGGCTCAGCGGCCAAGGCGTTGTACTGCTGAGCACGAGGGCGGGAGTTTGATTCCCGGCCGCGGCGGCCGCTTTTCTGGTAGAGGCGAAAAGCAAAAACGCGCGTGTGTGCGAGATTTCGGCACACGTTAAAGATCCCCAGGTGGTCAAAATTAGTCGGGAGCCCTCCACTACGGCGCGCCTCATCGCCTGCGTTGCGTCGGCGCGTTGCACCCTACAATCAATCAATCAATCAATCAATCAATCAATCAATCAATCAATCAATCAATCAATCAATCAAATTTTGTTCGGTCAGCCTAGCACTCTGCTCGCCCTATTATCAGCAGGATACGATTGCTACATTGGTGCACATTCCTTTCCCCTGTTGACAGTGCAAAGAGAGTGTTGATAGTGTTTTGATTGGTCTGCAGGGAAAAGTGTGTGAGAGGGTACGAAGTTGATAGTACGGCCCGGGAAAGGTAAAAGGCCCTAATGGCATTGACTGCGCAATATTAACAACGGATGGCCGAACCGTTTTGTCGTGAGCCGGTAACCGTTATTTCTTTTTTCGGTTCAGTTCCGGTTAGGATTCAGCGTGCTCAAAAAATAACGATTCTGGGTGGCGTTCACTTCCGGCAAAAATACCACTTCGGTTCCGGTGTTCCGTTCGGTTCGGTTCCGGTTCGACACCATGGTATCAAGAACACTTTTGCCTACAAATTCGTGGAAGTCGTATTCCGAACTACTACGGGGTTGTACCTACTATTAAGTGGCATTGTGATCACCGGCAAGGAGTGATACTCAGATTGTCACGGCCTTGCATCTGAAAAAAACTAAACGTTATGGGCCATACATGGTTGTATACAATGGTCGAAGCTCCCGTAAACGCATGCTACTCTAAATCATATTGCATCATGTTCTGCCGCCGACAAAAATATTCCATAAACATGCAAAGCTTACCGCGTTAGAAAAGTCTTTCGTGACAGTTCGAAAAGGAGGCTGCGCTTGTCGGTGAACCCCGACGTTCTGTCGACCGTTTCGTATAAAAGAGGGGAAACGGCAAGTACCAGGAGAACTACTGCTGGTAATACAATGCGAACTCGCCACTCTAAAAGAGAAAACCTCATGCTACATCACGGCGAGCGCTGTTTATACCATTGAGCCACTAATATATATATCCCCCCCCCCTCCTTTACGGATATTCTGCAGCATCTCCAGTGAATTTTTTTGCGTGCTGCCCCTACTACTTCGGCTCTAATCGGGCGCGCGCCCTGTATTTTTTTTTTAAATCACTTTCCGTCCCAGTTGTTTGTATCACTAGTGCGCTCACAGCGCGTCGTTATAACGATGTCAGCAGATGCAGCACAGTTTGCGGTCGCTATCATCGACCGCCGTAGGACCGGAGCAACTTGAGTGGGGTGGATAGAATGAAAAGGACAGCCATCGCCGAAATAAGCGCTGCATTTTGACTGCAATGGTTATTAGAACTTTTTTTCAATCTTCCTGAGTTTACGCTCGCGGAAAATTGGAGCGTGTTTACGGAGGCTTCATTTACTCTACTGAAGTTCGGACTTTTCCGCAGTTTCTTTGCAGACACGAAGCCCGGAGCTTTTCCATTTTCGTTTTGTTTTTGTAAGGAACATTATGTTCCGAAACAACATTCAATCGTGGTGGGTGTATTGCACGGACAGTTTCCTGCACTAAGGAATCAGCTCGCTCGTTAGCTAATAAATACAAGAACACTTGTGATTGTTTTCCAGAGCCCCACAATCTAGGTGGTTTAGAGCGCTGTATATCCAACGCACCATCGTGGCGCACACTGTAAATGCGAGGAAATAAAGCAGATTCTTTGAACTATACAACCACCGAATTTAGTAGAGTTACTTTCTGCCACGGAGAAGGAAGTATTCTCCGTGCTTTCTGCATAAAACACCGGCAGTTTACTGGCGATTTCTTCCATTATATGCGTGTTATTTTAGGGAAAAAAACGTATTTTTATAGCAGCGGTACCAATCGTGGTTTCGTCTTGCTATCAGGCGAAGAATTGCTTGTGCCAGTTGCAGTCGGTGTTTGCTATCGGCAGTCCGAGCTGACGCACAGCCCGGCCTACCGCGGCCTGCTGAGGCGACTGGCGTGCTGGTGACGCCATCCAGTTTGTCCTGGTTCCCGTGTGCTGCGCCCATGGGTCGGCAAAACAGATGCTGTATTCGGGTGGTCGCTCTGATACTCCGACTCGGAGTACGCCGATGCGCCGCTTCCCCCAATCCGAGCAAGAGTCACCGCTCCCCAACCGAACGCGTACCAGATCTTGGAGTAGCACCACAGAACAGGGCGCCGCGGCGCGGCCAAAACGGCAACTGCAAACAGCCAGGCCGGCCAAGGTGTCTCAACAAATGGCGGCCTCCGTATCGGACGCGTTAGCTCCAAGCCAAAGTTCCCCGACATCAGCCGAGCGCCTGTTATTCGCAATGATTGAAGGTAATAATAGGTGTGCACAACCTTGCGAACGTATTCCTGCACTTTGAACACCGGAAGTGGTTCGGCGAACAGTTCGGCGAACTTCACAGCGTAAACGTGCGAGTCGTCGTCGTCTGAGCTGCTGTCCTCCTCGGCGTCGATTTCGAGCTGCAGATGTAGCGGAGACGGCTCCCCTACACTCAACAGGCGTCTCCGTTTCGACATGATGCGGAGAATAGCACGAGGAGCAAAATCGTCGAAACACTCCCACAACTAACCGCTGTCGAGGCCTCAGCACAGAAAGGGAGGATTCAGCGAACGCCACCGGCTGGGCAGGCGAGCGGGGCGAGCCAGAGGCGAGCCGCGGCGGCCGGGGTCACGTGACCCAATCGCCTCCGGATTTCGGCGGCACTCCAACTTCGGAGTCTGAGCAGTCGGAGGTGCTCGGAGTGGAGTACGACGCTCTGAGACGACCAACCGAACATACGTCGAGCGCTTGATTTCGACCAACCGAACACGGAGTCGCTTTTCGGAGTGCTCTAGAGCGCTCTAAAACGACCACCCGAATACAGCAAGAAAGAACTCACTCAAACTTAATCACAATTTTTTTCATTCGCGCTGTACTCAATCAAACTCAGACTCAAAAAGCTCGTCTGTTCACAAAATCACTCGTACTCACTCATCAAATACTCATTTGTAATCATACTCACTTGTACTCAAACTCATTTGTCCTCACGAGTATTCGTACTCAACCTGTACTCATGAGTACTCAATCTTCTGTACTCATGAGTACTACTCATTCTGCACTCTTGAGTACTCAATCTGTACTCATGAGTACTCAATCTGTACTCATGAGTACTCAATCTTCTGTACTCATGAGTACTACTCATTCTGCACTCATGAGTACTACTTATTCTGCACTCATGAGTACTACTCATTCTGCACTCATGAGTACTCAATCTGTACTCATGAGTACTGAATTTGTATTACTCACGAATAATCATCTTATCTGCACTGTTAGCTAGGTCGTATCCCGAATGGAATAATAACTAGAAATAAATAAAATGTTTAATTGATTAGAAAAACACAGGTTACATATATATCAGGACAGAGGAAGAAAACGCCTGACGCGGTGCCCTGTCGTAGGGCGACTTACTGCGCGAAGGCACGTACATGTGACTCGAAACGTAACGTAAGCACTCGCGTTGCGTCTAGCGTCTCCTCTTGCTCTCAGGAATAAAAGAACGAAGTCTTGGCCGGGTCGGGCTCAGGGGAGCTCGGGGCTTGTCGGTGCGGCCGTGGACGTAAACTGCGGTTTTCTGCGTGTCTTCGGGTGGCAGCTTTTGTCATCCGTTTTCGTTTCCGGGCGCGCTGATACTCTCGTAATCGTGCTCCGTATCCAGATCACTGTCTGCTTATTCACAGATGCTCGATACTGGCGTTTGTTTTTTGTTGTTCTGGATACTAGAAACTTCGTTAAGAGGGTGTTCGTCTCGTTGAGTTTCGGTGAATTTCAAATCTGCTTGATTTTATTGTGTGTGTGCCGTGGGATTCACTTCGTAAGACCTGATCTTGACTTCCGTCGGCGATTGTGTTCGTGTAGCTCGTCGCGTTCATGTGGAGGTGTAGTCGTCCGGTTTGTCCGGTGGCGAGCTGCGCTGTGTATACGGATGGCATAGTTCGGCGCGTTGAGGACGTTGCTTGAATTGACGTGTGCGTTGCGTATGGTGCGGGAGCCGTTTGGCTTTTCGTTTAGTGTGCGGTAGCGTGGCGTTTTCGTAGGGTGCCATGACTGATCGGTCAAAGTCGTTGCGGCTCCGTGCTCGCAGTCGCCGTGGTTGTTTCGGAAGTGAAACCGTTGTGGTGGGGAAGCGGGCATAGTTCGTGCCGTTTGTTCGGTCCCACATTCCTTGGCGTCGCAAGCGTGACTTCATCGTTAGGGCATTCGATGCCTTCGTCTTGATCGGGTTCATTCGTTGCCGTTCTTGCCGTGTCCGTGTCGTCGCTCAAGCCCTCGTCTTTTGCCCGTTGTTTCGAGAATGCTATAATCGCTATCTCTCCCATACAAGCAGGCTCCGTTCGTCCCGAGTCCGCTTGCTCGCGGTTGCGTCCTCTTATACGAAATGGTGTTTGTCGTGTGAGTATCGGTCGGAGCGCGGGTGCTGGGATCTTGTTCGTTCTGGCTCGGACATGCCGCATGCGCTGGCCGTGTCGTTGCTCGTTGACGGACCTACGTCCACGAGTGTTATGTCATTCTTCCACTGGACATCGGGCTGGAGTAGCGGGTGTCGGAGAGCTCGTACGTTCCGGTAGGGTTGAACCGCGTGCGCTGGGTCTTCTGTTGCTTGTGGCCAGGTGATTTCTGCGGTTGTAACATTCGCTGGCCAAGTCCGGATAGCAGCAGTGGGAGCGAGGGATGTCGGGAATAGCAGTTTTCTCCGTGTGTGCTGGTGTGGTGGCGTTCCGGGCGCTGTGCATTTCGTTCGCCGTGGTCAGCTCCACTGGTTTAAGTTGGATGTCGTTCGTCGCCTCTGGCGCGTTTCGTGCGCTCTGCGTCTAGTTTTATCTAGGAAACTCCCCTATAATTGGTGTGCGGTCGTTCGCCATGTATGATGCATTTCGGCCGCCGTGCGTCTTGCTCGCTTGTCGTGGCCATATTCACCAATCCGGATGTGATGTCGTTGGTTGCGTGGACCGGAGCCGGGACAGCATGAGCGAAAAATGTACGTACTGGCTCCGTTGCGTTCCGTGCTCTCAGCGTTCCGTTCGTGTACGTCTGTACCGGAATTAGCGGGTGCCAGGAACGTGGTGTCTTCTGGCTCGTGCACGCTGCGTACGTTGCGCGTCTCGTTGCTTGTTGCTGGAATGACCTGCGCGTGGGCAATGTAGCTCGTGGGCGATGTAGCAGAGCAACGTGTGTTCGTTATCTCGCCAGAAATGCACTGACCTTCGATGCGTTTCCGTAATCGTGGCGATTACCTGGGAGAGGTGCGGTGAGCACGTAGTCACAATTTTGCATGCGTCGTCTCGTTCATGTGCGTGCCGTCGTGCATTCTGCCTGTGTCCGGATCTCGTGCATTCCAGGCACCGTGGGAAACGTGCGGCCGGCTCTCGCCAGTTGTCTCTGAAAACTTTCTTGTTCATCACGCGGCCTCCTGCTCTCAAACAGCGCCACTTGCAGGGTCCTCTGCCGTTTGTTGTCGGAGGCAGCCTGAAGTAGCGTTGGCACATTCGTTCGTTTGGAGAGATGGCGACGTTCTCCATTGTCCTCTAAAAGACGCAAGACGATTTCGTCCTTACGGTCAGAGCGTACCCTCGTAATCGTAGTGCGCCCACCAACTGCTGTTTCTTCGCAGAGCATAGGACGTAGCGTTCCGTTGAAGTCAGCGGTGTGTCGACCACCGCTGACATGGAGATTGGTGTAAACACACATGCATCATCTGCAAAATATCAGCGGTAAATACAGCCTAGAACAAATTTAAAATAAATTTTAAAGTGTGCGAAACGCAACCGAGCAGCCAGCGGAGGACCTCCCGCAATCGACAATCCCTCGATATTTTGTAAATAAACAACATCAACACACGTCACGAGTTTGTGTTGGCTGCTTCCGCACTGCCGGCGTTTCTCGCCGGCTCGCCGCTCTAATCGGAGGTCGGAGCTTCTGCTCTCGAGGAAAGAATTACCCAATCGTTGGCGGCAGAGGCGCGGTGATTTCGTCGGCTCATCGGGCAGCTGGCCGCGATCTAAGTTCTACAGTGATTGCATTCACTCCATTTTTATTGCTTTTTATTGGACTGGATGCGAAAAGACGCCGGGGACACCTAAAGCGCACTGAGCGAGCCGCACTATCGCTGCGCAGGCTGATGAATGGATGTGAACATTTATTAACTGATACATTACAGAGAGGTAGATTGGAGGCGGCGGCCACGGCTGCGAAGTGGTGCAGGCTGGTGCAGGTAGCTCGAGCGATAGCTTGTTACTGCTGCACTATAAATGGCACCCAAGTCCCAAACATGCAGCACATATCAGAAAGGAGTTATTAATTCGATGACGGGTTGCATTAACAACCGTCGTCTCCATCGCCTACGACAGCGGCAATCGAATATCCGCCGCAGTGCTAAGCCGAACGCATCTGTAGGCGGACCTGTAGGCAAACTGGCCGGCTGCTCCCAGCGCTATCTTCCCATTCAATGTCTAGAGCGTCACGCGAGGTTCCTAGCCGCGGCAGCAATTAGCACTCGCAGCGCCTGCGTCACGTCCATGGTCACTTTTTAATTAAGCGGGTCACGAGGTCAGTGCGTGGGGAAATTCGCAGAAACTGCCGGCGACGCGGATTCGACAGTGCTACAGCAGTTCTGCTCTGTGATATCTGTCCGACCGTCACTTGGTTAGCTTTGTTCACACAAAATCTCGCGTTTCGCGGCGGCCGCTGAACCCGAAACTACGACTGGCCGCATTGAAAACGCCTCTAATAAACAACCGCCGCACGCTGTGAGCAAATTAGGTTTCCACACGTGATAAGTAGGTCATTATATAGCTGCTCATCGCAACAAAAAACCGAGATGCAAAATTTTTGTGTCAGTGCCCTTTTAAGGTATCACTCGTATCACTTATTTTTGGTCAAACGCCACAACAGCCCGCCACAAGCATCACACACACATCAGAAACGATTACCGCACAAAACATATCTTCTGTAAGAAAATACAATAGCAGCCCAACAACCTCTTGCAAGCATATTTCGAGGTATCCGCGCAGCTGCAAGCACAGGATGTTGACCTCCAGCACAGCGTCCGGGCAGGGCGACGGCACAGAAATCGCCAACTGAGCAATAATTAGCCGCTTCCAGTTTGTAGAGTCGAGAGACAGCTTCTCTTCCTTCATCAGACGCACAACTTGAGGCACAACGAAGCAAGATAGAGGTATTGCGAAATGGGTCGACAAAGGGCGGCAGTATCTATCTTCACAAAGACAACAGATCACGTCGAGGTTACCCCTATTTCGCTCGTCCCATCCACTGCGTCGGAAGATGCGGTTCCAGCAGAACGCCAGCTGCGGCCGCTGGTGTTTCCCTGTCGTCTTTCAAGCACCAACCCATAAGTGCAAAACCCCAATTATTTAATGATATGTGACTCCGCAATTTAATATCAGTAACAACTAAGCTTGCAACCCGTCACGCACGGGTTGCAAGGTGCTGAAATGGAATGTGTGTATCAGCTCCGCTGTGGTTTTACGTTCATTACTTGATTGGCTTTCTTATCGGGCCCGTGTTGCTGTCACGCTTTTGTTTATTACGAAAGAGGAACGGGCGACTGCAATATATAGCGCTACGCAGCACGAAGTTTCAAGTTTCACGGCGCAACCGCCACAAGTTCTCCCTCCCTGATGTGTTAACCTCTTGGCTAAGGCTTGCGTGTTCCTAACGGGGCGCAAGGAAAGGCGTCAGGGTGGCGCTGGTGGCGCGCCGCTTCTTTCTTTCTCTCCAGGGATGCTATCACTGTTTCTAGGGGCCATACTATCACGGTGCTAGGAAAGGAGCTTAGGGCAACAGCAATGGGATGCCTCTCATTGGTCGATGGCGTGGGTTAACCGAGGTCAGCAACACAAACAAACAAAAAAGCGGATTTTTCGCCGCCTTGTGCCGTCGGTTGCACACCCTTTCTTTTTACTTTCACGCTCGCGCTCCCGGTGCCGGCGCTCCAGCGAGGCGGCTCAGCGAAGATGAAAAAAAAATCACCCTTCTGATGCATTTTTGACGCCGCGCTCTGGCGTTTTTTTATTTATTCTTACTTTCATGACGTACGGTTCTCCTAATAGCTCGAAAGCGCGGAAACGTTTTAATTGTTGTGTGCTACACTGTACATATAAATAATGCACTGTCGACGACGGTAGCGTCAGAAACCTCACGGCTGTTAGCCAAGCTACTATGGTTACGGTTCCGTGTATAAATCATGTCTGTAAATAAGAACGCCCGAGACTCCATGTGTCTTCGAAGCTCGCGGGGTGCTGTAGCCTGAGATTTTCACTTTCACTTTCATATCACTTTTGTATTTATGTTTGGGTTCAAATATCCCTAATGTTTTATTTTTGTTGAACAACGCTCGTAAATAGGACGCATGGTACCAGCTTTAGTAGCGAGGGAATATTTTGCCAATATGAAGCTCTCGATCAAGTATTATTTTAACTTTTGGCCGAGCGGCTGAATCGCGGGGCAGTTGGCCAGTTGTAGAGAGGGCACATTATGTACACAAAGATACTTAAAGGGATACTGAAGCACTTTTTACAAAAAAAGAGCTTTTGCTCCCATTTTATCATTTTTCATACGGCGAACTCGAAAATCAAGTTAAAACTTGGCATAAACTATTAAAAAGCACTTAATTTTGGCAAAAATGAACAACGGGTGCCTAGGGGCATGTGGCGAACCTCACCGCCGTTCGTGATTGGTCAAGTCTTCGTGACGTCGTCGTGAGGACCCTCGGAGGAGGCGGAACATGAAACGCGTTCCCAGCGGGTCGTCGCGGTAGAAAACGCTGTATTTGCATTTGTGTAATTGATCCCACGATGGCCAGTCCGAGTAGTGGTTTATCGTACACCCGTACTGTTCGAGCCTCTCGCCCGTGCACAAGCGGCGACGGCGACAAGTGCCGGCGACGAACAACACTTCCGAGGAATACGTGTCCCAACCGGCAACGTTCACTCGCCTGGGAAACAGCTGAGTCGCCAAGCCATCGGCCAACTGCCGAGTTGCCCGACCGCGCTGTCATACTACGCCGACGGTGAAACAAACACGTCGGCCGATGGAAAGTCGCCGTAGTGTGACTGGTTCGCCGACCGAAGAAGCCAACAAAATCGGTCACCCGACCGGTCGCCCGACGCGTCGTCGGGAATCGACCGAGAAGCGAAAACTGCTCCCCGACAACATCCGTGCCGCAATCAATGCGGCTCTATTTTGATAGTTTCTGGAGTGTAATAAACTCAGTAAGGTCCACGAAGCTAGCCCATGCAACTCAACACTAGCGCTAATGCAATCCGTATTTTGGCTTTCGACGCTTCGGCTGGGCTCTTCGGCGTCGCCGCTACCCCGGAGCTGCAAGCTGTAAATGGTGTGCGATCGGCTCGCCTGTAAAAAATGTAAGGTCAGTTTCGTGCAGAAGAAGAGTTACGTAGGGTAATTTGGGTAATAAGGCATCAATATCGGCCAAGGTTTTTCATGTGAAACGTAAAACCAAAGTACGACAAGCTCTATCCCCGCAGTGGGAAATCGCAGTCGCAGCCGCGCACACACATTTTTGCGAGCGTTTTCGCGAAGCAGCGGAGTTGATGGCGATAAGCTATTGTGGGGGCTTCGGGGAACCTTGCTGTGCAAGCGCTATTTAAGAAATTTCAGTTTACCAGCCAAGAATTCTGTAAACCAGCTAGTAAACACCGACGTATGACACGGAAGGATGGGCCTCCATCTATTACCTAGGCTATTTTGCACCATGTCGCCATTTGTGCGGTGGCGCAGTGCTCTCGCGCGTCGCGCCCGTGCGCTCAACTTCGCGGATTCAATTCCCGCCGAAGTCTTTTTTTTTTTAGGGGGAATGGTTTGCGTATGCAATTTGTGAATCATTTTCTGCGCTGATTTTGAGAAGCAACCACCTTTTCAATGGAAAATTTCCTTCGAAACATGCAAGTGGCGTCTTGAGCCACAACAATTAATTTCCCTTTTCTCGCACCGTGTTTCTCGAAAATGCGGTACCATGGTGCAAAGTATATATCCTTCTTTATTAGAGGAGGTTAAATATCTGCTGACGTACGCACTAATTTATATGCAAATTTTAAGTGCTACAGAGGTCTTTTCACCGGGGGTTCATGATAACATCCATATTATTACTGCCGCGGCACCAGCGCACAGCTCTTTTTTCTTTGTCCGTGATCCAACAAGAAGTTCAGGAGTACATACAGTACAAGCAGCGCACACGCCAGTACGCACCAACGGCTTCAGTCGTGCAGCGGCGACACGATACTCCAATTTTGATTACAGAGAGCCGCTCCTCACATGTTTTTTGCGACGTCACCACTGCTGTTCCAGATTTTAGAGCCGATATCCCGCCGCTGGGGCTTTTGTAACTGCAGTGGCGTCGTCACTTAGTTCAGCATGAGCTATATTGAAACGCTTTGGTCAGTAGTGGTCCCTTCTGAGGCACTCATATCACGATAAGCATGTTTTCATAACAGGTGTTCATGCGCGCACTGCGTTACAATGACCGACGAAGGAGATTGCTGCTGTTGCCAGGAGATACGGGAGGTTCGAGAGAGGCAAAGGCACCCCAGCTTGCTCGGCACGATTGTGAAGCAGTACAACGCAGCACTGAAAAAGTTTCCACTACTAGTTGCTAAATAAAAACAAAACACAGCACGGGGCCCAGGAAAGCTAACGCTGGCGGAGGGCACGCTGAGAAAGGCAGCAGCAGGGGCCGAACACTTGCCGCGGCGGCCGATCGCTCCTTACGACGACGTCACCACGACCCCTTTCACTCTCGTGCCGTCCTCCTCCCCTGCGCTCCGCGCGTCGCGGGGGCGTGGCGATGGCGCTTGTTTATTCGCCTATTACGCCGCTATTTCAACCAAAAAAAAAAGAAAAAGACCTCATAGGTTACGTGTTTAAGGTCAACGCTTCCGAATTTCTGTGTATTCAGCAAATTGAAAACTGCCTCAGTTTCTCTTTAACGGCGTCCCCAGTAGCTCCCATGTATAAAGCGGGGCGTGATATTAGGTGGCAGTAATAAATTATCTTTATGACGGACACAGACAGACAGACTGACAGGCCAACATTGTCGCGCTCAAGTGGCCAAAGAAAGGTTATCGTCTTTAAAACCAACTGGAAAGAGACGCTGCCGCCACTGTTCCGCATTCTGCGAACATTGCGCAACCATACCCCTCGCAACCGCCACCAGCCCGCAAAGTAAGAGATAAATAAAAAGACGAAAACCGGCTACCACGCGAAAAGCCAAAGAGGGAGGTCCCGCCACGAGAAAGGGACAGGACAGGGGCGCTACGCGTCGTTGTGTCTATTTCCGTTAACAGCACGGTCAAAACCCACACGGGTCTGACTTTAATCACTAATTTTTGTATGCGTGCGTGTGCGGTTAACCAGAGCGCCCGACACAAATGTGCTGCACCTGGCGACGCGCCGACGGTGGGCCCGATTTGCGCCTCGGTCAAACAGCCCGCGGCAGACGTGCCGCAAATTGGCGGCGCGCGGCGCTGCCGAGTCTACTCTCCTTTTCCCATCGAGGTGGCCGCACCAAATCATGCCTGGGATGACCGGCCCGAAAAAGACACGCAGCGAGTAGACCCTGGAGACGGCGCCGCTGAGTCGCCTTCCCTTTCCTGTCGTGGCTCGGCGGACGCAATCACTTCGCCTTCAAACTGCGGCCAGTGATAGTCCTGATTAGAAAGATTCGAACTGCACGCGGCTGCGGCGGAACCCCGGGGGTATAAAACCAGCCCTGAAGCAGTGGCTCTGCGGCGGCATTTTATCAGAGGCACTGAGTTGACAAGTGCTATCGCCTTTGTGCGAGCCATGTAACGCTCTTGCTACCTTTGTATGTATTGCATATAAATGCAGCTTAAAATCACCGTCGGCTCGACAACTTCATCGATCTGCTCTGCGCCGCGTCGATGGCGGACTGAGCAGGGCAACGTCGCAACAGTGGTGACTGAGCTGGAATGGCCCAGTCTCAACAGTGTGTGTGTCTGTGTGTTTTTTTTTTTTTTGGGGGGGGGGTCGTGGAGCGGGTACCGCTCGCAGTCAAGAGCCACAGTGTACCCAGTTGCTGCCTATGCTTGGCAGCCTTTACAGCACTGTCCAATTGCTCTCCCGTGCTTTGTGAACTAGAAAACAAAGTTTGCAGACGCGTTTTTCGGAGGCCTGATAGCTTGTACTGACGTCGCTTTATTACCGTGTTGGTGCCTCGGTTGCACAGTGGAAATCTGCCGCTCTTGTCTCGAGCAGCGCTGACGAAGCTGACAGATATCGTTCAAAAAGTGCGGTGGTGTCGTTATGGGCAAGCAACATGTTTTACGAGACGTTCCAAAACGCGAGCTTAAGCTTGAACCCCAACGTCTTGTGTTTCCATTCATCATATAAAAACGGCCCCTTCACGAGGCCTTCCACAGTGCGAGCTTAAACTCGGCAGTAGTTGCTAGCGAGGGGTGGTCGCCCCGCCTGTAAACAGTAGTGAAGGTAGGGGAATAACAACCACCGAAATTCACCGTCATCGTCAGCGCCCTCATTACACGCTGGCATAAACGAGAAGCGGCGAATGGGCTTGCAACTCGAAAGTAAAGCCATTCGAAACCAAAACGCTCCTCCAGCGGCAAGATTCCAGAGCTCTTCGACAAAATATGCGAGGATAAACAAAGCGTCGCAAGCGTTCAACTGGATATTATGATGTCCGATTCACAACTCACAAACGTACTTAGGTGTACCCGGATATTTTATTTCCATTTCTGGGGCAAATTCCACCGCCGCGGTTGCACGGTGGGGCTGTATGCTCACTTGTAAATGGCACTACACGATACCATATTACTGCCGAACCTGAGCAAAATGTTTCAAAACGGGAACCTAATAAAACCATATGGGCGCACGTACATCAGCCAAATTGTCGCTTCAATACGCACAGCGGAATGGTGCGGACAATTTAGGTGAGACAAACGTTACAAACCACGCAGTCGGTTAGACGCCAGTTACGTAAATTAACTGCGACTGTTGAAATGAGCGGTTCGGCTCACGAAACGACTACACAGCGTGACATGCGTCAACAAAAACTTCTGAAGACCGAAAACGAGGGACTTCAGTACGCCTGTGCGTGCATTGTTAGCAGGCCCCACTGCCTCTCCCCTGAAACAACTGGAAGGGAGCAAGCGCAATAAAGCCGCTACGCGTTCACAGGCCGCGTCAACAACAATAACTGCGGCAGTCAACAAGTGCCATAGGAGCAGAGCAACTGCGGCCGCGTATGCCGCCGGGCCCTCACCCCCTCGTTTTTCCCTCTTCACCGCGACCCCTTTGCGAACGACCGCCGAGAAACGCTTACAGCGCCAAACAGTGACCGGGAAAGGAGGGAGGTGCAGTTTTCGTTGTCTAATTTTACCAATCTTGACAGTTAAGCTGCACAGCGGCACCGCTAAATGTTTGCGACTCGTACACGCACGTCCGGACTCGAGCTCGTGATAAAACTTGTTTTTGCACTACTGTACTCATGAGTGCATATACTCATGAGTGCAGGCACTCGGAAAACCAGTATTCATGAGTATTGTACTCATGAGCGCAGTGTACTCATGAGTGCTGTGTACTCGTGAGTACTGTGTACTCATGAGTTGCTGTGTACTCACGAGTACTGTGTACTCACGAGTACTGTGTACTCATGATTACTGTGTACTCACGAGTACTGTGTACTCATGAGTACTCATACTCATTAGTACTCAAACTCATGAGTACTCATACTCATGAATACTGTACTCATTAGTACTCATACTCATGAGTAGTGTACTCATGAGTACTGTACTCACGAGTGGTGGACTTAACCCGCCGCGGTGGCTCAGTGGCTAAGGCGTTGCGCTGCTGAGCACGAGGTCGCGGGTTCGATTCCCGGCCGCGGCGGCCGCTTTTCTGATGGAGGCGAAAAGCAAAAACGCCCGTGTGTACGAGATTTCGGCGCACGTTAAAGATCCCCAGGTGGTCGAAATTAATCCGGAGCCCTCCACTACGGCGCGCCTCATCGCCTGCGCTGCGTCGGCGCGTTAAACCCTACAATCAATCAATCAACGAGTGGTGGACTTACCCCTGTACTCACTCGTCATCGTACTCACTTTTTTTTCTGGGTGTGTACTCACTCATCATCGTACTCACTCGTGAGTTTGAGTACAAATGAGTACAAATGAGTGTACTCACGAGTGAGTACGCCGACCTATGGCTGCGCCTTCTCTGCGCGATTTCGCACCGCCCGCAGCTGCAGCAGCTCCAGGTTGAGAATTGAAGGCCAGACCGTAAAAACAATGCAAAACCTTCTCCTCACATGGCAAAGATCAGCTCTAACTATAGTGAAACCTGCAGGTGTTACTTCACGGCCGTAAACGTTATCGTGTAACCATGACTCAGTTACTCCGGCAATGGGAGAGTGAATGAGTGGAAATAAGTGAAAGGAAATTGGGGGAAAAATTAATTTATCTTCTGGCATTAACATTCAGCATGCGCAAAGGCTCATGTAGGTTATTGGGGCGTTCGGGTGTTACAGCAGTGGTTTTGGGTGCGTCTTTTGATGGGCTAGATGGAACCCTGATGAAGGGGTCAGTATTATCGTCCCAGTCGTAGAGAACGTGATCGATAAACGCGTGGTCGAAGTTTAAGTGAATGATCGATCACTAAAGAATTTTATCTGTGTGTTTTTGACGGTCCGCTGCGCTCCCGACGGCCAGATCAGCACAAGCGGAGCGTCAGCAGCAGAGAGGCTTTTAGCTAACCGATAACCACATTTTCCAGGATGGAGACTATTTCGCGTCATTTGGCGTCACTGTTCGTTCCCGGTACATGTGAAAACCAAAACTTATTCCAAAAGGCAATATAAGAATTGATATTTTGGTGACTTAAATAAAGCGAAATACCGCGTTTATTGCTTTATTTTACATTTTTATGCAATTTATTCGCTTACAAGATATAATGGTATTTAATAATTTAAACGAAGCTGTTCAACTTTAGAATAGCCAACACAAGGTCCTCTTTCTGGGCGCTGCATAGAAGTACGCTCGCGCTTCGCTCGAGTTTTTCGCTTCAATTCTAAACGTCGTTGAAGTGTGTGACATCTATGCCTATTCGGAAGCGCTTTCGCGGTTTCGTCGCTCATGTTTCAACTAAATAAACGGAGTCCGCAGTAGTGCGCTCGCCCATATAGGAGGCTATGGCTCGTCTCGCTGTGCGCAGCCATCTTGGAATTCGCGCGTAAGCGAAGCTGCAGTGGCGGTCCGCTCACCGTGTCGGGTGAGTGGAACGGAGCTCTGGTCCGGTAACGCCGCTTGCGCCGCAGCGTGCCACGCATGCGCAATAGCGTTCCCGCTTGCTATCGAAGCGGAGCGGACCGTCAGAAACGGCCATCTACAACGCTCTACAATCGCGCAAGGGCGTAGCTACTTCACAAGTTTTTTTTTTCCTGATTGTAATTATGCCTATGGAAAAGTCTTCAGAAATACGAATGTCAGAATCTTTAAGTCTGGGGCCATTTTCAAGGACGCTCCTTTTTTCGCGAAAGTCAAGCAGTTCCATTATAACCAAGACAGGGCGATCAGCATGCTTCCGGCCAATCCTGTGGCAGCTGTACACAAAAAACATACAAAAGCACAAACGCACGAAATGCACACGTATTTGTTTGTCTCACCGTTTGGCAACGAATGTAGATATGGCTTCGAGATTACGTAGTGAAACTTAGTGAATACTGATGGTTTACCCTAGCCAACAAACATGGGTCTGTCTGTTTCCCTTCCGTAAAAACCCACGTATGGACAACAGAGAGGCATTCCATAACCTTTACAACTTCCCTGTGAGCTAATCATGACAATTAAATAAAACTCGGCGTGACGATAGAGTCGTTTTAAAGGCTGATTTCCCCGTACTTTGTTGTGGGATAGTATCGATAGAAATTAAAGCAGTTCCACTCAGCATGAAAACTGTCAAGTGCGGAGCACTGATTCGCCATAGAGGCTGTGGCGCTCTCTCTTGACTAGTTTCAGTACCAGCCCGGCGTTGATACCGCAAGTAGTCACGAGAGGGCTCTGAGCCCCTGAAAGAGCCTATAAAGAGACACTGGATTGAGTTTATATTAATTTGGGTTTTATAATGCGTTAATTAATACGCAGTGTCTAGAGGGCCGTCCGACGACACTCTAGCTCAGTGCTGCAGGCACGGCTCGAGTGCCGTCCGACGACATTCGAATATTTAAGATAGGCTAGCACCGACCGAAGCGTCTGTCGTGGTAGAGTACAGGATCTGTCCTAGCCTCTTGATACCAAGTACGGTGGTTCGAGACCGGCTCTTACATTGCTTTTTTTTTCATCTTTATATTGGACTACAATTTTTACGGCTTGGGTTCGTTTTGGTGTTTTAAATGATTTCTTTGTGTGCGTTAGGTAATGTTATGTTATGCTTAGGTTAGGTTGCCCGGCTTTACGTTATCTAGAGCGACGTAGTGCCAGACACGGCAATTTTGTTACGAAACAACGGTGGACGTCGATATAGTGGAGTGCTTATGATACCGTCGGACGGCACTCTAGACACGGCCTAATTAATATTCCTTCGTTATTTTTAGTTACTGCGTACTTATTCGCGCCCTAGCAGCAGCAGCCTCTGTTCCAACGGCGCAGCGCAAAGATCACACTTTGCATATGAGCAACGTGTGTCTGTGTGGACTAATGGGATTGACATCGGCTTCGTAACGCGAGGGACCCTGGTTCGATCACGACGTGGGCAAGCGGTGATCGTTTCGAAGGCTTTATTTGAGTGCGTGACGCCGCATGACCCGTTAGGTTTCTCTACGGTGGCTAGATATTGTGACCTCGGAGAGCTACGACGACAAGCCGGGCCCCTAAAGTGTTCCACACTTAAGGAAGAGTTGCAACCATTTTAGTTAACTATACTCCTCCCTTTGATGCCTATGTATTAGTAATGTTGATGCCGGGGAAAGTTCGTTAACCATATTCTTGAACGAACAGCGCGACAGACAAAGACGAAGGGAAGACGAGATACACAAGCCCTGAATGTGTCTCTGTGCCTCGTCTTTCCTTCGTCCTTGTTTGTGGCGGTGTTCATTCAAGTACAGTGAAAGCTCGTTAGTTCGAACTGCAATAATTCGAATTTATGGATAATTCGAACTCACGATTTGGACCGGCCAAGATTCATAGGAGTCGAAAGAAGCCCGTTTATTCGAACCCGAGTAGACTCTGCCACGGATAATCCGGACTAGGCGCCGCCACGCCGTCGCCTTGGCGTCTGGCACACGGCCAATGAAAGGCACCCTGTGCCTACACACCACGCCGCGTAGAACGCATAAAGTAAAATAGGGCAAAACCAATCAAAGTCCCACATGGCGGACCTTTTGGAAGACGTGTTCTTCGCGAACTATACTGACGAGAACGCGACTACAGTGGTGTCTGTGGTGCGCTGCGAGGTGAGTGCATCATGTCTCAGGTTAGAAGCCCAGAACTTGTGGCTGCCAATGCCGACGAGGGGGACGACAACGAAGCATGTGGAAGGATGGAATGCCGCCCATGTTTTCTTCAGTTTTCAAGAAGGTGAATATAAATCTTTTCGCTACACTCGTTTGTTAGAGCAAAAAAGTCATGCTTGTCGCCTTAAGCGACAAAAGGAGGTCCGCAGTCGCGGGATTGTACAAGCACCAAAGTGCTGACATGCCCTACTGCGCCAGAATTGCAGTGTACTATTGTTGATATTTTCTCTCTTTAGTCATAACTTTCATTCATTCGAATCGAGATGGCGTCCCCGTGTGGTTTGAATTCACAAGCTTTGACTGCATATGTATGAAAAGAATACGATAATTCTGTAACGTTTACGACTTCGATGTAAACTAGCTAATTACGACAAGTAAATGAAGCTCGGTGCAATGATAAAGTCATTTTAGCGAAACATTTTCGTGGGATTTTTTTGGGGAAAGCTTCCATGAAAGAAGGGTTACAGCCGTTTTCAGCAACCACTCCCCTCCCATAGATAACCATGTATTGACAGCCGACAGGAATTCTGAAACGTTCACAGCTTCACTGTGAACTAACTAGATATGACAAGTGAATGAAGCTTAGAGTAATCTCAGAGTCATATTGGCGGCCTGAGAACCGGCGTAGGGCCGAAGGCAGGCGAATGGTCTCGTAATTGTTTTTGGGAAAGTTTTGATGAAACAAGTTTTGGCGCTCTTTGCCTTTTAATGGCCTTGCGCCGGAAAAAGCGAACTATCATTCATCATCATAAAACGAGAATTACAGCCGTTTTCTGTTGAACATTCGGGATGAAGTTTGTTTTCCCGCAAGGCGTTTTTCGCTCGTGCACTCGAAAAATTTACGGAACCGTAGCCGCATGAAGCTTCATTTGAATATTATTGGCACTCAGCGCTGCTCATGCGACTGGACACAGAAGCTGTCAAAATACCAATGAAAAAGGGAATAAGTGAATCACAAATGCGCTCTGAATTATAATTTGACTATTCCTTTTTCTGAACGTATTGCCTGGAGCGCAGTCCCAACGAGTGCGAGAAAATAAAGCACGATTGCTTGTAAGATTATATTTAGCATGCCGCGTACTCAGTTATATCTTAATGAAATTGAATGAAAATAATGACGATGGAGTTTCCGTTCCACGGGAGCTATGTGATCCGGCTGGAATGGCTTAGGAGCGGCGTCCTGATGTGATTTGTATTAAATATGCGACTGACGGTTACCCATAACACCTGCTGAGATAAAACTTCCCATGGTTGTGTAGTAGTTTTAGCCCCCTAACGGGACGTAATCTGTTTCGGGATTGTTCGGACAGAACACGAGTTAAAGCCGTTTTCTGTGACCATACACTGACCGCGCGCGTTGAAGAAATTTATGGTTTACAAGTGCGCGGTGAGCATAATGATTATGACAAGTAAATAAAACTCGGCGTAATGGCCTTAGTGTCGCCTCGCTGTCCAGTTAAGATACATTTGTCCTAGCGGATAAATTATTCGCTGCCATGAGGAATGAATCCGTCCATCTGTTAGCTGGAACCACCGTTTATGTTCCATGCAAAGGCGATCTCGGAATGTGTGCGTGTATTTTGAATTTATACCTATAACAAATTGCCGACATCTGCCGCATCACTGCCAAGGCGGCGCTATTGAGTATTAAGCGCAGAAGTGGGCCATTAATTATTTGTACCGCGTTTAAACCACGCCGGCGGCTGAGTCTGTAAGAAGACAGTGGCTGGTGGTCAATGTTTGGAGAAGCATCTCCGGAATGCAAGTACTCCCAATCTATTGAAGCTTTCGGCTACTGTCGCCGAAAATAGCTCCAAGGACGACAGTTCCTTGCTCATATAAGCGAGCCTCACTAATGCGGCCGAGCCTAAGTTTTTGATCGGCGGCAAAAAGGCGGCTGGTGCATCCTAAAACGTTCTGTCATTGTCTGTAGCTGAACGTCTGATGGGCAGGTGCGGCGGGTCCTGCGAAATTCAGTGGCCTTAATAGAAGAGGACGATATATTCTTACATCTGTGCGCCTATTTTAAAGGACGAAGTTCCGCTTCACGCTGAAATACTGGAAAGAAAAGCTCCGTCGCCGTGTCGTCTGAGGGCCGTATCGCCCTGTCCATTGCCGGGGGGTGTTACCGCATCTGCTCAGGGACGCGACAATTGGCGTTGTAGATTTGAGAGCAGATTTGAACACGATGATCTTCTTTTTTTCGGCCCCACCGGATTAATTTTGAATTTTTCACCATCCGTGTTTCTGAGTGGTAAATGTTCTTGAAGGTGTTGGTCACCGTACAACGATTATCAAAAATTACGATAGCGAAACTCAGGGGACAAGGTAGAAAGAGAGAATGCTGGCGTTTAGCTACAAGGAAGGAAAAGAGGAAACAGGTAGCAACCCTGGTTGGCGGTCGTAGATAAAAAAAAGATCAACGGCGGAAGAGGCCGTACGTGACCGGTCGATAGCCAGGAAAATCTTGCTTTAGCGGCAGGATTATCTGCGTCGGAGCACAATATTTTCAAAAAAAAAAAACATGAAACTGAAAAATGTTATTGAAGGGAAGCTTTCTATCTCTCACTTATTCGTTCGTGAGCGCCGAATGCGCACTGCAGGAAAGCCAACTTTCTCTCATGATGATGATGGTGATCTTGAATTCCACCTCAAGAAAAAAACGCTTCCCCTTTTTTCGGAATCGAACCTGGTTCCCTTGCGTTATGAAGCCGACGTATTTCCGATTGCGCCATTCCAAAACAGTCGAAGCAGTTTGCGCCCCTACGTATAACGTGTGCCCCTACGTATAACGACGACGACAGAACGCGAGGCTTTCCTCGTGCGAAATCAAATGGCGAAGTGTCAAAGTCACAGCACCTGCGATCAAAAGTGCAAAGTGGGTGTGAGCCAAAGTCAAAGCTCAACGAGCCGAAGTCAAAACTCAGACAACAACCAAGGAATTCCTCACGAGAAAGCTTTGCATTCGACCATCGTCCTTGTTAGACAGGGGTGCAGGATTTCTTAACTTCAATGCGCCTAGCTTTACTATGTTTTAGTATAATATAAGTTTTCAAGGACCTGCTATTTGGTTATCGCTAATTTTCAAAGAAAAATAAAACGAGCGGCAGCATTACCGGAGCTTGCTATTAATTATAGCCATTTCCTAGCTTTTATATTACGCAAAAATATAGTTACTTTCAACTTATGAAGGTCCTACTCTTTCGATTATTAAGTGCGAAGCAAATTTTTGCGCAAGGCATAGCTTGTTAACTATATTTCAAAGGGCATAGGTGTAGGGTTTCAAAAGCACTAAAAGTTCATATGAGGCCTGAAATCGGTGGCTAATCAGTAAGTTTTCATTCACAACAACTTGATTTTATATTTTTCTATTGTATGTATCGTCTTTGCCCGTACATGATGTGGAAACACTGAGTTCTCTTTCAAAGAAAAGGCCGAAAAGATTGATTTTCTTCAGTTCCGAAATCTTGTCGTCTGTTAGTTTTTTTTTATCTTCGAATGAAGAGAATAACCTAGCATGACTGCGCTTTCATTTACAAGACAGAATGAATTACATGCAATAAGGTCGTCTCTCTCTCATTGATTAAGTTAAGTAAGTAACAGCGGCAAATAAAATGTTCACATCAAAGAGCTCAGATTTCACATTATATAAAAAGCGGCGGAAGATTCTACGACAAAGGTTACAGTAGGGGAGAAGATCGTACTGTCAATTCTCCGGCGATCTTTTAGAGAGAAAGAATTTTGGCTTAAATGTGACAAAAAAAAAATGAGGGGTGATATTTTTCGCCAGCGGCGATTCTTTTGTACAGCGCAGCTTTTGTGTGCGGGCTTCCCGGAGCATGAAATTAAGTGTAATGGCAGCAGAAGCACGATAATTACGGCGTATGGTTATATCTCAATGGTTTTAACAGCGCGACGGAGACACGGACAGTGAAGAAGAAATACGCAACACAGCCCTCGTCCGCTGCATTTGTTTGTTTTTTTTCATCGTATTTCTGTCGAGCAGTTCGAACGATGCAAATTCGCCAACCAGGCCAACTGTTGCTACATCGCAACTATACCTCTCGCCGCGACAGAAAAAAACCGCCAACGGCAGAATGATTTTTGTTAGCTATTTACTAAAAGTGCTTTCCGGAACCGCTTGCAATATACATAATCGTCTCGAATTCAGGAACAAACATGTCCCTGCCAAGCACAGCCTGGGTAGGAGGAGGAGGCAAACGTTTAATTTTTCAAAACAAAAAAATCAAAACAAAACCGAAGATTCGCTCCTCCGTTGGGTGAATAAAATGTGTGCGTGGCTCATCGGAATAATAGTAATACTAGGTATATGCTCTTTTCCCTTGTTTCTTGTATTTTGTTACCGTTTCCTTTGGTTGTTTCTTCCTATTTAATTGCTGCGCAAAGAAACACTACATGATTCTCCAACACACGTGATATTCACACTTTGTCGACATTTGATTCGTCGTTGACAATGCACCCTGCCACCGAGTCCTTACACGAGTGCACCGCCTGAAACACCATCGCCTCACTGCAGCCACCCAACTCGCCGTGATTAGCTCCTCCTCAGTTTGCCTTCTGGTCTGCGGTGAAGATACAGGTCAAAGATTGTCACTTTGACATCACTGGGAAGATCCAGTGTGCATCGCGAAAGATATGCTTGACACACTGCGAAAAGTATACTTAGAGAACACATTTGAGCGCAGCAGGAACCCTGGGAATACTGTATTGCTGTGCAAGGGGATAATTTACTCTCACTCACTCACTCACTCACTCACTCACTCACTCACTCACTCACTCACTCACTCACTCACTCACTCACTCACTCACTCACTCAATCAATCAATCAATCAATCAATCAATCAATCAATCAATCAATCAAAGATTTTTATTTCAGCCTGTACAGTACTCAGTGAAAAAAAATTTCTTGATTTCTCAGTCATAGGAATCGGCAAAACACGAAAGTGAAATGTGCAGCGAAATCTGCAGCGGAGGATGATTTGCGGTCGGCAGCTGTCTTGTGGGTGTGCTTGGTGAGCGACGTCCTGCTGACGGGTCGCTTCGGCAAAGGTGTACTGCCGTCATTTCCGTGCAGGATATGACGTCAGTGAAATCTTGGTGAATCCCGGCATAAAACACTTCCGTGTTAAAATATAAAACCCCAAAACAAACAACCCCCCTACTCTTTGGTTCTAAAGGTTGCTTCCCCGCAAGAAGACCCTGTGTGCAGGGGTGCACCCTTTACAGGCCGCTTGCTTCGTTCTATTGGAGTCACTTCCGTGACGGATATGACGTCACTCAAATGTTTGTGTATCCCGGAATAAAACACTTTCGTGTTAAAGGGGCACTGACACAAAAATTTTGCAAATTGTTTTTTTTTGTTGCGATAAGTAGCTAGTGACCTACTTATAACCTGTAGAAACCTCATTTGCTTCAGCGTGCGACGGTTGTTTAATTAGAGGCATTTTAAATGCGGCCAGTCGCAGTTTCGGTTTCAGCGAGTGCCGCGAAATGATGGATTTTGTGGATTTTGTGTGAACAAAGTTGACCACGTGACCGTCGGAGGGATATCACAGAGCAGAGCCGCCGTAGCACTGTCGAATCCGCATCGACGGCAGTTTCTGCGAATGCCCCCACGTACTGATCTCGTGAGGCGCTTAATTAACAAGCGACCGTGGATGTGACGCAGGCGCTGCGAGTGAAAATGCTACCGCGGATAAAGAACGACACGCGACGCTCGAGACGGCGGGTGGCAAGACGCGCGCTGGGAGCAGCCGGCCGGTCTGTCTACACGTCCGCCTACAGATGTGGTCGGCTTAGCACTGCGGTGGATATTCGAGTGCCGCTCTCGTAAGCGGTGCAGATGACAATTTTTAATGCAACCCGCCATCGCATCATTAGCTCCTTTCTCATGTAAGCCACCATGGTCGGGACTTGGGGACAATTTCGTGCAGCGGTAACAAGCTATCACTCGAGCTACCTGCGCCGGCCTGGGCCACTTCGCGGCCGTGGCCGCCGCCTGCACAGCGACCGTGCGGCTAGCTCAATGGGCTTTTCGTGCCTCCGGCGCGTTTTCGCATCCAATGGTAATAAACAGTAATAGAAACAGAATGCCTGGAATGGCTGTAGAACTTTGGCAGCGGCCAGCTGCCCCATGAGCTGACGGAATCACGGCGCCTCCGCCGCCAACGATCGGGTCGTTCGTTCTCGAGAGCAGAAGCTCCGCCCTCCGGCCCTCCGATTGGAGCGGCGAGCCGGGCGAGCCGGCGAAAAACGCCGGCAGTGCGGAAGCGGCAAACACAAACTCGTGAAGTGTTTGGATGTTGTTTATTTACACGATATCCTCGGGATGTCGATTGCGCGTGGTCCTCTGCTGGCTGCTCGGTTGCGTTTCGCACACTTTAAAATTGATTCTAAATATGTTCTAGGCTGTATTCGCCGCTGATATTTTGCAGATGATGTAAATGTGTTCCCACCAATCTCTCTCCGAAGTTATCTCGCCTTCAAAATTTTGTGTCAGTGCCCCTTTAAAAGATGTCGCCGGAAAAAGATCTGTTTTTTTAGTCTCGACAAATCTCCGTTTAGGGTCAAAGAAGACAATAATGAAAAACAGCGACAAACGCATGGTTCTTTAGGAAAGTAGATAAAATCGTTATGCCAGTTCCTGCATAGAAGGAAGGAGCACAAAATTTGGGCATTAATGTATGTCTTTGCGTAACTTTCTAGCAGCCTTCCCATCAAACAGCTGGCGAAGCTTGCACTAAGTCGCGCAAGGCTTGAACCCTAGCGAAGCTGCAGGATTTCTGTCTACGTCGGCACCGAAGGACACATCCCCACGCATTTGTACAAGTTTAAAATTGTTTATGTACATGTTCCGCCGTCGCTTTGCACTGTGCTAGTAGTAGTCACCGTCATATGCATCGATATCGTCGTGTTCCTCATGTCAAGCATTACATACGCGGTAGCGCTTGACGACAGATGGGGCGCAGCGGCGGCGCGTACATGCACCACGCATGTGAGGCGTTCCTGGAGTCGCGTCGAAGTTCCGCGGAGCAGGTGTTGCGCCAGCTGTGGCGTTGTTGGTTGCAAGGCAACGCGAGACGCTCCTTGTGGATTTCACCAGTTTCTTTCTAAAGTCACTGTGTGAGCCGGGGACGCTCGGCGGTCGCTTCGAGGCACGCGCTCACGAGTGCTCGGCATTTTCTCGCCCCTCAGAGTTTTCGCCCGTTCTTTTTTTCTAACGCCACTGCACGTGCCGGGGACGCTCGTAGGTAACCGCGAGGCACGTGCTCACGAGCGCTCGGCATTGGCTTACTATTTTTAATGCGTTACGCGTTGACGTTAACGCACCACATACTACGGCCGGCTACAACAGCTCCGCTGTTAGAATAAAGTACACATATCTGCGACTACTAAGTGCAATGCACTTCTTAAGCGACCCTGAACCTGCGTCCACCGGCGATGTCCGCGCACGTGGAGATGGGCGCGCGCAGCCTGGCCGCTGTCATGGCACATACCCACGTGGTGGATTGGCCAGGAATCTCCTCGTCTTCCTTGGCAATGGGGGGAGATGGGCGCGCGCTGCCTGGCCGCTGACATGGCACATACCCACGTGGGGGATTGGCCAAGAATCGGGCGTGAGAAGGGCTAATGCACCTGCTTAAAGGAGTACTGACACGAAATTTCAAAGCTGAGATCCGCTCTAGCAATCAAGTGCAACGACAACACAAATAGGTGTCTGTGTGTGTGTGATCTCTCTTTCGCGAACATTACCGAACCGCGCAAATTCAACTCGTGCATTCGCACTTTCACATTCTTCCCCTCGGGAAAATGCGGGGAATTTTTTTCAGCATTAAGTGAATTGATGCGCACTGTCATAAGCGTTGCTTGAATTTGAGCGCTTCTCAAGGTAAATATTTTTATTGTAGTGGCGATGGAAATGGTTTAGTGCTGCAGGAAATGTGTGACAAATTCGTTGCCGACCATATACATATGATACAGTGATTATGGGTTTTAACGCGCCGACGCTACGCAGGTGATGAGGCACGCCGTAGTGGAGGGCTCCCGATTAATTTTTCGCCGAAATCCCGAACACACGGGCGTTTTCGCTTTTCGCCGCCATCAGAAAAGCGGCCGCCACAGCCAGGAATCGAACCCGCGTCCTAGATACGCAATAAACTGTGTATTCCTGTGTGTTATAACCCATAACCACAACATATTGCGTACTATGATACAAGCGTTGGTTACTGTGATTTAGCTGGTATGATTTTTATTCCATTACACGTCATCGAATTTAAATGTGTTAAAGGAGTACTGACACGAAATTTCTCGCTTTCAGTTTTTATGCTGTAAAGAATACCTATTGGCCCAGTAATTACGAAAATCGAACCGAAAGCCGTCAGCCGCCAACACCGAATTAATTATAGCACGTTTATTGCAACCAGTTTCAAATTTGGTCGCCGCGCGGGAAAATGGCCGTTCGAAGGCCAGCCTGCAAGCGGGCCAGCCTTACGTCATGGTCTCAGGGCCGTGACGTCAGGGACTTTCGCCGCATCGTCTGCTACGATTGCACATGGTCCGCACTCGCCCGCGCAGTCGACATGTCGTCTGAATCGTCAGACCCGGATGAGTCGCTGCCACCCGACAGACAGAACAACTTTATTTGGCCAGGCGATTAGGCCGGCGATGTCTTCGCCGTCGTCCGTTTTTAATATCACTGCGGCTCGAACCGGCGCAGACCGTGATAGCAACAGCTTGTCGCCACTCTTCTAATCAATCTGATCGCGAAAAAGAAGTTCCACATGCGAGAAAGTAGATGATAGTGTGTTGAAAAATTGTGCTAGGGGTTGTTATCAGCGCTGAATTTAAAAGCGCCGTTCAGATATTTGCCGCGATGGTAAGGCTACGCTGACCGGCAGCGGAGGTTTGGCGCTCCGACCCAGCACTGGCACTGCCGGCACGGCGGTGCGGCGAGCGGCCGAAAGATAGCGCCACCTGCGCGCTAGAATCAAAACAGGCCACGGCAGATGTCTTGGTCACCGATCGCTGAAACGGAAATTATCGCCAAAATAAAACTCCATGTGCGAAAAGGGGGATGATAGTGTGGTGAAAAGTTGTGTAAGGAATGGTCATTCGCAGTTGTACAGATACCAGCGATCAAATAGTCGCCACGATACTAAGCTTAAAGTTCCCAAACCCAAGCTGACCAGAGCGACGCTGAGCCCGCTGGCTTGGGCGACAGTTCTTGCGGCCGCCGCCGCGCACGAACTCAGTCCACGTTCAGCGCTGCATGTCGTCGCGTGGAAAATAATGCATCTTGGCGTCGTCGTCGATTTGCTCGGACAGGCTTCCACGAGCAGTACTTCGCATTCCGCGAGCTTGCCATAGCACAACTTGGGCGAGCTAGGCGACGCGCACCGCCGCGTCGCCGCGGTGCGCGTCGCGCACCGCGCGGTGCCGGCACCGCGCAGTTTTTAGTACTAGTGCAAGGGAACACCATGCGCCGGCCACGAACTGAAGAGCAAAGACGTCGAACACGCAAAGTTTACAAGCATTGCTCACACAGCTACGCCCAAGTCTCCTGCCCAAACGAATACCACCGACAACAGCAGCGTCGTTTCCGGTTCCAAAAACGACTATATGACGTCACCCTGAACCGGCCAGACACGCAGGCCGATGTTTCGTCACGCCGAAAGCGATTTCGCTAGTGCTGCCGATTTGTGGAAGCTCGCGGCCGGGACAATCAAAATCAATTTGAGATGTGATTCCGGCCTCGGATCGCTGCAAAAATTTCTGTGAGGCATCTGTACAAACTGCTGAAGCCAATTATATCATTTTTTAGGCTTCAAAATTGGGTGTCAGTACTCCTTTAAACGCCTGAATATATGATCCGTCCCCTCTGCGACCTCGCGTGCCGCAAGGCTACGCTGCAGTCACTGGCGGTTTTTCATAATGAGACCTGGCTAATACACCGGATATAGCTTCCCTTACCTTACCCCTTGAGCCATGTTAGAGAGCGGTCATATTTATTGATCATCATTCTATATTGTCTTACTGGCCGACTGGTGTTCGTCAAATAATGGACTTCACCTCATCAAGTTATATTGCACTCGGTTTTGTACGAAATGTCACGATAGCGAGCAGCGATTGAGCTAGTGCAGCTGGATGAAATCGGTTCACTTCGGTTTTGACCTCTAACGTTCTTAAGCTATTCCACCGTGTTTCGCGTGTGGGCGTGGTGTGCCGACTACCTATAGTATGGTTCGCTTCCTGAAGACGCCAAGATGCCGTCCTTCAGTCATGGTCGTCGCAGGTTGCTTAGAGCAAATTTTAAATCGATATTATTGCTGCAAGTTTCGAAACCACGGGAAACATCGGCTCAGCGTCTCTGTGACATCAAGCGGGCTGACTGACAAAGGTGTGTGGCCTTGAAGCTTTCAGATGGCTGAACTCAACGTGGTTTTGCCCTGTCCCTCTGAGCGGCATGCAAATTAGTAGGGCATGAAACGGACAAGCCTGCACCCGGCGGAAATAATGACACGCAACCAAAATTTCGGTAAACATTGTTGCGTATTTTGTCCCCTTTTGTTCAATGTACCCCTTTCATTTTAACCACCTGGGGATCTCGTGCGCCGAAATCTCGTACATGCGAGGATTTCTTGTTCTCCACCTCCACTAGAAGAAAAAAATTTCCCATCCCTTTGCGAAAAGCGCGAAAAGCGCGAAAGCTAAAAGTGCGCCCAGCTTTTACTGAAAGTGCGTCCAATCGATCGTCAAACTTCAAACACCCAAATCGCAAACGGACAGCGAACGCATGTGATCATTTTCCGCGCACTAAGTTATTCCACCGACACGCCAGACCCGCTGCTACTGGAACTCCAGGCTGTATATGACGAAATCAAAGCTGCAAGTTCCCTCCCTAACATCAAAGAGGCGCATATATACACCGACTCGCTCAGTGCTGTGAAGCACCTAATGCAAGTGAAAAGGACTCCCCTGATTTGCCAGCACATTCACAGCCTCCACATGACAGTACAGCTAATGGTACGCGTACATTGGGTACAGGGGCACGGTAACAATTTTTTCAACCAATTAGCGGACAATCTTTCGCACTCTCCGGCCCCACCTGAATCTGAATCCGCCCCTAGCCCTCTTCCTAGTGATCCACGCTCCCGCCTTTTAGCCATGAAATCTCTTCTGAGAAGGGACACACGTGCCCTAATTCCCCCGTGTGTCTGCTCCCTCCTCCCTAATCTTTCCCGGGTGGAGGAAGTTTCTCTGAGGAGGCTTCGGGCTGGGGTGGCTCTCACACCTTCAGTCACCTGGACTTGGAGACCCGCACCAGAAGACCCAGGAACATGTCCCAAGTGTCCGGCTTCGGCGGCTGAAGCTGATGTCAATCATCTCTTGTGGACGTGCACAGGAACCAGAACAGCTCGGGGCAGTGCGCTAAGAGTGGTTGGTCTTCGGTGGGATAAACTGGGGGACTTCAACCAGTGGGTGCACGAAGACCGCTACTGCAGGTCGCTGCTGAACTTTTTACACGAGACCGGACTCCATGCCTACCTTTAGACTTGTACAGGGTCATCAATTTCCTGACTACCTGTGCTTTTGTACCCGGTATTTTTATTCTACCTAATGTCTTATCTTTTCTTTATATGCCGCATGGCAAAAATGCGAATAAAAAAAGGATAAGCATCTACGAACGATCTAAATGTATACCGATACGTGGTTTATGACATAAAAGTTAACTATTGTACTCCTTCTTCATGATCGATGCGTGTGTTGTCTTATCTAGAACCGTTCCTTTTTCGCGATTTTCAAGGAGCCGTTTTGACACAATGGAACCGTGGTTCCACGTACGCGTCGCGTGTGCATAGTTCTTATCAGAGCTTTTCGATGGACTAACCGGTCTATGGGCAAATGCCTAAGTTTTAATGCGTAGCATTCTCTTTCCCAGTACCCCAAGGACTCCGTAACGCCCTGCATTTCAATAATAATGCAGATTTTGCTAAAGTTTGACCGGTAATCGTTATAATAGCGTAAATCGAGCTAATTGGTTGAACGAAATTATGAAAAACTGAAAAAATATGGAAAATATGAAAACATTACTAAAAATTGCAACCGTGCAACGCTGCCATGCATTTTCCCAATAATGCAGATTTCGCGGAAGTTCCACCTGTAATCGTTATAGTAACTTAAATAGAGATTATTGGTCGAACGAAGTTTTAATAAAATAAAAAATATGAACATATAAGAAAATGTGGGCATTGGCGAACCGTTGCCGATTTCGTCGAAGTTCCACCTGTAATGGTTATAATAGCCTAAATGGAGGTAATTGGGCAAGCAGAATTTCGAAAAAGTAAAAATAAGGAAAATATAAAAATGTTACGGAAAATGGGGCACCGTGTTCCGCCCTGCGTTTCCACAATAATGCAGATGTGGCGCAAGTAACACCTGTAATAGTTATAAAAGCGTAAATGGCGATAATTGGTCGGAAAGAATTTTGAAAAACCAAAAAAATTTGCTATAACTCACACCGAAGAAAAGTGGCGTAAGAATGTTTTGCATTAGTAGACAATTATATGAATTTCTGCGGACTTTTTTTTTTACAGAACGCCAGCGGTCGCACTAATACAGCTTTCGGTTTAATAAAGGCTCAATTTAGCACTTCTAGGCCTCGTTATCACGAGCAAAAGCAAAGAGTATTATGCACACAGTGTTTATTAAACGTTTGCCTTTTTGGGGAATTTTGCAGCCTGCCGTCTAGATTTATGCACTGGACACATGATTGGATTTATCTTTTCGCTTGCACAGGCAGACCAACTGGCACGCCATCTATGGGCGAGACTGAGAGACCGAAGCCCCAGTGAAGCAGCCGTTTCACCCTCGCCTAGTCACTTGGTATCGCTCCGGCGAGGCTCCGAGCAAGCGAAGCGATAAGAAATGCGCAGTTCGCGCGCCGGTAGCCGAGTTTCACTTGCAACGCGATGAATAACCTTGAAAGATGTGTAGCGTAGTAGAGCTTTCGCTCTAAAATGCCTGTGCAGCCGGGAATCAAAAGCGTGACCGCGTGCTCTACAGGTTGTATTCACTGGTGTGGAACGCATTTCGGCAACCATGTGTGTCGCCTTAGCAACGGGGGCGCACAGGCTCCGGCATGGTGGCGCACGCATGAGGCCGTCTCACCGAGCTCAAAAGCATTACATCGTTCGCGCAGCGTCCTACAGCCTTCCTGTCGCAAGACACGAGTGAGTCGACGGCACAGATCAGCTGATCACCAGCTGCCGTGTTAGGGTAGCGGCCACAGATTGCTCATCTGTCGACGGAACGCCTTCCCTTTCGGGCTGCTTGCCGATATATGTCGCTAGTCTCCCAGCTCACAATGCGCGCACTGCTACGCTGCTGCTGTATCTCCACCGGAGTGCGCGTTAAAATTCACGATTTCTCCGGAAGCATTATTTGGCGTTTGTACTGAACGACGCTGCCCTGGGCAAGGTGGGGCTCACGTGTTGATATACGTGTTGGCAGGCAACTGTGCTGCAGCGTAGGCATTTCGTGCGTCCTGCAGCTTCCTTTCGCTACAGCAGCTCCATTCCCCAGTGATGATGCGGAGTTCTCTAGCGCAAGTAGACCATCACCACACAATGTCAAGGCCATTATTCATACCTGTTGGCACCACGGCCGAGAATCGGGTGTTAGCGGCGTAGACGACGGACGTGGGGGCCTGTTTTTTTTTTTTTTTTTTGCGAGATTTGGACGCATGCGCAGACACGGTAGGCCCTGTCATGGCGGTTTTCAGTGTTGTCAAAAGAAGAACTGGCACGCTAAGCTTTTATGTGAATACAATCTATGCATTAGCGCCTGGCGTGGGCCTGTGAAGACGGTACGAACAATCCGCCGTATACATAGGTGCACACACTGTCACCTTTTTAAAGCGAAATGTATTTTTTGGTGGGACCCATGGCGTGCTGTATATGAACTAATGCATTTTTCTATAGACCAGTTGGTCGACCGAAAAGCACTGATAAGATCCCTGGACACACGGCGTGAGCGTGAAACCGGGCTTACATTGTGTCAAAACAGCTACCTGAAAATCGCGAAAAAGGAAACGGTTCTAGTTCAAGGGACACTGAAGTGATTTCTAAACATTGCGGGATTACGAGCGCAAATTGTAGTCCCGAGTCCCTAGGCCCTGTTTCGACCACTCTGAGCGCGTTTACGAGAATTTATTTAGGAGAAAAATCAATTCGAAAATACGGTCCTCCTCTCTGCACCCTCGCCCATTTTCTGTGGAGTTTTCGTGTGACGTCAGCAGGAGATGAGCTGGCAATTGGCTGCGATAATGCACGGCTCGCCGACCGTTTCGTCCGCCGGCCGCCGACGGGTACACTCTAAGCTGGGTAACCCTTAATAGAGGTATACATTTTCGAATTTTTGTAACCTATAATTTATAAGGTACAAATGTAACCTATATCTTCGTAACCCTTATATACGTATACACGTAAGGGTTACTCAGTTATCGGTTACTTTGCCGCTTTCAGCATGTATAGCTTTATATAAGTTACATCTACCGCCGTCCAAGGTCACACACCTGGAAGGTGTCATGTTGCGCGCCAGGCGCGCTTTCGCCGGCGCCGCTGCGGCGACGCCCCAAAGCCGCCTTTCCCGCGTGGTAAACAAATATCGCGTTAGTGGAAGACGATATGTGCGACCATGCTGTCCATTGCGCCGTCTAAACTTTTGCGTCGGGTGTCTTTTGTCCGTCCCTTGAACAAACTGCCGGCCACACTGCTGCGGCTAAAAGAGAGGTTACTTTTATAATTCCTAAAATTGCGGTACTAAAAAGCTGGAAAATGTTGTCTTAATATATATGCATTGCATTACCTGTTCGATAATCGTTACCAAGGTTGTCACCCAAAAATCTTTGTGAGTATTGGCAACGCTTAAGTCTTATAAACAGGCATAACTAAATTTAATGTTCGCATCAGCTTTGTGCCGTTTAAGAAACCAGAATCAAACATGCATGATAGGTCTTTTAATAAATTGCGGTTATGAATTTTAGCTTTAGTTAAACAACATTAGGCTTTAGTGAAACCAAGCTTTAGTGGAAACATGCACTTGATAGCATACTTCAAAAGGACGCCAAAGTTATAACATAGCCTTAAGCCCAAAATTCTTGTCTCACAACTTAGGCCATGATTATCAAAAGAGAATTGCAGTACATGCACACATATTTGCGCATTTAACAGGAGCACATTTTAAAAAGTTTGGCATCAGTAGTTTTGAGCATTCACATTTATTATTATGAAACACCTGTGGGCTATTTATTAAAAAGCAAAGCTGCGAACCACCGTAATGTAATTATCGTTCCTTAAGGAATATTAGACGAGTGCGGATTCCTGGGCGAACTGGTGTTTCCTATATTGCTTTAGACTTCCAGGTAAAACTCGGTTTATTCATATATCCTTATTTAACCTATTTAATAAATGTTACGTGAACAGCTTCACAAACATGACCAAATATACAGATTCTTTACCTCAATATTTGATGTATGCAAAGTATTTCAAATTGTTTGGTACTGCAATTGAACAATTTCAGACGAATTCGAGTTTGAGCTACATATATAAGATGGTTCTCAGAGGTGCACTTTCCCAGTACAGCGTTATTGTCATGGTTCCCCACAGAAAAAACACAGAATGTGGGAAAGTAGAAAGAACATTTATTACAAATTCACTGTTTATACAAAGCAGTGTTTATGGCTATGTTCCCTGCATTCTCTGTTTCACTGAGAGTCTAATATTACACTGGAATTCACTTGTCTTTACGAATCCATCTTTACACTTCCCTCTTAGGTACCTCTTTACAGTTCCACCTGAGTTGTGATTCCCACGCCAAGTTATGGTTTTTATGCAGCACTAACAACTTTCTAGGCCAATTGTAATCTGTCTTTTGGACAAACTTTAAATGGGATCTATAATTTCCTGCATGAAAAAAGGCGCTTGGAAACATTAAGAGATAAGCTTCGCAATTTACGTAGTACACAAGCAGGCACGAAATCGGGGCACGCTGAAGATTTCCCCGAGGTCATCTGAATAACTTGTTCCCTGCTGCCGCAGATGGAGGTATATAATGTGAGGGGCCGTCACTTGGATTTCCCCACCTTGAAAAGCCATCTACAGAAAATTTCAGAAAAAGAACAAAATCCAGTGTACCATAAGCCCCTCAACCAAATCACAGGCATGTGAAGTACGAAAACTATATTGCACGAAAATGAAGACGGAGACCAGAGAACGAAATGAAAGGCCACACCAGAGAAGGAGTGATTTAGGGCCTTTCAAATAATTTCACATCATTTCAGTAATCGTTACACAGAGTAATTTGGCCTCATTGTTCACAACAACGCGAAGCCACTATAGTCATATCGGCCAACCTTCCCGAATTTTAATCGTGCCGTGTTCCTGTTTATCTCGCGAAATGTTTCTGCATGCTCACCCAGAACAGGCAGAAACTTTGGGCTACGAGATAAACTGACATACGTTTGCAAAAGAGAAAGCAAAAACATTTCCGCACCTTCATGTGGAATCACTACTACACGCAACAGAGCGAACGTCGCCCTAAACCCAGGAAACGTGCTTTCACGATGCTGACGCCGTCTGCGTCACATTTTTCGCTGTACTTAAACATCTGCCTCCGCCCCCCTTGTACTGGCAGTTTCATTTTGAACGAGGATCCCACGTGGAAGCCGAAACGTTTTTCACTTCAGTAAGGTGTTCTTCTACCGGTGGTTTCTTCCTCGGCTATTCGTAAAAAGGAATCGACAACTTACATTTTTTCGTCGTTGAAATGTGTTGTAGGATAGGATACATCTAGAACTTGCACCGATCTTCAAGTGGCATTCCCGGGAGGTCTGTACCTGTAATGAATCAAAGGGTTACTTGGGTTAAAATTTAATAGGCTTTAGAGCTGAGCAGTTGGTATACATTCATAATGAAAGAAGACCCCAAACTTGACAAGACGAAGAAAAGAACACAGCACAAGCCCTCACTAACAACTGGAGCTTTCTTAAAGAGCTCTTTTCGAAAAAGAGTTCTTGTTGGCTCTGCAAAAACTGAAAAACTACAAAGCTCCATGCTGGGGAAATCGTTATGTGAATTCATAAAGTTCATGTAGTAACGAACTGATAGAAAGAGTCATTAAACATGAGGCGAAATAAGATACGAAATATAACATCATAACACTTGAAGTAAGGCCTCGCATTTTTACAAGTGAATCATACTTTTGTCTGCGCAGGCCTGGGTGCCATCTTTACAAAGAATATTTGAATGAATGAGTTTTAGTTATTGCATTTTCATACCGTTGTTTCCACGGAAATCAGACTTCATTTCAACTTGTGTCATACGCAGGGGAGTCCTGATTGTCAGCTCAAGGAACACTGCCTGCAAGAAAAACAATAGTGCTCATAAGTCATAGCATAGATAGCCAAATGCAACCACACTTTTCCAACAGCCAGGAACCGATGAGGGTGCAGCACCCATTTTTACACCTGCACTTGTCTCTGTGTAATTCGTCACAATTTCTGTATCATCAAAAAACAACATCAATCAAGCAGCCTGCATGCTGGCTCATACATACCACCATTCTGTAAATCGCTTTACTGCACTACACTAGTATAACGCGAGACAACCATTTGCCCTGCAATACCACGCGAATAAATAAACGACTGATTTGTGCGAATGGGAATAATAAACCCACTTAACATGGTGACAATGCCCCGCTACCTCAAAATGACTAACACCAAATTTACCCACTCAAGGAAAAGAATGACAAAAATGAAGAATGTTGTAGATATAAAAACTTTTTATTGTGCGGTAAGGCAAACTTTCACAAAAAAAGAGGCTTGCGCTGGACAGAAGTGAGTTTAGAAATTTCGGGCAGCATTTAGTGGACTACTTTTCTGCAGCGCAAGCCTTGTGTTTATCCGGATGTATTACTACAAGACCAATAAACTAGACACCATTCCGAATATATGCAGCGAGAAAAATGAATATTTCCCGATAGCTGAAACAAAATGATAATACCCAGAGAATAGCGCGATAATATAAGACTTTATTGGGAAACAAGTGCGCCCGATGCAGCCAACAGCGTAAACAAAACGCTCAACACATGACGAAGGCGCGCAGTGCAGAAAGCAGGCCACGAGCGCCGTTATCTGTTATAATGTACGGGCTTTCACGATCGTCCGCTCTAATCTGACGCAGCGAACGCAAGCCCGTGATTTCATTCAATTGCCGTCGCGGGCAACAGAAAACGTCCAGTGAAGCAACCAGTCGGGTAACGAAAATCCCTCTCGAATGCTGCAATTTCAAATTGAAAAGCCCCCAGCGAAAAGATATATCCAATGAAAACACGGAAACCGTTACGGGAGTATACTCACCGAGTTCGCTTTCACTGGCGCCGGGGCATCGGTCCAACATGCGAACTTGACGCTGGTAGTAGAAGAACGGGCCGTGTAGCGCTGCCAGTCACAAATGGGCTCGCCGCAGCCTCCGCGACTCACGCCGACAAATAAGTCTTGTAACAGCCACCCTCGCTTCATCGTAGGGGTATCACAGCGGTAAAAAGGCTCGAGTGGCGCGAAAACGCGGCCACCGGACCTGCGGGCGCCGCCATTTCTCTATATCCCGTCATGCAACGGAGAAATCAACGGCCGCCTGGAGAGAAGGCGCGACGAGCATCTCTTATAGTTTACAGGGCGTTTTATAGGTTACAACGTAAAGGTTACATTACAGATTTTGTTGATGTAACCTATAAATCATTAATGTAACCTATAAACCGCTTTTAACTTCCCGCTTGTAACCCTTAGAATGGACTGGGATGAAGAAAACATCAAAATGGATCCATTGTAACCTTTATTTTATAGGTTACATCCTTTTAGAAGTTACATTATGGGTTACCAGGATTAGAGTGTAGTCCCAATTCGTTCACTCAGTTGAAACGAAGCCAGGACATGTTTGTGAATGGAAGAATGTGCCTTTCTTTACTTTGTTAGTTTGTACACTGTATCTAGCTCCAAGTCAAGGTCGCTTCACACAAGCGCTGCTCAAGCTCACATGCGACGCTTCGCTGACTGGTACGCCAGTAGGAAAATATAAGGTCACTTGAAAGTGGGAGAAGAGTCAGCGAAGTCAATATAGGTACTAAGGAAATAAAATCAACTAAAAATTGTACCGTTCAGCGTAAAACTAGGGTTCAGGAAGCACTTTTTTGCGCTCGGCGAACAAGCACAGCGGTCAGCAGCACGATCACACATCTGCGAACGCTTTTCCGTCTAAGAAATGCAATTGCTAGACGTGAGATACTGTGGAAACTTGGGGGACGCTTACTGCACGAGCGAAATACAACAAATAGTCACCTAAGCTGCTTGAAATGCTAAAACTAAATAAAAGGCTAAACTGGTTATGAATTATATACCGTATATTTGGTATGCTATTGCAACTTATGTTATTGGTATGTTATTGCAACTGTTTTGCAAGTCACCACTTCGAATCCCCGGGTGTACATTCTTTTTTTTTTTTTTTTATAAGTTGACTTTTCTGTTTTCGGCTGATGTTTTCTATACATAGTTCACCTTTTTTTGGGGCCGTAACGTTGACTGCCCCACGAACTACTTCACAGAACGCGCGCAGGCTAACACTGGCGCGCTAGCGAGTTCTCGTTGGCGTGCCGTTGCCGTAAGCACCGGCTGCTTGCGGGAAGTGGGCACAGGCCAGAATCCACAGACCCTTGGCCACGCGTTTTATAATACAGGCATGAATGAGGCAAGCTCCAAATATGGGAGAAAAGCGCATGGCATTTGAGCGCCTCCGGGGACGCGGAGTACGTTCATCCACTGCGTAGGCCTCGGCTAGTGAATGCTACGATTCCAAGCCGTCCTGGGAGGCTTATATTAGGCATTTCACAGCCGACAACATGGCAGAAGCGCGGTACGATGATGACTGAGATATCAAGAATGCCCATCCAGCGATGCCGTCGGATGTCAAGCATGTTGTTTTACAGAACCGAAATCGAAACTTGTTTGAATGCTAACCAATCATGGTGCGTCTCCTCCAGTCATCACAGCCTGCGGCCGCCGCAAACCGCGCATGGTAGTTTTTCTGCTTTCGCGCTTTGTAAAATAATTACCGACTTGTCAACCGGATAAACGATGAAAAGTGTGCTAATTTGTGCCAGTGCACGCTACGCAGTGCAAGCAAAAACGGGAGCTTGACAAATTCACTTCAGTGTCCCTTTAAGACAATACACGCATTGATCATGAATGAGCACAATAGTATACCTTTATCTCATAGACCACATATCGGTATACCTTTAGATAGTTCGTAGGTTCGCGTACTTAGTGCGTGAGAAATCGTCGCATGGGTTCGTTCTGCCTACGCGATTCGGGTCTTTGAAGGTTCCACGATCGATTGGATGCACTCTTTCAGCGTAGGTTGGGCGAAGTTTTAGTGGAGGTTTTGGCGCAATTCTGACGCAGTGTTTATGTTAGAAGGCTTTCGCACTTTTCTCAACTTTCTCTAAGAAAGGATTTTTTTTGGGGGGTACTGCGCGACCCGGCAAGCTGGATAAACGGATACCCGGCGCAGTTGCATGTTTCAGGTTTCCCTTTGTTTCGCGCTTCCACTGGCATGTATATATATATATATATATATATATATATATATATATATATATATATATATATATATATATATATATATATATATATATATATATATATATATATATATATATATATATATAACTGGCATGCTGGCGATGGGGCCGAAGGCGTGGTGAACACAAAGTAAGAAACCTCGGTAACACCAACAGCGGAGGGTTTATTTTGTTTGGGGAACCTCCGCGTGAGTTGCTGCTCCGAGGTTTCGCCGGGGGCCGGTCTTGAAACAACTGGCATGCTGGCGATGGGGCCGAAGGCGTGGTGAACACAAAGTAAGAAACCTCGGTAACAGCAACAGCGGAGGGTTTATTTTGTTTGGGGAACCTCCGCGTGAGTTGCTGCTCCGAGGTTTCGCCGGGGGCCGGTCATGAAACAACTGGCATGCTGGCGATGGGGCCGAAGGCGTGGTGAACACAAAGTAAGAAACCTCGGTAACAGCAACAGCGGAGGGTTTATTTTGTTTGGGGAACCTCCGCGTGAGTTGCTGCTCCGAGGTTTCGCCGGGGGCCGGTCTTGAAACAACTCTGGCATGCTGGCGATGGGGCCGAAGGCGTGGTGAACACAAAGTAAGAAACCTCGGTAACCTCGGAAACCTCGGCTGTTACCGAGGTTTCTTACTTTATATATATATATATATATATATATATATATATATATATATATATATATATATATATATATATATATATATATATATATATATATATATATATATATATATATATATATATATATGTAGAGGTACAGGCGGGGACTTGATATTCCAGACCACGCGAGCGCGTGGCAAAAGCCACCGATGCGCACACTGGAGGCCCGGCGCCACAAGTCGAGGCCGGCGCGGCGCGCATGCGCTTCCATTTTCCCTCGCAGGCAAGCTGATTTTCTCGCATCCTGCAGCGGTGTTGCGATGGTCAATGAAGCACCGCATAGCGACGCCTTTGTAGCATTCATTTTACCCCGATGGCGCATTTGCGGCCTAATGTGACCAATGCGCCGGCTTTGGCGCAAGTGCTCCTCGTTTCCTGATAAATACTTGCGAGGAATATTTTGTGTTTTATTTTTGTTTGTGCTTTACCGTTTGTACACGATGCGACTAGCGGCTTGCGAACGGCGTCGCCGAATGAAGCGTGTATGAAGCACAACCACAGGGTGCCGCGCTATCGACAACAAAATGCCAGCAGGATGAATCGCGAACCTTTATTCGTCCGGTTTATTTTGTGCCTACTTTACAACTGAACTTATCTTTTAGTTCGCTTTCCGCGGCGGATAAAGTAGGCGATTTGAAAGTTCATAAGAGAAATTATCTCGGTTTTTCGCTGTCGGCGTTCGTACTTAAAAATGATCCAAAGACATACTCATATAAAGTCTGTCCGCTCTGCACGTCGCATATTCGTCAAAATGGCGCCTAATGTTCCGATCTAACAACGCCGAAAGATTATTCGCTACTTTTCGCCATAATATTACTCACTACTTAGTGCCTCCCGAAATTTTTTTGGCATTAAGGAACGGGTATTCAACCGCTGCAGCAACAGTCAGCTTGTCCTCCACTTCTGTTGTGGATCTTGTCCTTCCGCTCCGCTGGGCATCTCTGCAAACCAACCTTCTTCATCCGTGGCATGCATTGCTCGCTGAAAGAATCCCTCGACCTATCAGTAAGCCGGTAAATTTCCCTTTAGGAAGGCCTCCTAATAAATTGCGAATAATCCTTCAGTGTTATAATTGGAACCTTAGGAGCCATTTTGACAAATGGCGACGTGCAGAGTGGACAGACAATTTATATCAGTATGTCTTCGGATCATTTTTAAGTACTAAAGTAGACTGCAAAAAACCGAGGTAATTTCTTTTATGAACCTTGCCAATCGCCTTTTTATCCGCCGCGGAAAGAGATCTGAAAGATAAGTTCAGTGGTAAAGTAGATACAAAATAAACCGGATGAATAAAGGTTCGCGATTCATCTCGCTGGCATTTTGTTGTCGATAGCGCGGCACTCTGTGATTGTGCTTCATACACGCTTCATTCGGCGAAGCCGTTCGCAAGCCGCTAGTCTCATCGTGTACAAACGGTAAAGCACAAAACAAAAAAAAAACCTCCGTCGCATGCCCGCGCGCGAGGGACACGAGTAAATGCAGAGCATTGGGGGTGGTCACGTGGCGTAGGTTGTGGTAGTTGGCGGTGGTAGTTGTAGTTGTTGTTGTCGTACGGGTGCGTCGACGGCGCTTGAAGGCCAAGTACGACGAAATGCACGAGGCGTTGGAGCACGGGGAGTTTGCGAGCTTGGACGAGTTCCTGCGCGCCTTCGACGTGCGGTCCGGGGAGGAGTACTCGGAGATTCTGCGGGCTGGCGCGTCGCGTCCGTGCGTGCTTTACGCGAGGACCCCCGCCGAGAAGCGCGTGAACGCGTTCAACCCGTGGATCGGAAGGGTTCTCGACTCCAACATGGACCTGCAGGTCATCCTCGACCACTACGCGTGCGCGGCGTACGTCGTGGACTACGTCAACAAGGCCAACCGCGGCATCTCGTTCTCGTAACGCGGGGTCCGCCGCTCGCCGCTGACGTTTCGAAGCGGTGTCTCGCTCTCGATTCGATGGATCCGCAGCTCGACGCTGACGACTGGCGGCGGCCTCTCGTTCTCGACGCTCGGGATCGGCCGCTCGACGCTGACGCTTCGAAGGTGCCTTAGGGGGCGTAGTAGAGGGAGAGGAGGTAGCACCTGCTGCTGCAACGCCTCTTTCAGCGCCGGAGCACGCGCATGCGCGCCCGCACCTGTTGTTGAGAGCGAGGAGGAGCGGGGGAGGGGACCCGCCGCGGTGGCTCAGTGGCTAAGGCGTTGCGCTGCTGAGCACGAGGTCGCGGGTTCGATTCCCGGCCGCGGCGGCCGCTTTTCTGATGGAGGCGAAAAGCAAAAACGCCCGTGTGTACGAGATTTCGGCGCACGTTAAAGATCCCCAGGTGGTCAAACTTAATCCGGAGCCCTCCACTACGGCGCGCCTCATCGCCTGCGTTGCGTCGGCGCGTTAAACCCCCCCAATCAATCAATCAGCGGGGGAGGGGCGCACGTGCTGGCTGTCTGCGGACGCCGATCGCCAACGGACGGGTGACATTGTGAGTTAAAGAAATGCTCTGCATTTAATAAAATATAAAACATTCCTCGCAAGTATTTATCGGAACGCGAGGAGCACTTGCGCCAAAGCCGGCGCAATCGACACATTAGGCCGCAAATGCGCCATCGGGATGAAAGGAATGCTACAAAGGCGTCGCTATGCGGTGCTTCAATGACCATCCCAACACCACTGCAGGAAGTGAGAAAATCAGCGTGCCTGCGAGTGAAACAGAACGCGCATGCGCGCCGCGCCAGTGTCGACAACAGGCGCCAGGCCTCGAGCGCGCATCGGTGGCTTTTTCCACGCGCTCGCGTGGTCCGGAATATTAAAGGAGCCATGAAGAGAAAATGCAAGTTGGTTTTATTCGAAAGATTTCGGGTTTTATAGTGCCCCCAGCGCTTGTCCGGATACAAACGGTGCTTTATTCACTGAGAAATTAAACAATTTAGGTTAAAATTTTGATTTTCCCGCTCAATCGTGCGTTTTCGTGGTCCCAAATGAAATCACAGGAACCGACCGCTCTGCAGCCTAGACCTTCATTCACGCATCCGCCGTACAGGGTAGAGTCACGTATACGCTGGCGCCGCCATTTTCGGTTGCTCGCTCGCCGCCGAAGCAAGTCATTGTGTCAAAACCGCGCTAAAATTATCGCCGCAACGCGGTTTACTGAAGAAGTTTGAATCATATTGTCTGTTTCGCGTTGCTAGGTCTCGTGGGAAACGAAAAGAATAACGCGTTGAACCCGTTGGCCCAATTGCGGCGGCACGGGACCGTTCAAAGGTTGTCTCCACCCTGTACAGCGGTGTTGGTTTGTTCCCGCGTTTCTTTACGTTCCGTAACCTAGATGGCGCCACCATACCGTGGCAAGCGTTTGGTTTGTTTTTGCCCGCATTTAAACCTGGCTTGTTTTTGTTATGGGAGAAAATATTCGTTCCCTGAAACAGTGCTCGCTCGACAAATGGGGTCACGTAAGACACCGTTGCTTGCGTCAATCGGCCAGTGTCGTCTGAGACAACCCCAAGCCCCGTAGTGCTGTGCAGCTAAACCAAGCATGCTGTGCGCAGTACGAACAGCAGAACGCATCAGTACTTCTATGTTTACATGTGCTTTCGTAACTTCCACTGTTTGTCCCATCATTCTTATTGCTTTGTAAAGAATGTGCCCTAAATTTAAGCGCAAATCGCTCGTTCGTCTAGTTTGTAAGCTCTACCTAATTTGCGTCTGCTTCTGCCAGCCTCCGCCAATCGCAGAACTTAGCTCATGTAACATCATAGGTTCTGTTGCGGGAAATGAGCTGGTGGGTCGCATGATCATTCCCGTTTTTCCTAATTATGTAGCTTATTTGAGTGAAGTTAACGTTAAAAGTGGTGTCAGTATGATTCTAACCAGACAATCTTTTGAATGAACCAAACTTGTGTTTTCTCTTCATGGCTCCTTTCGCCTGTACACTATCGCGAAATCAGCATGTCGGGGCTACGGTGAACTAAAATATGGTTCCCTATACTCCTGACGGCACGGGCTATGTTTAATAATAGAGAGTTTTAGCTGACCGTTTCTGACGGTCCGCTCCGCTCCGATAGCAAGCGCGAGCGCCATTGCGCATGCGTGGCACGCTTGCGCGCTACCGGCGATACCGGAGCGGGGCCCCGCTCCGCTAACCGAGGCCTCTTCTATAGCGGACCGTCGCGGCAGCTTACGCTACCGTGCGGAATTTTAACATGGCTGCCCCCGCGATGCGAGCGCACTACGGCGAACTTCGTTTCTTCAGTTGAAACACGACCGACGAAGCCGCGAAAGCGCTTCCGAATAGACACCTCAAAGATCTTTAGAACGGAAGCGAAAAACGTCGACCGAAGAGCGGGGCTGCTTCTATGCAGCTCCGAGAAAGACTGCCTTGGCTTGGCTATTCCAAAGTTTATCGGCATGTTTATTGTTATTTAGAAAAAGTATACCATGTCAGCGACTACGTTATACAAAAAAAAAGGTTAAATGAGGCCAAGAAGTACGGTATTTTGCTTTGTTTGGGCGACCAAATACAAATTGTTATGTTTCCTTTAGGATAAAGTTTTGGTTTACAGGCGCACGCGAAACGACCAGTCACGCGAATCATTCCCCGTCGAGGGACATAGGGTTATCGCTTAGCTAAAAGCCTTTCGGCTGCTGACGCTCCGGTTGGGCTGAGCGGGACGTTGGGAGCAAAGCGGAGCGTCAAAAACGGTCAGCTAAGCCCGTGGTAATAGTCCCGTATACCATAGCAGCATGCACAGCCCGGCGTCTACACGCGTTTTCCGCCTCTTTCCTCGTTTTCCCCTTGCTATTACCGTGAGAAGTGCTGTCTCCGGTTCCGTGCCAGCTCGTGTAGATTAGCGAATCATTGCGTCACCGCTCTCCCACTTAGCCGCATGAGTATCGTGGGTCCCATGCTGAGACTTCTGCGCGGGGTTTGGCTACTTGATGCGAACGAGCGAATGCCATAAAACCCTTGTATTCTTCAAGCGGCCATAAACTGATATCTAATAACGGGCGAACAGCGAGAGCGGTGACAAGGCGAGAGAGGCTATAGTTGATATTTCATACTGAGTAACAAAATGAAAGGTATTGTATTGTACGTATTTTTTTGTTAGCACAGTCTTCTGTCGTTATTTGTGTTCGGTAGGGCATCAATTTCTGCTCAAAGCGCGAGCGATGTGGTGTACGACGACTTTTGTTGTTCTTTCTGGCGCTACAGGAAAAACGGAACTCTGTATTGAAATTGTTTTTCCGAACTCACTAATGTAACCCCGAACAAGTGGAGAAAAATTGTGAAAAACAAAGAAAATATGGTGCACACGACCCCGACATAAAAGACGGCAATCTCGTTGACAGCACCGCGCATGCTGGAATGCTACCGGTCGCAAACGATGGCGCTATCACTATTTGTCGCCCGTGCAATCAGGAGCACGGCGCTCGAGCGTTATCGATACAAGCACCCAATTGCTTTCTGTACGGGTAAACGAGAAAACTTCGCGGCGAAAAAAAATAACGGGGAAAGTTAACCAGGCCTCGTGTAGCTTCACACACCAGGAAACGAAGAAAAGACTGCACAAGCGCTTGTACTGCGCCTGTCCTTCTCTGTCACATCCCCCACCTGCTTTTTTTTTCGTTGTCGGGGTTTGACGCTAGTATTGGAAGAGTTTTCGCCTTCTTCAGCAAACATTGATAGACTTACAGTTAGGGAGAGCTTTCTTGCGCTTGATCTCACACCCACTAAAGTGATTCTGGCTAGTCAGTGAGAACTACACCGCTTAGGCCATTGTGGAAAAATCAACAAAACAGATTGCTTTCAAAACTCCCTGAGAGCAGCCCGTTCAAACGTTTACCCAACCGGCCTAAGCTATACCTCTCACTGACTAGCCATAATCAATGTAGTGCGGGGGAGATCAAACGCAAAAAACCTTGCCGTTCCAGTTACGGATGAACGAGAACTGCGTCGGCATCGATTTTTCTTAATGTTGCAGATCCTGAATCGTCGAGCACCGCGGAAAGCCTAATAATAAGCTCCGGCGCCTACATTTTATTACAGTACCGATGTGTTTTCAATACCCCATGTTAGCCCCTCCGGAACGAAGCAACCAGACTTCGGGGCAAAAATGTATCTAAATTCATTTTACAACCATTATGATTTTGACATCATTTCCGTTTTCGAGCAATTTCTACTTCCCGCTTCCAATTGGGATTCGATAAAAAGGTAGCCGAGAAATTCCGGAGGGACGGAGGAAGCAGCTGGCTGGTTACACGAAAAAAATACCAGTCAATGACGATGTGCGATGCGTACAATGCGCTTCGTTATCATTACTTCTTTCCTTAGAAACGGCCTCCAAGACACAGCGCGAACCGCTTTTGTCCAGTGGTGGCGAAGAAACAAAAATATACTAACCACCCGCGCATTCTGCTAGCAGTTCCTTTTGTTACACACCCTTAATAAGGTACTCCATTAAATACAGGCCCTCCCGTTCCATCGTTGTAAAGTAGGGAAGGTACACGAAATAAGGAAGAAAATGATGGAACTCACACTAACGCGTAAGGCTTGAAGAGAGCGAAGCTGTACGCAACCTTCACGACAATCACGATAGTTAAGTCCACGATTTGCAAGCGATTTGCTTATTCTTCGCCGCGGTAACAACCTTTGCTCCATCTTTGTTGCTATAATGGCGAAGATGAAGAAGCAAATCGAAGAAGAAGAACGAATGAACGGAACGCGCACATATAAACTAGGCGCCCGCAGGTGCAACGTGTACCCTGACAGGTGTTGTTTGTCGAGCAGGTGCACATGGTGTGATTCCTCTCCCCTCAGTAACAGCCGGGAAAGTAAGCCGTTTGATTGCCGCACACTCACCCATGGTCGTAGCCGAGTGGGCAAGGCTACTGACACTAACTCCGTTGATGTACCAGACACAGGTTCAGATCGTGCTGGTGGCCGTGGTTTCTTTGCTTTATACTGTTATACGCCTCGAGCGCCACTGAAATCCCTCTGGTGGCCCGTTTCTAAAGCAGTCGCTAGACGCTCCGGCTCTCTCCGCCCTGTCGCCGCTGCTTTTGTGGCACGTTCACGACTGATATTTACCGTTCGTGTGCGTTCAAAAAATATATTAAAATGGAGCAGTCACTCTACGCGTAAATGTGATGTATTTACGAGAGTGTAAACGTTTTTGACGCGATCTTAGTGTCGTATATTTGGTGTGTATGAGCGCCAGGTATGTGTCACAGTCTAGTGCCACGAAGCTGGCATATGCATGGCAGCTGACTGTAATTCCTCTGCCCTGAAATTTACTAACAGTGTCGGCGTAAGCACCGTTTCCTCAGATGGCCGTGCTACGGCTATGCACTGGGATGTAAATCGGTGTTGTGCGCTTACATAATCTAGCGGAGCCCTCATACCTGACAGCAGGCCAATTAGGCTTGCCAATATCATACGGCGGATATTGATCACTCCAGTGGGCAAGCAATATGGCATAAATTTCACGAACATTCTACGGAAGAAGTACGGTGGATAATACAAAATTATAACCGGGGATCACCACACGACAATAAGTTAAGGCTCCATCGTCTTGTCAAAAGATGAGTGCTCGCAAACATTTACCATCCGCTACATATGTCCTCTGCGAGAAGCGCAGCGACAGGCTTATGGAGTAAAACGCTTCTTCAAAGCATCACTATATGACACAGGGAGTCTTCAGGAACAAGCACAAACTAAAATCAGAAGGCCTTATAAGATACCATACTCTTCCAACGACACCTTTTATCTTTTGTGGACTGCCAACCATGTACTTCAAAAATGCGTCCGCCTTGTGCACCAGCTGTTCTTTGAAGTGGAAAAACAAAAAAAGGAAAGTGAACGCGCAGCTTGTGTGTGTGATTACTAAAACCTTCGTTCCTTGATTTCGTTCCGCATTTCGGACAGAACGATAGTTAGGAGTCACCCCCTCCTCAACTCCCCCCCCCCCCCCCCCCCCCCATGTCCTGCGTAATAACAATCAATTTCGTAACAAGTTGAGTCTGGTGACTCCTACCTCACTTAAGTTTAGAGAAACGTCTTTAGCATTTCTGAAGCTGCACTGGGTTTCTTAATTCCCGTACGAGGTATCCTGTTTCTTCCCCAGACCATTTGTCATTTCGTGATTTCAGTAACTTTCTTAGGTTCTTGCTAGAACGCGTGATTGTGCGCGTATTTAAACGATGCAAAGCCTTGCACTAGGGTTAACATTTCCGCATGGTTTACATTCCCATAAAATGCACAAGTGGTTGTCAGGTATTGGGTAATCACATTCCCGATACAGATTTTTCTACGTCGTATATATTCGAAACGAAGCCGCATTCATTGTAGGCGCTGCAAGACGAAACCAATTTCTCACTGCACCAGTATCACATCCAAACGAGGCGACAATAGAATTCACTTGTGCCTGGCGTGTTCAGAGGTGACAGTGGGGATATGCTGCTGCCGTCGTTGACGCCCGTAAGAGCGGTCGGGAAGCGCCCAGAACTGCGTTTCCGTATAGCTTTTGTTGGCGTTCGGGCACTCTTCCAAGCCACGGCTGTTTCTTGGAGTGCCCTAAACGTACTATTTGCTCACAGACGTGAACATAACAAGCTCGGGGCGTATACTGAGTTTTCTGAAACGCCAGAATCAAGGAATTGCTAAACAGCTTCGCTGTTAATATAGATAATTGCAGGGGAATTCGCGTAACATGACACCAGTTTAGGCGTCGGCGGTGCGTGTTTACTAAGGGTTTGCATTTCGTGACGGCATCGGCCCAGTATGTCAACTTGCCCACTGTTATTTCATGAACAATAGACTGGGCCAGTCGGCAAAACTTTCGAGAAGATCCACGGCCTTCTATAACAGAGATAATGACAGAAGAGCACACAACGAGAAAAGAAAACACTGGAGGGGGCACGCGGAGAGAGCTGCCTCTGAGAGCGAAGAAATCTGCCTACTCAACACCGGCGACGTGGGAAAAAACTCGAAGCCAGGCTCGCCAGCTGCCTCTCCCTTAAAGGGACTCTGAAGCGATTTGTACATTGCGGGATTACTAGCGCAAATTGTAGTCCGGAGTCCATAGGCCACGTTTCGACCATTCTGAGCGCGTTTACGCGAATTTATTTAGTAGAAAAATCAATTCGAAAATGCTGTCTTCTTCTCTGCATCCTCGCCAATTTTCTGTGTCGTTTTCGTGTGACGTCAAGAGGAGATAACTTGGCTTGGCCATTGACTGAGCTACTGCATACTGCATGGCTCGCCGACCTTCCGGCAGAGTCAGTCGGCCCCGCGTTTATTCCACCGGCCGCCGACGGATCGTCGCAATTCGTTCGCTCAGTTGAAACGAAGCCACGACACTTCTGTGAATGGAAGGATGTGCCTTTCTTCGCTTTGTTAGTTTGTACACTGTATCTAGCTCCAAGTCAAGGTCGCTTCACACAAGCGCATCACAAGCGCACATGCGACGCTTCGCTGACTGGTACGCTAGTAGGAAAATCTAAAGCTACTTGAAGGTGGGAGAAGAGTCAGCGAAGTAAATATAGGTACAAAGGAAACAAAATCAACTGATACTTTACCCTACAGCGTAAAACTAGGGAGCACGAAGCACTTTTTTGCGCTGGGAGAACAAGCACAGCGGTCAGCAGCACGACCACACATCTGCGAACGCTTTTCCGTCTAAGAAATGCAATTGCTATACATGAGATATTGTAGAAATTTGGGGGACGCTTACTGCACGAGGGCTATAGAACAAATAGTCACCTAAGCTGCTTGAAATGCTAAAACTAAATAAAAGTGTAAACTGGTGATACATTATATACCATATATTTCCAACGGTGGCAGCGCTGGCCCGTGGCCGAGTGGTCTGGAGCGCTAGGAATGTTATTTTGCGAGTCACAAGTTGGAACCCCGAGAGTACATTCTTTCTATTTTGTTTTTGTTTTTTGTAAGTTGACTTTTTTTGTTTTCGGCCGATGTTTTCTATACTGAGCTCACCATTTTTGGGCCGTAACGTAAACTGCTCCACGAACTAGTTCACAGAACACGCGCTCGCGAGTTCTCGTTGGCGTGCTGTTGCCATAAGCACCGACTGCTTGCGGGCAGTGGGCACAGGCCGGAATCAACAGACCCTTGGCCTGGTGCGAACACGCTTTTTTCGATGCAGGCATAAGTGAGACAAGATCCAAATATGGGTGAAAAGCGCATGGCATTTGAGCATCTGCGTTGATGCGAAGGGCGTTCATCCACTGCGTAGGCCTCTGCTAGTGATTGCTACGATTCCAAGCCGTCCTGGAAGGCTTATATTAGGCATTTTACAGCCGACAACATGGCAGAAGCGTGGTACGACGATTACTGAGATATTGAGAACGATGCCATCAAACGATGCCGTCGGATGTTAAGCATGTTGTTTTACAGAACCGAAACCGAAACTTGTTTGAATGCTAACCTTGGACATCGTCCAATCAAGGTGCATCTCCTCCTGTCGTCACAGCCTTTAGTTGGTGCGGCCGCTGCAAACCGCGCATGGTAGTTTTTTATTCTTTCGCGCTTTATAAAATAATTACCGACCCATCAACCGGATAAACGATGAAAAGTGTGTTAATTTGAGCCAGTCCACGCAGTGCAAGCAAAACCGGGAGCTGACAAATTCACTTCAGTGTCCCTCTAAATGGCCCCGTTACTCCCTTTATCGCTTGGACGCATTGTAGAACCGAGACTGCAGCCAGTTCGGGCGGCAGAAGAGGAAGGAATTGGATTGGCGGCGACAAAATGCCGATACCGGTGCACCAAAAGAATCGACAGGCAACCAATTCGGCTGCTACAGCGAGCAAACGTGACCAGTGAGATGAGCAAACGTGAGCAAACGTGAGCAAACGTGAGCAAGATGAACAAACGTGACCACTCCCCGTTTAGTCAGAGTGGCGCTGGCTACTACCCTCAAGCGTCAGATACAGTTCTAGTAAAATATAAATACCCGAGAAAATGAAGGAGAACACAGTCGCCCAGATAGCCGAATTGGTAAGGCATTCCAGATCTAATCGAAAGGCGTGGGTTCGGTCCCCACTCCGGGCGCGTGTTTTTCTTTCTTTCTTTTTTTCTTACGTATATTTAAAAAAGTGTTAACTGCACTAACCGTCGTAAAAAAAAAGAGCATAACAACACCCCTATGCCTCCTTTGGCGTTGTAGACTGCCGCCCTACCTTCCATGTATATATATATATATATATATATATATATATATATATTTATATATAACAGTTGGCAGTCAAGAAAACCTCGGAATGCAAAGGGGAGAATGTGGTAGGTCATTGAAACAGATAAAGAATTTGGAAAGACAGACAGAAAGTGGAGAAAAATGGCCGCCGGATGGGATCCGAACCGACGACCTCCAGAATACCGGTCTGGTGTGATGACCACTACGCTACCGGCGGGGCTATTTTCCCCTCCACTTTCTGTTCTGAAAAAAAAAATAGAACCCGTTGGAGCACGATATTATGCGTAAAGGCTCCGTCTTTATCATATCTTGCTTTTGTTTTGTTTTCATTTTGTTACGCTGATAGAAGTTTCTGCCCCGTACCATTCATGACATCGTTGTGGGACGTTTATCATTAATTTATTACTATTGTTGCATCCGGGAAGGCGTACCCGAGCTGAGCTCCATCGCCTCTGACATGCGTGTGGTAGCGTGGTGAACCGAGTGGCCAGCCAATGTTGCTGCCTTGAAGAATACCAGAAGCCGAAGGCAAACTTAACTTGTTTACTTCATGGCGAGAAATGGGGCGAAGCCAGACAAGAGCAATGCCCCGACGGGCGAGGGTACAGTACAGGACTCGAGCAGAGTGACAGCATTGATTCACTGCTCAAACAGGAATGAACTACGCGCTTGGGGGGGCATTATTTTTAACCAAAGCCCTAACGGTCAAACAAGCGTTCCCTATAGATTGTGCACACGACACGAACGGCACAGGCACACACAACACTCTTTCCAAAGTTCGTGAGCGGTCGGTAGTAGCGGCGCACGCTGAGTGCAAGAGAGGGAAGAGAGGAGGTCTCCGCAACGGCTTCCGCGTCCTTCGGACAACTTGAAGCGTGCCTCGTCTGCCGCCGCCGAAGTTTGAATCACGCAGAGAGAGAGGCGACAGTGATCCGGACTTTCCCAGACGTGTAGCGGCATGTTTGGATCCGTCGGCTGCAAGCGAGAGTCGCCGACAGGCAGGCCTGCTCGAAAGGCGCACGTAGTGGAGGCTTCGCCACAGCCGAAGAGGGCGGCACAAAGCACTCGGCGGGCTGACTCGTAACACTATTGAACTTCCCGTTTGAGTAAAGTATTTGAGACGAATAAACTCGGCTATCCGGCAGAAATATATGGGAGACGCATGAACACTATATTCGGTCCTTACCCGCCGTTGTGCGTCCTGTGAACAACGCCATTATAGGCAGTTTATAGCTTATGGGACTCTGTGCAAAATACTGGGAAGTCTAGGTTAGACAAAAAGTGTGCCGCGTGGTGACACCAAGCGGTTCCGCTTATTATCCAAAATCTTGCTGTAAAGCTCGGAGCGCCTGCCCTGGGTCAATTGGATCAGGACCTCAAACTTTCTGTGCCAGTCGTCGTGCTCCGAACGGCAGAAACACCGAAGCGAGCGCAGGAAATTACATACGTATTCCGCTGTTTCTAGTGGAATTCTGCACAACGAGCTCTTCAAGCAGGCCTGAAAGCGTGCTCGAAATTCTTTCCGTATTCGACGTGGTTGGGCCTAAGAGCAGCAGGAGCAGGGAATTCACGACGCGTGGGGTAAGTGCCTGTTGACAGGCGCCCCCAGCCGTGCCCGTGAACCTAATGCAAGTATTAGAACGCGCAAGCTTGCTTCCTTGTGGCATTGATGGAACACATGCAGGGCAACCAACTAAATATTCCCGAAGTTTCTGCCGCCTGAGTTGTGGGCTGAAGTGCCCTTCCCAATTTTACAGGTGACCGTGCGAACAATAAGGACAAAAAATACAGATACAGGCTTTAGTATTTTTTCTTCTACATTTTAGTATGAATTTTATCAACGGTAGTTGAGTGAAAAAGTTTCATTTCATCGATGAGAGACGTTATTCCGGCCACAGGGAATATTGCATATGGCATAACGTTCCCCATATAGTGGCAGGTATTGTGAATATGCTGTGTCGATTTTTTGATAAAACACGAAGAAAAAAATCACACATCTCCACGACGTGAACGATGCCGAGGGTGCGAAGCACTGGGACGCAAGTTGTGTATTCCCTGTGTGATGAGCGTCATCGCCCGTGCGTGCTGATGCACTCTGCGTTTTAAATGATTTTAAGGTAGAGTAAATGCACTGTGAATGATAAGCGCCACACGAAATACAATTCGCGTCCCAGCATTTCGCAGCCTCGGCATCGTTCACGGCGTGAAAATGTGGGATTTTATTGGCCCGAATTGAGCTGAATTGACACGAATTATCGTGCATTGTGTGTGCAGTGTATATATACAGTGTTTATTTATTGGCGGTATTCGTGGTACGTTGTGACGAGTTCCGGGTTGCGTTTCCTCTTCACGATCACTGCCTTGTGATCGGTGAAGTGCAGAGAGAGTGGTTCTTCAAACGGGGCTAGATTGCAGTTGGCAAAGACGATATGTATGCACGATCCCCTGATGGTCGTCGGTTGATTACGGAACGCGCTTATATACGCATCGCTCCGCAGCGCCCTCTCGTGTAGCTCGCTGTAGTCACTGTAGTTTCTCCTGTAATTGCAACTGCTCTTTTTCCGCGAATTATCGTTGACAGTTTATGGTTTTAAATGCAGAGCATTTCTTAGCCTCGCCTCTTCCTGCGTCGGACGGCGTCCACAGCTCCGCGTCCGCAGCAGGTGCGCCTCTCCTCCTTCCCTCCTCTCTCTCAACAGCAGCTGGCGCGCGCATGCGTCGTAGTCAGCCCGTTCGCTCCGTCGCGGTCTCGGCGTAACGGGTGCGTGATAGCAGCGCGGTGGGGCGTGGAAGGGCGCGCGCTGCTTGCGCATGCGCGCTCTCGCGCCCGCACTGCTCTCCCTCTACTGCGCGCGCTGGAAATATAAAGCGGCTAGCGGTCGCTCGTGCTTCAGTCACTGCGTTGCTCCTTCCTTCCTTGGTTGACGCTCGCTCCACCCTAACGCGACTTTACTCTCCTCTCTCTACCCCAAACCAACACCAACGCAACTACGACCCAACTACCCACCCTAACGCGACTTTACGCGGCGTTAACGACCCCCATTGCTCTGCATTTACTCGTGTTCCCCTCGCGGGAAGGCGCGGGAAGTTTTTTTTTTGCTTTGTTTTGGCGTTTTGTAGCCTTTGAAATTCGCGCTCTTTGCTACTGCACTTTGCGACGCTCTCCCCAGATGGCGCGCGGATGGTACTACAGTGTGCGCCGCTCTCGATATATGGCTTACAATGCTGTGCTCACGGACAACTCCAGACAACGGCACGGACATTGCGAGGTCCTAAAGTGCTTCTCACTTAAAAACTATGCAGCAATGTCAGCCCACTGGCGTATACGCCAGTTCCATTCAATACCGTTACCCGGCTCGTGTATTGCGGTTTTTCCTGTAACTATTAGAGCACGGCCGCTAGATGAACGAGCGGTCGTGGTTAGGGAATACTTTAGGTAAAAAAGGGACTTATTTGCTTTGCGAACATGAATCAAATACACGTTTTGAGCAGAGCGATGCCTGAGCCCTGAAACATTTCAGCTACAGTACGATAATGCCATTTTTTTTTCTAATTTTATATAATTTCATGATTACGGCTAAACCAATGTTTTTGTCACCTCGACACACCGTAATTTCTGTAATGAATGTCCTTTTTTTTAAAAAATATTTCAATTGTCTTGAAGATAACTCCCATAGAAAGCCGTTTGATCGTGTCTGAAAAGGACATATCTAGTTGCACTCTCATACAGGTGGGTGGGTGGTTTCTTTTTGTTGTGGGGACTTGCCGTGCTTTGTGGAAAAAGTGATAGCTAGAATGCCTGACCTTATGGTGCAACCATAACGCCATGCATTTCAGTGCAATTGAGGGGGGGGGGGGCAAAATCCCCGCTAATTGCGCCATTTTGATACAATTTCGTATTCTTGAGCCAAGCTGCGCCTAAGCCATGAAATTCGTTTAAATTGCACCACGTTGTGCCAAAATGCCTGACTAGGCGCAAAATTTCTCAGTTTTGCTAACTCTAGCGAAGAATAAAGGACGTATTGGCAACCAGAGGTTTGTAGGTCATCCAATTAGTTGCGTAGACAGAAGTTCACGCACAGTCCACAGCCTATGCCGGCTACGCCTCTTCTAGTTCACTGTACCTATGCCGAAACTAAAGTCGCTCTAAAGCGTGGGGAGACTTTAGTTTTGGCATAGGTACCACAGGAAAAGGACAGAGGCGTGATAGCGGGCCCCAACGGGCGCACCATTGAGCGCACCAATGCGGCTTATCGCCGATAGCCCAGTTTCAATAAGCATCTTCAGGTATCTGCTCGGAAGCGTGTGGGGTATAGCGCTATTGGTGATTTAGTAGGCGACAACTGATAGATGTAGTTCGCTGCTGCCTCCTTGTGCATGACCACCAAGTGCACCGTGGAGGCATGGAATGAGTTTCGCTTGCAGTAACGAAAGCATCTCGCTGTATCCCTGCTCGCTGTCACGAGCCGAGCGGGTGCGAGTAATTCTTCCACAGCGCACGCTGGTACAGTATACATGCAGCACTTGCCCCGGCAGTGACGGCGGAGGCGACGCGCTGAACGAAACTCACAAGCGATTGGAAGCTTTGAGTAGACCCGTCAATAGCAAATGTCCAAGGGAAAGCCTACGGGTCATACCAATGAAATCTGTACGAGTCAATTATCTGCTGATAGTTAGTTTCTGGTGGTATTGTAAAGCAGTTTTTTTATTTGTATCTAGTGTAGCCAGATGCTGCTCAGGCGGAAGAGCTATTCGTTGTTTAGTTGGCTTAGGCCTGGTCATTTATAGAGGCACTTTGGAGTAAAAATAAAAGTATTCTTGGCAGTTTTTATACCATTCTGTTTTGTTTTGTTTTCTTTCGTTGCTCGATCTTGTAAATACTTTAAACACACAAATGAACCTGTTTTGCAGGTTGGCACAAATACACCACACCATGCGGCTTTCTGCAGAATTGGTCGGTCACATTTGCAGGACCTTGTGCACTGAAGCTAAAACATCTCTGAACCAATTTTAAATTGTTTGCACATCGTTTGTATTAAACTGCTCCGAATTGGAGATATGGTGATCCAAAACGAAAGGTATCTTTCTCCCGTAGCCTGCTCCAAGTTTGTATTTTCCTGTTTCAAAACCAAGATTTTCTTGCTCCAATAATTGCTTCAAGTCTAATTTGGGCTGTTGCACCCCTGTGGCTGCTTATTTCGCAAATAAGAGTAAGCATAGTTAATGTCTCAACGTTGTCTCAAACTATAAGATCAACAATGTTAGCCAGTCAGTTACCAACCGGGTTGGTTGTAGTTCTAGTCGAGTGCGATCAAATTTGTTTAAACAAAAAACGGTGATTTCTTTAGCTTCTTTGCTGCTGCATGCTAATGGCACTTGTTTTTTTTTTTTTTTTTCAGTCGATGTTACGAAAATTAAGATTGCCCAACAAGATTACGCACCCGTAAGAACGTTAAATTGTAAGTTCCCTTAACCTTTCCCGATGTTTAGGGGGGATTCGGACACGTTACCTGGTGACCTGTAGCATGAACATACTCATGAAGATGCCATAGTATTTCCGGATCTAGTGCGGTTTAAGTGAAAGAGCGTGAGAAGCGACAAGCGATAAGAACGCCTCCACAGAGCGTGCCTTGGTGGTATTTGCGGAACACGTTAAATAAATTATAGGGATGGTTCACGTCATAAACGCGGATAAGGCACAAGCCCCCTGGCAGTCTTGTTCAGCTCGTGTCCGACGTATGCATACACACGATCCAGCTGAGGAGACACATTATCGGCTATACCCTCGGGCTTGTTTCACTTCTGCAAGCCATCGGCCCCCAATGACCGTTCCTGCTATGGGAGCGTGCAGCGCGTCCTCTCCCGTCAGCCGCGAAGCTCCCTCCCCCCTACTGGGTTTCACCACGAGGTATGGCGACAGCGGCCATCGGAGACCTGTAGACCGGCAGACCGCGCCACTGCAGAGGGGAATGTGGTCCAAGCGAGCGGTGTGTCCAGAAATTGGGCACCGGAGAAGGCACAGCCGGCGCTCATTTACGTCGTTACACCGCCACTATCGTGACTACGCGGGGCCAACTGGAGGCGGAGCGTACTGGGTATCGTTTTCTCTGGTGCGGCAAGCCAGACAAGGTCACAAGGCAGATAAAAAACTCCTTAGGAGCGAGGCAGGCTTCGGCTCGGCCTCGCAGGTCTTGGGCTAGTGGCAGCACAACCCGAGTTTTGGACACGAGCGGCACTGGAATCCGACGTGATTCTAAGAAACTGTTTCGCATCGTACTTCCTTAGCAGCCATGTACCGTAATTACCCGATTCTAGCGCGCCCCCGATTCTAACGCGCACCCTGTTTTCCTGAAAAAAAAAACAGAAAAAAACTTGCACTTCCGATTGTAACGCGCACGGAACTTTGTGAGCAAGAAAAACAAATGCGAGATAACCGGGCGATTTATTTCTCGAAGTAATCTCACCCATCTCCCTCCTTGTCGCTCTCCGCTGACCACAACATCTCGTCCTTGGTGCCGTCAAGCGCGTTCGCGATGTCACACTTCATAACGAACGTTCAACCATGATCGATGGGATCGTGGCCCACGCCTCGCACGTCCATCCTGCGAACTTCTCCAGAGGCGCACGCTTCAGCCGACCACTCGTTGTGAACGCGTGAGAGCCGCGGCTGCCATTGCTGTCATCAAGTGCGCAAGTGGAACGATTTGACGATTTGTGTGAACGCCGATAGAAAAGCCGGGGCACCTACGCTTCCTGCGTCCGAAAAATGGTTGCTAAAAGCTTTGGCGCCGTCCTGAGATGGCGATGGGCGAGACGAAATTTCCGTTGTTTCGGCAGTTTCGGTTTCGTATCCGATTCTAACGCGCATGCGATTTTTCGACCTATTTTTTCGGAAAAAAGGTGCGCGTTAGAATCGGGTAATTACGGTACAATTGTTTTCCCCAAGGTATTTTCATAATAATATCCTGCGACCAGCATGTGAGCTGTCGCCTTTCCATAAGGGTGCAACTAACGCTCTGTTCAACTTCGCAAATAAACCCCGGATACTGAACTCACTGGAACCTCACTAACCAATACTCTCAGCCCTAACCTCCCTCGTCACTGGTCCTGCAGTGTTCGCTATATTGCGAACGCCCCCCATTGGAACTTCGTTCTTGCGCGTTTTCTCGAGTCGAGCCCCATTTGAGTGGCTCTACGCACGCGGGAACGTGCCCCTCTTTCGCACGCAGTTCACGCGCGTTGGGGTGGCAGGCAATGCAGCCACTGGCTCGTTTTGCGGTGCTCACCATCCCGCCTAGTGTCTCTTCTTCAAATGCCTAGTTCAGAAAGCCCTCCTCTCGAAATCTGAGCTTTTCCAAGTCCTAAGCATTCTCTATTGAACTGTACGGTAGCTTTGATATTTCTTAGTTACAGCCGTCTTCTAACCTGTTTTGCTTCATGTAGAATGCTCCTTTCACGTCTCGCTTGCACGGTGGGCTGCAGTTTACTCTGGCTGACAGCCCGGCGTCCACGCAGTACTTGAGCAAGTGCGGGAGGATGTCTGGTTTGGCCTGCAAACGCAGCAGCGACGCCTCGGGCATTGCGAATTCATCGGTGTATGGTGTCGGTCGTTTATCACCGTTTAAGAAAGGGGAGAGTCGAACGGCCACCTTCTAATGCTTTTTGTTGTTTTGTTTTCCCAGGTTATCCCGCACCGCATCTCTCGTTGCGGCCACTTCCTGATCGGTTCCGAATTGCGCTTCATTCCGAGACAGGCAAGCCGGCCTTTCTATGGAAGGCTCAAAGATACATTGACACATACTCCGCTACCCTGAGGCCAGGGAAAACAACCACTGCTTTGAAAGGGGAAAAAATAATTCCCGCTTGACCCTCTTGGCCAAGGAATGGAATTAAGGGGGTGGGGTGGATAGAGCTTACGGAGAGTGACGTCGGTAAGTGATGACGGGTGGCTTAGTTTGGTTGATATAGATTAAGCCCTCACATTCCGCCTACGCACCCCTCCCCTCTGACAGCGGTACGAGACTCTCCTTCGCGTTGCGCTGTGCCTCAGTGACGCGGGTAACATTTGATATCCCGCTTTCGCATTCGAACAACACAGAAAAAATTGCTGTGGTTGAACACGGATAAAGGAAGTTTGTCGAGCGACAGCTCGGTTAAGGCGAAGCGTCTGCCAGGCGGGCTTTTTTACAGCAACTATCACATCTACAATTGCTCCACGGGCAACACACAGACGCTGCTCGGCGCGAACGCGCAGTGCACGCGCAGAGTGCGGAGTGACGGCCAAGTTTGTCGAGCGATAGCTCGGTCTCTACGCCGAAAGCACGCAGTGAACGCGCACACTTTCTGGTGGAAGCAGCACTTACTCTTTCTCAGATCCCCCTATCCGCACCCCCTCCCTTGGAACGAACGTGTGATTAGACGCTTTCACTCCGCAAGCGCACGAGGCGCTGGCTTGACCTTGGCTGAGCTTGAAGGTCAGATTCTGCATGATAGCAGGCGACGTGCTTTTGTTTTGTTAGCAATGCATTTCTGCTTTACTGCAAAGCTGTCTATGGCTAGGACCCAGCGGATCTCGTCTGCGCATACAAACGGTGCATACAACAATTTTCAGCCTATGGAAAAAAATTCATTAAAATAAAACGAATGTCTATGCCCACGATATTTTGATATAAGACGGCTCATATGGCATCTTGAAAAATCTGTTCCCTGCAATGCATTTGTTCTAGACGTGCAGCCTACTTTAGGTGAATCGGTGTAAGCTTGGTCCTAGTATCTGGCTTTCCCACATTGTCTGTTGCACAGAGAAGCATGGTCATCTACGGAAGTCGTGTGTGCGTCCCCCAGACATAGCGCAATGGCGCAAGCTCTTCGGCGGCCACCTGTGCGGCGCACTGGAACATCCGCTGTAATTGGTGTTGCCGCGCTATATCCAAACGTCATTGTCTCTAGCCTCGAATAGTGTGTGTCCCTAGTCGGTGATGTAGAGGTTCCGCCACTGTCCTTATAACACAGCATAGCAAAACACCTAGAGTATGGCTAAAACTAGGCATACCAAATCCCACCTGAGCGCCAGCTTCGCTGGACTTCCCCATTCACACGGTGGAGGGGCTCTGATTTTTAGGGTTTTTATTGTTTTTAGATGTGGAGTACCTTAGGACCGCACGATGTCCGTCCGTGTCCGTGCGCGCAGCATTTACAATGGCAAAAAAGCACACAGGCACCGGCAGGATTCAAGACTGTGTCTGGTAGAACAGACAGAGTTAGTGTCAGTCGTCTTACCCGTTGGGCTACGACCGTGAGTTAGTACCCGTGAGTCAAACGGCTTGCTCCCTCGCCTGTAACGGTGCGGAGTACCTTAGGACCTCCCAATGGCCGTCCGCGTCCATCCCTGCGCACACCACCATCAAGCGAAAATCAAGCGAAATTCCATTTGAGCCGTGAGTTGCAGTTTCATTTAGGGAATAATGAAGGTGCAACTCTCACGGCTCAAATGGAATGACGGTCGGGGCGCCAATCGGTTGTCACTCGGGGCGCAACTTGGAGGTCATTTCGAGTCCCCGTACTCCGCACCCTCGCCAACATCCAAAATGTGGAGATGCTGCCATCTTTCGCCCCTGCTGCATTCTTTTTCTCAATGACTTTGATTGAGAGACTCCGCCCAGCTCGGCGGCGGCACATATAGTCGTGCTGTTGTCATACAGGGGTAGTAGCTTGCGCGTGAAAATAGGGTAAATTGTGGAGAAGTCATGGCGTGCGTGGTATCGCGTGAGAGTCAGGTTTCAGTAATAACCAGTATATTTCTTCCGCATGAGGACACCGGGCTTCGCCCACGTTCACTATTTGAAAGGCAAGTGCAGGAGTTACTATAAAATAACAAAAAAATAAATTTTAGTCCGGGGGTTCTTGGACGGGGGCATTTTCGGTTAGTGGTGACGGGTTGACTGCCAGTAATTTTTTTTTTCGGTTTGGGACGGTTCATTTCTAAATGTGTAATGTTTCATAGCCACAGAGTTTTAAAGGGTTACGTGTGTGTCGTGTATTTCTTTTTCGCGAAAGAAATGAGGTGCTTCGTGCATTTTGGCCAGGGAGTAGAAAGTTATATACCACCAATGGTATAATTCGTTCCCTTCAGTTCCCGGCCTGAGTGCAGAACCGATTCTCCTGGTTTTAAAAGAGTTGAAATCAACTATAATTGCACATGTGTGGTCCTTCGTGTGTCGCCTAATACTGTGTGCGTGTTCTAATCCGTTGGGATTAATGGATAGGTCTAACTGTTCAGAGCAAAGTTTAGGGACAACACGTTCAGGTTCACCGAAGTTTTCGAACGGGGTTGCCATTTATGCCGCAAAATGTGGAGTCATTTGCGACGTTAAAAATTTTATACACCTTTCAGTTCAGCTTCAACAGTTATGTATATGTATAAGCTATGTATATAAGCTATGTATACGCACCGAATGAGGCTCAGCGTAGGAATAATTTTTTTGTAGACATCAGCCCGTATTTTACAGCTGAACGGCGGCTGATCGTCCTGGGGGATTGTAATTGCCTTAGCATAACGTCATAAGGTCAGCACAAGCACCAACGCCGGCATTGCCACGTTGTCCCAACTAATAAATACGGCTGAATTCGTGGACGCGCGGAAGTGTATGGAGGGCGGAGGCCAAGTTACGTACACATATTTTCAAGGTACGAGTCATGCCTGATTGGGCCGCATATATGTCCCATTTGGTCTTATTTACAAATGGGAAAACTGCATTGTAAAGCATGTGTCCTTCTCGGACCATTGCCGCGTAGTGTGCACACTAGGGTTAAAAAAGCAAAATAACTCGTTCAACTGGGATTGTGGAAATTATATAGTAAGATGCTTCATGATTAGCAATTCATAAAAAATGTGAAAGGACGAATCCAAGACATAGAACCGCAACCAAATTGCATCGGCGTGCAATGGGAGATCTGAAAGGCTATTGAAAGGTCCAGTTGTATTAAATATGAGCAAAAGCCCAAGGAAAACACGCTGCGATCAAGTTAACTTATTGGTGAAACTTATGAGAAACATTGGCTCCCATCCACGTTGCGAAGGCGGTTGGAAAGCAAAGCTGTGAACGGCACCCACAACAATTGCCCAGGCGCCGTCACTTGAATTCACATACGTGGCTCTACAGAGTGAAACCAGAGATTCTGCCTGCCGTTACCTAGAATTCGCAGGGGCGGCGTCTCGGGCGCAGCAGCGTCGGCCACGGCTGGGCTATAGCGGCGGACGCCGCCGCTGTAGCCCTGGCGTGTGTGGGCAGAAAGAAAACGGCGAGGAGCGTCATTCGAACGGTGAGACAGCGGAACCTAGCCATCTTGATGTGCTAGCTCGGTGCTACACAACCGTGCGACACAAGCGCGGACACCGAAACAATTCGGCATGTGAGCTTAGTGATTCCCATTTATACCGATTTAAACTAGTTAGTTTGGTAAGTTTAAGAATTGCGAGAAAGCTGAGGGAACTCTTATAACCGCTGTTTATCAGAACCAGTTTCTTCTTTTGCCTTTTGTAATACCTGTTAAAACACAACCGAATTGGTATTTACGAATTTAGAAAACGGAGTCCCATTCGTGGCAAGCAGTGCGAAAAAGTATAGTATTTGTTTAGCGGTCAGATGTCTGCATGTGGTCTCTACATTTTGTTTTCGTGCCCTGAAAACCAATCTTTAACGTACCTTTGCCATACGACCACTTAATTCCGTCGTGTCCGGGTTACCCAGGAGGTGCTGTCGACCAATTTAATCAAGCCGTGTGAAGGAAGCCCGCCAAGGACGCGAAGCTGCACCAAAACAGGCCCAAAACAACCGTCGCTAAAGCAGACAACAAAGTCGGGTCACGCCGATGTGCCCTCCCGCCGTCGTGAACGCGCGTGGAACGCTGGGTTAAGGCCTCTAAAAAATTATAGGCCCTACGCTGTTCAAATTCGCCGTGCCATCTACAATGTGCTCCGTGAGTGAAAACCGCCGTTCGCTCCGTAGCCGCGTTGGAAGTTTCTTGTCCCGCACGCCACGAAAGAGCAGTCTGGCTGGTAAAGCTAGAAAGCTTTGCTTTAAGAACTTATTGGTGAAGAGTGCAAAGCCCCAGGTTTTTTTAAAGATGGCATCCAAAAAATTTAAGGCACGTCGCAAAAAAAAAAAAGACGCACGTCGACGTAACCTGATAAATACACGTAATAAGCGAGATAGAATTAAAAGGCCGCTTAGCGACACAGTAAGAGGACATCGAGCATGCGTTTTTGGATTTCTAACAATAATTGTTTGCTTACCGAAAGGTTACTTTAGAAGGTTTTAAAATATAAAAAAGAATTAGTTACTGCATTACCCAAACTGGATGATGAAACTAAATACACGTTAGGAAAGGAAATATCCTCTGAAGAAGTAAAAAAGTAGTAAGGTTACTAAGGACACTAAGCTTACTAAATTTTTTCACTTCTAATAAATCAGTTGTTAGTTTGCGCTTGTGCCTACCACATCGTTCGTTTCTATTCCTGAAAATGTGTGTCCTTAATAGCATTAAGCGCAGTTTACGAACATAGAAAAGGCAATCCAGAACTTGAATTTAGGCAAATTCCCTGGCCCAGTTGGGGCAAGCGCGGCTTTCAATAAAGCATTTGTAGGCGTTTTAGCGCCCCTGTCATGCGCATAGTTAGACGCGGCCTTCACACTAGTCTTTTCCACCGTGTTTCAGCGAGGCGTATACAATATTAATACCGAAAAGCGACCCGCCGCGGTGGCTCAGTGGCTAAAGCGTTGCGCTGCTGAGCACAAGGTCGTGGGTTCGATTCCCGGCCGCGGCGGCCGCTTTTCTGATGGAGGCGAAAAGCAGAAACGCCCGTGTGTACGAGATTTCGGCGCACGATAAAGATTGATTGATTGATTGTAGGGTTTAACGCGCCGACGCAACGCAGGCGATGAGGCGCGCCGTAGTGGAGGGCTCCGGATTAATTTTGACCACCTGGGGATCTTTAACGTGCGCCGAAATCTCGTACACACGGGCATTTTTGCTTTTCGCCTCCATCAGAAAAGGCACGATAAAGATCCCCAGGTGGTCAAAATTAATCCGGAGCCCTCCACTACGGCGCGCCTCATCGCCTGCGTTGCGTCGGCGCGTTAAACCCCACAATCAATCAATCAATACCGAAAAGCGACAACGCAGAAAAACTGAAGCCGAGGTACATCATACCGCCCCATTTCCTTGACCAGTGTGGCCCATGAAAATTTCATGAAAGCGCTTGCCCAGACAATACACAGTAATACAATTATTCAGGTCACATGAGACATGTTGTGTGAAGGGCCGTGCAATGTTTACTAATTACATCAAACCACGTGCGTACTAGAGTGTTGTGGCGCGACTAGTGACGGGGTGGCAGTTCTTCAACTCGACCTCAAGAAAGCATTCGTTTGTGTGGCGCACGAGATTGTATTCGTTATTTTGGAGTATGTAAATGTAGGTTCAGTTATAAAGGACGGTGTAGTTCTGGCGTACAGGAGGTACTCCACTAGGATAATAGTTAATGATTTTTAAGATGACAAAAAGGTTCTTAAATTGGCTCTTTATAGTACCACTAAGGGTAGTACCCGGCGATGCCCGGGTGGGCCACTATACTAATTACACGAATGGGTGAACTGCTTACTCATGGGAACTATAATGTGGTAGATGTACAGAATACAAAGAGGGGAACAGCGCAACACAGACGAAACACAAGAAGAAGAAAGTGACAACCACGACCGCTGACTTACAACTGACATTATTTTTCGGCATGTCACATATATACGCTGACATTCAAAAAATACAAGAAAAGGAGAAATAACACAAAAGGTGGAGCTAACCCAACCGGTCGTCTCGGTGCACCGACGCCATGTGCCACAAACACGTGATGAACTATTTGTTGGATAGGAAATTGATCTCTTTTTGTGAGAGAGACCTCAAGGGTACGATCACTGCTGAAATTTTCTTGTATTTTTTCACTGTCAGCGTATATATGTGGCATGCCGAAAAAAATAGCCAGTTGTAAGTCAGCGCTCGTGGTTGTCACTTTCTTCTTCTTGCTTTTCGTCTGTGTTGCGCTGTTCCCCTCTTTGTAATTAGGCACCAACTCACCCAAGCCTTATTAACCCTTGTATAGAATACCCGTCATTCATAGTTTTGTAATAAATAACATGGAAGAATGGCCTAGATTATGATCAGAAAGGAACTAAAATGGGTCCTCATTAGAAGCAAGCCAGAGTGCATGACGTGTATTGCATGGAAGTTTAAATTATTTTTCAAATGTTTCGCAGCCCTGTCATCGCCACACGCTCTGTCCAGCAAAAGATAAATGGAGCCATGCGGAAAAGTTCGATTATAACCCTAAAAATGAGCCAGGACGTCATCCCAGAGAAAGGCTGCCCCCTTAGCCCCTCCTTTTTTGACTTTATATCGAAACGTTGTGTTGAAAATAATGGTGAATTAGCGAATTCGAGGTTTTAAGCTGCTCAGGCTGAAGTCGAACTCTTAGCGTGTGCAGACGACATCGCGGTATTCTGTAAAGGCAAAGAAAGTGTCACAATTGCCATTGAGGATATGTTAAAACGTTCAGGATGGGGGCAGGCAGTAGGTGAACTGGTCCAAGTGTCTGGGGTTCTGGCACGGCTGTTGGCCGACGATCCCAGGCGTATTTGCAGGCGTCAGCTGGGAAACCCAATCTTTCATGTATCTTGGAACACCCCTTGAGAACTATGGGGACAGTGATCCATACTGGCGTGAGCAAGCCCAGCAAATGTGTGATAGGGGAGAAAACTGGAAAGGGATCAACTTGTCGATGTTTGCCATAGCAACTGTGTGCAATTTTTTTAGATTCAAAGTCACGGTTTGTCACGCAAGTGATGCATAGCTTGCGTGTGAATGTTCAGAAATTGCGTTAGATATTTGTAGTGTTTATATTGTCTTCGGCATGGGAAAGGTGTGCAAGAAAAAACACTTTTAGACGTGCACCAGATGGCGGACTGGGACTGGCGCATTTGTTTGTGCCCCAGTTTGTGAATCGGTTTCTGTTTTTTTTGTTGTTGTTGTGTGTGGGACACAGACGACCCTTTTTTAAGAACCGTGTGCCAGGTGCGCTTAAGTCAAGTGCTCCCGCAGTTCGTGGTGTCAACAAGAAGCCCGGAGGGGGGACATTTCGGGTATTTTGGAGAAAGTGTGTTGGCGGTGCTATTCTGGTGCAGTATGCGAGTGATATTTTCCCTAGAAAGTGGTATAAGGAGGTGCCACGGTACAGAACATTGTATTCTGCAGGCCCTGGGAAAGATGTTCTTAAGAGGGTCAAAAGAATTCCCGTAAAGCGGGTAGGGGTCAAAGCCTTTCTTTAAAATTCATACCGGGACACTCATTTCAAACGTGGCTTCAAGATAAGGGGGTTTTAAGTGTTGTGAGCTACAGACTGTACAATTTGCAAGCAAAGGGGAACCATAGAACTCGTTTTCATACACTGCTGGGTGGGAGTTCACTTCTGGGACGTCCTACCACGAAATCTGCATTACAAATTTCCGTTGAACCCACATCGCACAGGGTACCTCCAAACCGAACACGAAGAAGGCGCACTGTACGATATGCTAATGCTTCTGAGTCTTTACAGTATTTGGAGGGCGCGCATGGCATAGCTTCCCGGTGATGGGGATGCTCGGCCGGGGCGACAGCTTTTTCGTGAGAGTGTGTTGCTTTTCGTTGAAGGGCTCAAAGTGAAAGACTCTGTGCCTGAATAGTTGGCACGTGCATAACCATTTACCACGCTGACATAACTTTTAGGTGCGGAGTACCTTAGAACCGCACAATGTCCGTCCGCGTCTGTGCGCATAGCATTTACAATCGCAAAAAATCACACGGGCACCGGCAGGATTCGGGCCTGTGTCCGGTAGACCAGACAAAGTTAGTGTCACTCATCTTACCCGTTGGGCTACGACCATGAGTTAGAACCCGAGAGTCAAACGGCTTACTCCCTCGCCTCTAACGGTGCGGAGTACCTTAGGACCTCCCAATGTCCGTCCGCGTTCATTCGTGCGCACACCACCATCAAGCGAAAATCAAGCGAAATTCCATTTAAGCTGTGAGTAGCAGTTTCATTTCGGGAATAATCAAGGTGCAACTCACGGCTCAAACCGAATGACGGTCGGGGCGTAAATCGGATGTCACTCGGGGCGCAACTTGGAGGTCATTTCGAGTCCTCGTACTCCGCACCCTCGCCATCATCCACGGTGTGGAGATGCTGCCATTTTTTAACAATAACGCCAGCCCGAAAAATCGGATGGTGGCATGGCATTATCTCATGTTGTCTTGTGTTTCTCATGTGTTGGCTTTTGTATGTCGAGGTCCCGCAATAAAAAAAGCGCAGTCGGACAGGCGCCGATTTCATAACGCGAAGGACCCAAATTAGATTCCGACCATGGGACGCGTTTTTCTTGAGGCGCGCACTTCCAACGCCTGCTCGGGGCCTCTTGCCTCTCGCCACTTTCCCTCACACAATTTGGCTTAGCACTTTTCCTCTCTCCACTCCACCGAGCTCAGTTTTCAGTTCACGTTCGCCACGGCTATGTCCCAAGCTTAAATAGCTACACTGTTAAAAACAAATTTTGGCGTATTTTAATGCTCGAATTAATAGATATTAACAGAAAAGACTCCAAGTCCATGACGCCTACAAATTGAGCGCTGGCGTTAGGCTGGCTTCTAACTCTCGGGCTGTGAAACGCCCCTCAAAAGTTCATGCTTGAACTCCTTTCCTCCATTATATATGATTTCTCAGCTCTAGTCCTCTTGTAGGCTCGTATCACTTTTGGGCAGTTCTTTGGTTTCAAGCATGAACAGGCCTAGTTTTTTAACACTCCGGCACGAAAGGATTTGGTGCGCAACATCGCTGGTCCCGAGGACAAATAATACCCCAATTATTATTTTCAACATCTTAGGGATACATATATATTAGGCATATACATAAGTGGTAGAGAAACTTTACGAGGAACTAGGAGTAATATTGTCGAAATAGATTGACTGACGTTGATTGACGTTCACGGTGTTTGAGTGTTTGATGCCGTGAGTCAATCCCTTATAGTTTTTCACAAGTTTCCGCTTGACTTGCAGCTTCGAGATGAGCCGACGACTTACGCTACGCTTGGTTCTTACTTTTATCGTTCCTGTAACCACCTCTCAAAACTACCGCTTCCTTGATCATTTGCCATGTTCCAGCCTGAGCCTCATCTGAACTAATGGGCTTGTGCTACCAAGCAAAATGAAACTATTGTTCACCTTATGCTCGCTGAAGAACTTGAAAGGCTTGCACCAGGAATACACCGATAGTGTTTTCCTCATGTGTAGATTCTTCTGACTCAAGCGCCCTTTGTAACCGCAGTTTATTTCTTTCCATTTTGTGGCCGTGTGTCCTACTTTGCGCCTTACTCTTCTCGACAGGAAGAGCAGTGAAAGTGGAGGTCGGCGTACCGCACTGTGGTGCTTAACTGCTGACGTTCTCACATTCCATCATCAGCCGGTGTTTTCCTCATTACATGCGCTTTTATATTAATGCGTAGCATTTTTTCCGAGTACCCCAACAGCCAGGACCGTGTAACGCCCTGCATTTCCATAAAAATGCAGATATAGCGGAAGTAACGCATTTAATCGTCATAATGGCGTACATGGAGAAAATAGGTAGAACGAAATTTTGAAAAACCAAGAAATAAGAAAAAAGAAATGAAATAGCGGAAATGACGACCCATTCAACTACTTGATTTCCACAAAAATGCAGATTTAGCGGAAGTAACACCCTTAATCGTTATAATAGCGTAAATGGAGATACTTCATCGAACAGAATTTTGAACAACCAAAAACTAAGAGAAAAAAGAAAAAGAAGTAGCGAAAATGGCGAACCGTGTAACCCCCTCCATTTCCACAAAAATGCAAATTTGGTGGAAGTACCACCTTCTCTCTTTATAATAGCGTAAATGGAGATATTTGGTCGAACAGAATTTTGAAAAACCAAAACATTTGGCTGTAAAGAAGTCACACCCCAGACTAGCGGCATAAGAACGCTTCTTATTAGAAAATTATCTGAATTTATGCAGATTTTTCACAGTCAATGACTCCTTCAAAGCATAATCGAAACAACCGACTTTCTTCCATGGTACCATCGCCGTTACGCCGCTCTCGCAATTGACCGTTGTGTGCGCGTGGATATGTACACACTTTGTCAAAATTTTCTAGGCCAATCCTGACCTTTCTCGAACACAAAGAATTCAAAGAATAAACTCCACCTTTATTTGTAATAGAAATATTTTACTGAAATAAGAAAAAAAGATACTTTCTCTAGTTTTCCGGCATAAAACTTTTCAGCCTCGCTGTAAACGTAAGCTTTCACGTTGAAATATTTGCGGACTACGCACTTTCAGCTTGGCCTAGAAAATGCTGCCAGACTGTACGTGAACGTATTTAAAGCCGCCTCAAAGAAACCTTGCGGCACTTTTTAACACATTCCCGGACACATTAAGATTTCGCTGATGTCATATCCGTCACGGAAGTGACGCCTGTACAACGAAGCACGCGGCCTGTAAAGGGTGCACCCCTGCACGCAGAGTGTCCTTGCGGGGAAGCAACCTTTGATTTATTGATTGATTGTAGGGTTTAACGCACCGACGCAACACAGGCGATGAGGAGCGCCTAGTGGAGGGCTCCGGATTAATTTTACCACCTGGGGATCTTTAACGTGCACTGAAATCTCGTACACACGGGCGTATTTTCTTTTCGCCTCCATCACCAAGGCGGCCGCGCCGGCCGGGAATTGAACCCGCGTCCTCGTGCTCAGAAGCACAACGACTTAGCCAATGATCCACCGCGGCGGGTTGGAAGCAACCTGTAGTGCTAAAGAGTACGTTATACTTAAAGTTGTTCTTTTCTGGTTTTATATTTTAACACGAAAGTGTTTTATGCCGCGATACCCCAAGATTTAACTGACGTCATATCCGTCACGGAAATTACACCAGTACACCTTTGCCGAAGCGACCCGCTAGCAGGACGTCGCTCGGCAAGCACACCCACAAGACTGCCGCCGATCCGCAAATCACGTTCAGCTGAAGATTTCGCGGCACATTACACTTTTGTGTTTGGCTGATTCCTATGACAGAGTAATCAACCATCGTTTTTTCAACTTTTTTTTTAAATCTTGAATGCTTGCAGAACGTAGTCACTCGACACACCCAGTACTTAAATTAGGGGGTCGCAAAGTACCTCAGCCAAAAGTTACTGCTCTATGCCCATCAGATAACTTGGAAACTCGCTAAAAAGTTTTTCTCTCCTTCCCGGTCTTGAAGTTCTTCGACCGCTCGAATTACGTCATTAATGCCATGTAGCGGCTGTTGGCCGGTTTTCCTTCAGTTGCAACAATGAATGCTTTTCGATAGCAACTTTAAAAATAAAGCCACAAAAAAAATTGGGCCTATCTTCCCACGAGGGTGGACTCGAGTAAATGCGTCGCGTAGGGGGTGGGTGTATTGCGTTAACGTTAGTGTTTGGGGGGTGGTGGTGGGGTGGTAGTGAATGTGTTAAGTATTATTGCTTATTACTATTAATTATTATTATTTCTTTCATATATTAATTGTTACTTTCGTGATTTTGCGACTCGAGTCCCCCCTCGTGAAGAGATGGGCCCAATTTTTCTTTTTTTTTTGTGACGCAAGAAGTGAAGGCAAGGAGTAGGTTGTTGTAAGTCGTTATTTATTTATTTGTTGCTGTTGTCGTTGTATTGGACGCTGAGAACGACGGCTTCGTGGTCGCTAAA